>NC_041380.1:270029749-270077961 GCF_002162155.2 Triticum dicoccoides
CCCCCCAGGCGCGCCCTCCACCCTCGTGGGCCCCCTATTGCTCCACCGATGTACTTCTTCCTCCTATATATACCTACGTACCCCCCAAATGATCAGATACGGAGCCAAAACCCTAATTCCACTAACATAACTTTCTGCATCCACGAGATCCCATCTTGGGGCCTGTTCTGGAGCTCCGCCGGAGGGGGCATCGATCACTGAGGGCTTCTACATCAACACCATAGCCTCTCCGATGAAGTGTGAGTAGTTTAACCTCAGACCTACGGGTCCATACTTATTAGATAGATGGCTTCTTCTCTCTTTTTGGATCTCAATACAAAGTTCTCCCCCTCTCTTGTGGAGATCTATTCGATGTAATCTTCTTTTGCGGTGTGTTTGTTGAGATCGATGAATTGTGGGTTTATGATCAAGTTTATCTATGAACAATATTTAAATATTCTCTGAATTGTTTTATGTATGATTGGTTATCTTTGCAAGTCTCTTTGAATTATCAGTTTGGTTTGGCCTACTAGATTGATCTTTCCTGCAATGGGAGAAGTGCTTAGCTTTGGGTTCAATCTTGCGGTGTCCTTTCCCAGTGACAGTAGGGGTAACAAGGCACGTATTGTATTTTTGCCATCGAGGATAACATGATGGGGGTTTTATCATATCGCATGAGTTTATCCCTCTACATCATGTCATCTTGCTTAAAGCGTTACTCTTTTCTCTTGAACTTAATACTCTAGATGCATGCTGGATAGCGGTCGATGTGTGGAGTAATAGTTGTAGATGCAGGCAGGAGTCGGTCTACTTGTCTTGGATGTGATGCCTATATACATGATCATACCTAGATATTCTCATAACTATGCTCAATTCTGTCAATTGCTCAACTGTAATTTGTTCACCTACCGCAAAATACCTATGCTCCTGAGAGAAGCCATTAGTGAAACCTATGGCCCCCGGGTCTATCTTCATCATATTAAATCTTCCAATACTTAGTTATTTTCATTGCCTTTTATTTTACTTTTCATCTTTATCATAAAAATACCAAAAATATTATTTTATCATATCTATCAGATCTCACTCTCGTAAGTGCCCGTGTAGGTATTGACAACCCCTAATCGCGATGGTTGCGAGGATTTATTTGTTTTGTGCAGGTGCGAGGGACTTGCGCGTAGCCTCCTACTGGATTGATACCTTGGTTCTCAAAAACTGAGGGAAATACTTACGCTACTTTGCTGCATCACCCTTTCCTCTTCAAGGGAAAACCAACGCAGTGCTCAAGAGGTAGCAAGAAGGATTTCTGGCACCATTGCCAGGGAGGCTCACGCGAAGTCAAGTTAAAATTTTATCTCCCATCAATGAGCCATTTCTGGCGCCGTTGCCGGGGAGGTCTACGCAAAAGTCAAACTTACCAAGTATCCATCACAAACCCTTATCTCCCGCATTACATCATTTGCCATTTGCCTCTCGTTTTCCTCTCCCCCACTTTACCCTTGTCGTTTTATTCGCCATCTCTCTCTATCCTCCCTCTCTTTCTCGTTTGCCTCTTTTTGCCCGTTTCTTGTTTGCTTGTGTGTTGGATTGCTTGCTTGTCACGATGGCTCAAGATAACACTAAATTGTGTGACTTTACCAATACCAACAACAATGATTTTATTAGCACTCTGATTGCTCCTCTTACCAATGCTGAATCTTCTGAAATTAATGCTGCCTTGCTGAATCTTGTCATGAAAGATCCGTTTTCCGGCCTTCCTAGTGAAGATGCTGCTACTCATCTAAATAGCTCCGTTGATTTGTGTGATATGCAAAAGAATAAAGATGTGGATAATGATATTGTTAAATTGAAGCTATTTCCTTTTTTGCTTAGAGATTGTGCTAAAGCATGGTTTTCGTCTTTGCCTAAAAATAGTATTGATTCTTGGAATAAGTGCAAAGATGCTTTTATCTCTAAGTATTTTCCTCCCGCTAAGATCATCTCTCTTAGAAACGATATTATGAATTTTAACCAAATTGATCATGAACATGTTGCACAAGCTTGGGAGAGGATGAAATTAATGATACGTAATTGCCCTACTCATGGTTTGAATTTGTGGATGATTATATAAATTTTTTATGCTAGATTGAATTTTGCTTCTAGAAATCTTTTAGACTCGGCCGCGGGAGACACTTTTATGGAAATCACTTTAGGATAAGCTACTAAACTCCTAGATAATATTATGGTTAATTATTCTCAATGGCACACTGAAAGATCTACTAATAAGAAAGTGCATGCGATAGAAGAAATTAATGTTTTGAGTGGAAAGATGGATGAACTTATGAAATTATTTGCTCCTAAAAGTGTTTCGTCTGATCCTAATGATATGCCTTTGTATACTTTGATTGAGAATAATAATGAATCTATGGATGTGAATTTTTTTGGTTGGAATAATTTTGGTAACAACGCGTATAGAGGAAACTTTAATCCTAGGCCTTATCCTAGTAATTCCTCTAATAATTATGGTAATTCCTACAACAATTCTTATGGAAATTTTAGTAAGATGCCCTCTGATTTTGAATCTAATATCAAAGAATTTATTACTTCACAAAAGAATTTCAATGCTTTGATTGAAGAAAAATTGCTTAAGATTGATGAGTTGGCCAAGAACGTTGATAGAATTTCTCTCGATGTTGATTCTTTGAAACTTAGATCTATTCCACCTAAGCATGATATCAATGAGTCTCTCAAAGCTATGAGAATTTCCATTGATGAGTGCAAAGAAAGAACCGCTAGGATACGTGCTAAGAAAGATTCCTTTATAAGAGCATGTTCTTCTAGTTTCCATGATAATAAAGATGAAGATCTAAAAGTTATTGATGTGTCCCCTATTAAATCTTTGTTTTGCAATATGAATCTTGATAATGATGGGACTGAATATGATCCACCTTTACCTAGAAGGTTCCAAAAATTCAGAGTTTTTAGATCTTGATGCTAAATTTGATAAAAGTAGGATTAAAGATCAAAACTCTAGATGTTAATGAACCTACTACTTTGGATTTCAAGGGATTTAATTATGATAATTGCTCTTTGATAGATTGTATTTCCTTGTTGCAATCCGTGCTAAATTCTCCTCATGCTTATAGCCAAAATAAAGCTTTTACCAAACATATTGTTGATGCTTTGATGCAATCTTATGAAGAAAAACTTGAGTTGGAAGTTTCTATCCATAGAAAACTTTATGATGAGTGGGAACCTACTATTAAAATTAAAATTAAAGATCATGAATGCTATGCTTTGTGTGATTTGTGTGCTAGTGTTTCCATGATTCCAAAGACTTTGTGTGATTTGTTAGGTTTCTGTGATTTTGATGATTGCTCTCTCAACTTGCACCATGCGGATTCCACTATTAAGCAACCTATGTGAAGAATTAATGATGTTCTTATTGTTGCAAATAGGAATTATGTGCCCGTAGATTTTATCGTTCTTGACATAGATTGCAATCCTTCATGTCCTATTATTCTTGGTAGACCTTTCCTTAGAACAATTGGTGCAATTATTGATATGAAGGAAGGAAATATTAGATTCCAATTTCCGTTAAGGAAAGGCATGGAACACTTTCCTAGAAAGAAAATTAATTTACCTTATGAATCTATTATGAGAGCCACTTATGGATTGCCTACCAAAGATGGCAATACCTAGATTTATCCTTGTTTTTATGCCTAGCTAGGGGTGTTAAACGATAGCGCTTGTTGGGAGGCAACCCAATTTTATTTTTATTCCTTGCTTTTTACTCCTGTTTAGTAATAAATAATTTATCTAGCCTCTGTTTTGGTTGTGTTTTTGTGTTTAATTAGTGTTTGTACCAAGTAGAACCGTTGGGAAGACTTGGGGAAAGTCTTGTTAATCCTGCTGTAAAAAACAGAAACTTTAGCGCTCACGAGAACTGCTGCCATTTTTATTTGGAAAGTGCTATTTAGTTAATTATTTTTGTTGATGATTAATAGATAAATTCCTCTCGTCCAGCTATTTATTTTAGAATTTTTGGGGTTCCACATCTTGCGCTAGCTACATATTACTACAGACTGTTCTGTTTTTGACAGATTCTGTTTTTCGTGTGTTGTTTGCTTATTTGGATGAATCTATGGCTAGTAAAATAGTTTATAAACCATATAGAAGTTGGAATACAGTAGGTTTAATACCAATATAAATAAAGAATGAGTTAATTACAGTACCTTAAAGTGGTCTTTTGTTTTCTTTCGCCAACGGAGCTCACGAGATTTTCTACTTTAAGTTTTGTGTTGTGAAGTTTTCAAGTTTTGGGTAAAGATTTGATGGATTATGGAACAAGGAGTGGCAAGAGCCTAAGCTTGGGGATTCCCATGGCACCCCCAAGATAATCTAAGGAAACCTAAAAGCCAAAGCTGGGGGATGCCCCGGAAGGCATCCCCTCTTTTGTCTACTTCTATCGGTAACTTTACTTGGAGCTATATTTTTATTCACCACATGATATGTGTTTTGCTTGGAGCGTCTTGTCTGATTTGAGTTTGTCCTTTTTAGTTTACCACAATCATCTTTGCTGTACACACCTTTTGAGAGAAACACACATGATTCGTAAATTATTAGAATACTCTATGTGCTTCACTTATATCTTTTGAGTTATATAGTTTTGCTCTAGTACTTCACTTATATCTTTTAGAGCACAGTGGCAGATTTGTTTTATAGAAACTATTGATATCTCATGCTTCACTTAGATCATTTTTAGAGTCTTAAATAGCATGGTAATTTTCTTAAATAATCCTAATATGCTAGGTATACAAGATTAATAATAAAATTCTCTTATGAGTGTGTTGAATACTAAGAGAAGTTTGATGCTTGATGATTGTTTTGAGATATGGAGGTAGTGATATTAAAGTTGTGCTAGTTGAGTAGTTGTGAAACTGAGAAATACTTGTGTTGAAGTTTGCAAGTCCCATAGCATGCACGTATGGTAAACGTCATGTAACAAATTTGAAACATGAGGTGTTCTTTGATTGTCCTCCTTATGAGTGGCGGTCGGGGATGAGCGATGGTCTTTTCCTACCAATCTATCCCCCTAGGAGCATGCGCGTAGTGCTTGGTTTTTGATGACTTGTAGATTTTTGCAATAAGTATGTGAGTTCTTTATGACTAATGTTGAGTCCATGGATTATACGCACTCTCACCCTTCCATCATTGCTAGCCTCTTCGGTACCGTGCATTGCCCCTTCTCACATTGAGAGTTGGTGAAAACTTCGCCGGTGCATCCAAACCCCGTGATATGATACGCTCTTTCACACATAAACCTCCTTATATCTTCCTCAAAACAGTCACCAACCTATTATGACATTTCCATAGCCATTCCGAGATATATTGCCATTCAACTTTCCAGCATTCCGTTTATCATGACACGTTCATCATTGTCATATTGCTTTGCATGATCATGTAGTTGACATCGTATTTGTGGCAAAGCCACCGTTCATAAGTTTTCATACATGTCACACTTGATTCATTGCATATCCTGGTACACCACCGGAGGCATTCATATAGAGTCATACCTTGTTCTAGTATCGAGTTGTAATCATTGAGTTGTAAATAAATAGAAGTGTGATGATCATCATTTAATAGAGCATTGTCCCCATAAAAAAGAGAAAGGCCAAAAAATGAAGGCCCAAAAAAAGGGGAAATAAAAAGGGACAATGCTACTATCCTTTTCCCACACTTGTGCTTCAAAGTAGCACCATGATCTTCATGATAGAGAGTCTCTTATTTTGTCACTTTCATATACTAGTGGGAATTTTTCATTATAGAACTTGGCTTCTATATTCCAACATTGGGCCCCCTCAAGTGCCCTAGGTCTTCGTGAGCAAGCAAGTTGGATCCACACCCACTAGTTTCTTTTGTTGAGCTTCTATACATTTATAGCTCTAGTGCATCCGTTGCATGGCAATCCCTACTCCTTGCATTAACATCAATCGATGAGCATCTCCATAGCTCATTGATTAGCCTCGTTGATGTGAGACTTTCTCCTTTTTGTCTTCCCCACATAACCCCCATCATTATACTATATTCCATCCATAGTGCTATATCCATGGATCACGCTCATGTATTGCGTGAAGGTTTATAAAGTTTGAGATTACTAAAGTATGAAACAATTGCTTGGCTTGTCATCGGGGTTGTGCATGATGAGAGCATTCTTGTGTGACGAAAATGGAGCCTGACTAAACTATATGATTTTGTAGGGATGAACTTTCTTTGGCCATGTTATTTTGAGAAGACATAATTGCTTAGTTAGTATGCTTGAAGTATTATTATTCCTATGTCAATATTAAACTCTTATCTTGAATCTTTTGGATCTGAATATTCATGCCACAATTAAGAAGAATTACATTGAAATTATGCCTAGTAGCATTCCACATCAAAAATTCTGTTTTTATCATTTACCTACTCGAGGACGATCAGGAATTAAGCTTGGGGATGCTTGATATGTCTCCAACGTATCTATAACTTTTGATTGCTCCATGCTATATTATCTACTGTTTTGGACATTATTGGGCTTTATTATACACTTTTATATTATTTTTGGGACTAACCTATTAACCGGAGGCCCAGCCTAGAATTGCTGTTTTTTTTGCCTATTTTAGGGTTTCGAAGAAAAGGAATATCAAACGGAGTCCAAACGGAATGAAACCTTCGGGAACGTGATTTTCTCACCAAACATGATCCAGGAGACTTGGACCCTACATCAAGCAACCAACAGGGAGGCCACGAGGTAGGGGGCGCGCCTACCCCCACCCCCCAGGCGCGCCCTCCACCCTCATGGGCCCCTGTTGCTCCACCGACGTACTTCTTCCTCCTATATATACCTACGTACCCCCAAACGATCAGATACGGAGCCAGAACCCTAATTCCACCGTCGTAACTTTCTGTATCCACGAGATCCCATCTTGGGGCCTGTTCCGGAGCTCCGCTGGAGGGGGCATCGATCACGGAGGGCTTTTACATCAACACCATAGCCTCTCTGATGAAGTGTGAGTAGTTTACCTCAAACCTACGGGTCCATAGTTATTAGCTAGATGGCTTCTTCTCTCTTTTTGGATCTCAATACAAAGTTCTCCCCCTCTCTTGTGGAGATCTATTCGATGTAATCTTCTTTTGCGGTGTGTTTGTTGAGACCAATGAATTGTGGGTTTATGATCAAGTTTGTTTATGAACAATATTTGAATCTTCTCTGAATTCTTTTATGTATGATTGGTTATCTTTGCAAGTCTCTTCGAATTATCAGTTTGGTTTGGCCTACTAGATTGATCTTTCTTGCAATGGGAGAAGTGCTTAGCTTTGGGTTCAATCTTGCGGTGTCCTTTCCCAGTGACAGTAGGAGCAGCAAGGTATGTATTGTATTGGTGCCATCGAGGATAACAAGATGGGTTTTTTATCATATTGCATGAGTTTATCCCTCTACATCATGTCATCTTGCTTAAAGCGTTACTCTGTTCTCTTGAACTTAATACTCTAGATGCATGCTGGATAGCGGTCGATGTGTGGGGTAATAGTAGTAGATGCAGGCAGGAGTCGGTCTACTTGTCTTGGACGTGATGCCTATATACATGATCATACCTAGATATTCTCATAACTATGCTCAATTCTGTCAATTGCTCAACGGTAATTTGTTCACCCACCGTAAAATACCTATGCTCTTGAGAGAAGCCACTAGTGAAACCTATGGCCCCAGGGTCTATCTTCATCATATTAAATCTTCCAATACTTAGTTATTTTCATTGCCTTTTATTTTACTTTGCATATTTATCATAAAAATACCAAAAATATTATCTTATCATATCTATCAGAGATCACTCTCATAAGTGACCATGTAGGGATTGACAACCCCTTATCGCGTTGGTTGCGAGGATTTATTTTTTTTGTGCAGGTGCGAGGGACTCGCGAGTAGCCTCCTGCTGGATTGATACCCTGGTTCTCAAAAACTGAGGGAAATACTTATGCTACTTTGCTGCATCACCCTTTCCTCTTCAAGGGAAAACCAACGCAGTGCTCAAGAGGTATCATGCATCTACTACTATTACGCCACACATCGACTGCTATCCAGCATGCATCTAGAGTATTAAGTTCATAAGAACAGAGTAAAACATTAAGCAAGATGACATGATGCATAGGGATAAACTCAAGCAATATGATATAATCCCCATCTTTTTATCCTCGATGTCAACAATACAATACGTGCCTTACTGCCCCTACTGTCACTGGGAAAGGACACCGCAAGATTGAACCCAAAGCTAAGCACTTCTCCCATTGCAATAAAGATCAATCTAGTAGGCCAAATTAAACCGATAATTTTAAGAGACTTGCAAAGATATCAAATCATGGATATAAGAATTCAGAGAAGAACCAAATAATATTCATAGATAATCTTGTTCATAAACCCACAATTCATGGGATCTCGGCAAACACATTGCAAAGAATATTACATCGAATAGATCTAAAAGAACATCGAGGAGAACTTTGTATTGAGAATCAAAGAGAGAGACGAAGCCATCTAGCTAATAACTATGAACCCGAAGGTCTGTGGTAAACTACTCACGCTTCATCGGAGAGGCTATGGTGTTGATGTAGAAGCCCTCCGTTATCGATTCACCCTCCGGCAGATCGCCAGAAAAGGCCCCAACATGGGATCTCACAGGTACAGAAGGTTGCGGCGGTGGAAAGGTGGTTTCATGGCTCTCTACGATCGATCTAGGGTATAAGAGTATATATAGGTGAAAGAAGTACGTCGGTGGAGCTATGTGGGGCCCATGAGGGTGGGGGCGCGCCTACCCCCTGGACGCGCCCTCCTGCCTTGTGGCACCCTCACGGAGTTCCAGACTTCCACTCCAAGTCTCCTGGTTTGCTTTCGGTCCAAGAAAGATCATCGCGAAGGTTTCATTCCGTTTGGATTCCGTTTGGTATTCCTTTTTTGCGAAACACTACAATAGTCAAAAAAACAGAAACTGGCACTAGGCCTCCAGTTAATAGGTTAGTCCCAAAAATAATATAAAAGAGCATATTAAAGCCCATTAAACATCCAAAAAATATAGTAAAATAGCATGGAACAATCAAAAATTATAGATACGTTGGAGACGTATCAAGCATCCCCAAGCTTAATTCCTGCTCGTCCTCGAGTAGGTAAATGATAAAAACAGAATTTTTGATGTGGAATGCTACCTAACATAATTATCAATGCAATTTTCTTTATTGTGGCATGAATGTTCAGATCCGAAAGATTCAAAATAAAAGTTTAATATTGACATAAAAATAATAATTCTTCAAGCATACTAATGAAGTAATCATGTCTTCTCAAAATAACATGGCCATAGAAAGCTATCCCTACAACATCATATAGTCTGGCTATGCTCTATCTTCATCACACAGAATATTTAAATCATGCACAACCCCGATCACAAGCCAAGCAATTGTTTCATACTTTTGATGTTCTCAAACTTTTTCAATCTTCACGCAATACACGAGCGTGAGCCATGGACATAGCACTATAGGTGGAATAGACGGTGGTTGTGGAGAGGACAAAAAGGAGAAGATAGTCTCACATCAACTAGGCGTATCAACGGGCCATGGAGATGACCATCAATAGATATCAATGTGAGTGAGTAGGGATTGCCATGCAACAGATGCACTAGAGCTATAAGTGTATGAAAGCTCAAAAAGAAACTAAGTGGGTGAGCATCCAACTCGCTTGCTCACGAAGACCTAGGACATTTTGAGGAAGCCCATCATTGGAATATACAAGCCAAGTTATATAATGAAAAATTCCCACTAGTATATGAAAGTGACAAAATAGGAGACTCTCTATCATGAAGATCATGGTGCTACTTTGAAGCACAAGTGTGGAAAAAGGATAGTAGCATTTCCCCTTCTCTCTTTTTCTCTCATCATTTTTTTCTTTTGGGACTTTCTCTTTTTTTATGGCCTCTTTTTTTCTCTCTCTTTTTCGTTCGGAGTCTCATCCCGACTTGTGGGGGAGTCATAGTCTCCACCATCCTTTCCTCACTGGGACAATGCTCTAATAATGATGATCATCACACTTTTATTTACATACAACTCAAGAATTACAACTTGATACTTAGAAAAAAAATATGACTCTATATGAATGCCTCCGGCGGTGTACCGGGATGTGCAATGAATCAAGAGTGACATGTATGAAAAATTATGAATGGTGGCTTCTCCACAAATACGATGTCAACTACATGCTCATGCAAAGCATTATGACAATGATGGAGCGTGTCATAATAAACGGAACGGTGGAAAGTTGCATGGAAATATATCTTGGAATGGCTATGGAAATGCCATAATAGGTAGGTATGGTGGCTGTTTTGAGGAAGGTAAATGGTGGCTTTATGGTACCGGCGAAAGTCACGCGGTACTAGAGAGGCTAGCAATGGTGGAAGGGTGAGAGTGCGTATGATCCATGGTCTCAACATTAGTTATAAAGAACTCACATACTTATTTCAAAAGTCTATTAGTAATCGAAACGAAGTACTACGCGCATGCTCCTAGGGGGATAGATTGGTAGGAAAAGACTATCGCTCGTCCCCGACCGCCACTCACAAGGAGGACAATCAAAAAATAAATCATGCTCCGACTTCATCACATAACGGTTCACCATACGTGCATGCTACGGGAATAACAAACTATAACACAAGTATCTCTCAAATTCACAACTACTCAACTAGCATGACTCTAATATCACCATCTTCATATCTCAAAACAATCATAAAGGACTCTCAAAATAATATAAGTTAAGCATGAGAGATCAATAATTTCTATAAGATAAAACCACCACCGTGCTCGAAAAAGATATAAGTGAAGCACTAGAGCAAAATTATCTAGCTCAAAAGATATAAGTGAAGCACATAGAGTATTCTAATAAATTCCGATTCATGCGTGTATCTCCCAAAAGGTGTGTACAACAAGGATGATTGTGGTAAACTAAAAAGCAAAGACTCAAATCATACAAGACGCTCCAAGCAAAACACATATCATGTGGTGAATAAAAATATAGCCTCAAGTACAGTTACCGATAGATGAAGACGAAAGAGGGGATGCCTTCCAGGGCATCCCCAAGCTTAGGCTTTTGGTTGTCCTTGAATTTTACCTTGAGGTGCCTTGGGCATCCCCAATCTTAGGCTCTTGACACTCCTTATTCCAAAATCCATCAAATCTTTACCCAAAAACTTGAAAACTTCACAACACAAAACTCAACAGAAAATCTCATGAGCTCCGTTAGTATAAGAAAATAAACCACCACTTTAAGGTATTGTAATGAACTCATTCTTTATTTATATTGGTGTTAAACCTACTGTATTACAACTTCTCTATGGTTCATACCCACCGATACTAGCCATAGATGCATCAAAATAAGCAAACAACACGCGAAAAACAGAATCTGTCAAAAACAGAACAGTCTATAGCAATCCGTAGGTTTCGAATACTTCTGTAACTCCAAAAATTCTAAAAAATTAGGACGACTATGACAATTTGTATATTGATCTACTGCAGTTGGAATTGGTATTTTATCTCTCTCTGGTAAAAAATTAAAATTATTTTCTTGAGCGCATACTTTCTGTTTTTATCAGCAAGATCAAACAATAATCACCCAAGAAGATTCTAAAGGCTTTACTTGGCACAAACACTAATTAAAACATAAAAACACAATCATAACAGAAGCTAGATAAATTATTTATTCAAATCAAAACATGACCTGAAACACAGGAACAAAAATAAAATTGGGTTGCCTCCCAACAAGCGCTATTCTTTTAATGCTCCTAGCTTGGCATTGAGATTTCAATGATGCTCACATGAAAGACAAGAATTGAAGCACAAAGAGAGCATAATAAAACATATAACAAACAAGTTTAAGTATAACATGCTTCCTATTCATAGGGATTTCATAAGCAAACAAATATCAAGACAAGCAAAAACCACCATATGCAAGGAAGAAGAAAGAAACAATAGCAATCTCAACTTAACGAGAGGTAATTTTGTAACATGAAAAATTCTACAACCATATTTTCCTCTCTCATAATAATTACATGTAGGATCAAAATCAATTTCAACAATATAACTATCACATAAAATTTTCTCTTCATGATCCACATGCATGGAAAGTTGACACTCTTCCGAAATAATGGGATTATCATAAAATAAAGTCATGACCTCTCCGAACCCACTTTTATCAAAAACCTCATAAGATTGAACATTATCAAAATATGTGGGATCTAAAGTTAACACTCTTCCAAAACCACTTTTAGTATTATTGCAAGCATTATTATCAATCTCATATTCATCATGGGGCTTAAATAAATTTTCAAGATCATAAGAAAAATCACCCCAATCATGATCATTGCAACAAGTAGTAGACATAGCAAAATTAGAATCCCCAAGCTTAGGTTTTGCATATCAATAACAAAATTGACATTAATAGAATTTATAATAACATCATCGCAATCGTGCTTTTCATTCAAGGAGCTATCGTGCATCACTTTATAATTTTTTTTCTTTCAACACTTCATCACAATTTTCAGATTCACGAATTTCAAGAAAAACCTCATAAAGATAATCTAGTGCACTCAACTCACTAGCAATTGGTTCATTATAATTGGATCTTTTAAAAAGATTAGCAAGAGGATGAGGATCCATAACAATAGATATTTAGCAAGCGAAGATCCAAGCTAATAGAAGGCACGTGGTAACACGAGCAAACAGAAGGACGAGCAGAAGAAGGGCGAAGGAAAGGCAAAGGTTTTCGAAAATCATTTTAGAAGTGGGGGAGAGGAAAACGAGAGGCGAATGGCAAATAATGTAATGCGAGGGAGACGAGTTTATGATGGGTACTTGGTATGCCTTGACTTGGTGTAGATCTCCCCGGCAATGGCGCCAGAAATCCTTCTTGCTACCTCTTGAGCAGGTGTTGCTTTTCCCTTGAAGAGGAAAGGGTGATGCAGCAAAGTAGCGTAAGTATTTCCCTCAGTTTTTGAGAACCAAGGTATCAATCCAGTAGGAGACAACGCACAAGTCACCTAGTACCTGCACAAACAATCAAGAACCTTGCAACCAATGCGATAAAGGGGTTGTCAATCCCTTCACGGTCACTCGCAAAAGTGAGATCTGATAAAGATAGTAAAGTAAATATTTTTGGTATTTTTGTTGTATAGATTGGAAAGTAAAGATTACAAAATAGTAAACGATATGCGATGTAAATAAAAGAGATGCAATATAATAATAAAGAGACCCGGGGGCCATAAGTTTCACTGGTGGCTTCTCTCAAGATAGCATGTATTACGGTGGGTGAACAAATTACTACCGAGCAGTTGATAGAAAAGTGCATAGTTATGAGAATACATAAGCAATGATTATGAATATAGGCATCACATCCGTGTCAAGTAGATCGAAACGATTCTGCATCTGCTACTATTACTCCACACATCGACTGCTATCCAGCATGCATCCAGAGTATTAAGTTCATAAGAACAGAGTAATGCATTAAGCAAGATGACATGATGTAGATGGATAAACTCAAGCAATATGATATAAACCCCATCTTTTTATCTTCGGTGGCAACAATACAATACGTGCCTTGCTGCCCCTACTGTCACTGGGAAAGGACACTGCAAGTTGAACCCAAAGCTAAGCACTTCTCCCATTGCAAGAAAGATAAATCTAGTAGGCCAAACTAAACTGATAATTCAAAGAGACTCGCAAAGATATCAAATCATGCATATAAGAATTCGGAGAAGAAACAAATAATATTCATAGATAATCTTGTTCGTAAACCCACAATTCATCGGATCTCGGCAAACACACCGCAAAAGAATATTACATCGATTAGATTTGCAAGAACATCGAGGAGAACTTTGTATTGAGAATCAAAGAGAGTGAAGAAGCCATCTAGCTAATAACTATGGACCCGAAGGTCTATGGTAAACTACTCACACTTCATCAGAGAGGCTATGGTGTTGATGTAGAAGCCCTCCGTGATCGATTCCCCCTCTGGCAGATCGCCGAAAAAGGCCCCAAGATGGGATCTCACAGGTACAGAAGGTTACGGCGGTGGAAAAGTGGTTTCGTGGCTTTCTGCGGTCGATCTAGGGTATAAGAGTATATATAGGCGAAAGAAGTACGTCGGTGGAGCTACATGGGCCCCACGAGGGTGGGGGCGCGCCTACCCCCCTAGGCACGCCCTCCTGCCTCGTGGCTACCTCACGGAGTTCCAGACTTCCACTCCAAGTCTCCTGGTTTGCTTTCGGTCCAAGAAAGATCATCACGAAGGTTTCATTCTGTTTGGATTCTGTTTGGTATTCCTTTTCTGCGAAACACTAAATAGGCAAAAAAATAGAAATTGGCATAGGGCCTCCCGTTAATAGGTTAGTCCCAAAAATAATATAAAAGATCATATTAAAGCCCATTAAACATCCAAAACAGATAATATAATAGCGTGGAACAATCAAAAATTATAGATATGTTGGAGACGTATCAGACCAAGATCCCATCGGTGAGACCGAAATGATTAGGGTTTTTGGCAGTGGCTGTGTCAAGTGAACTCGATGGCTCCGGATAGATCAAATTTGTGGGGCTGAGTTTGACTTTTGGTTTGGGACATATGTGCAAATGAGAAAGTGGTTGAGTGCTTTAGAGCATATCACTAAGCAGTTTGAGCAACACCTCATCCCCTTTTAATAGTATTGGCTTTCCTATAGACTCAATGTGATCTTGGATCACTAAAATAGAAATGAAGAGTCTTGAGCTTTTGCCAATCTTCTGTCCTTAGCATCTAGAAGGGATTCCACATTCTCTTGTCCATGCCACACCTTTGTTGAACTTTCTAAAATTCACTAGATAAAAATATTAGTCCAACAAGAGATATGATGACATTAATTACCAGAATCACCCAGGGAGCACTTGTGCTTTCACACGTACGTATAGCCGCAGGGCAAAAAATATGTCCACGTACATACATACGGGCGGGGTCTCGAGGGCGTACTCGCGCATATATACGGACGGCCAGGTCTTGTGTACATGGAGAGGCTACAGACGACAGCAACGACATCCTGTTCATCGGGCAGCGAACCGGCTGGGTCAGAAAGGAGAAACAACATCCCGTTCATCGGGAGGCAACCGACTAGGTAGAAATTCGTCATGTTCAACGGGAGCCAACCGGCTTGGACGGAACAACCGAAACGGGGTCTGGCGTACGGCGGAATGGAGGGAACGGCCTTCTGTTCGACCAGCCACGGTCGAAACGGGATCCTGTTCATTGGTAGGGGTCTGGCGTACCGCAAAATGGTGGAAACGGACTTGTGTTCGAGTGCCTATGGTCGAAACGGGGTCTTGTTGATCGGGAGGGGTTTGGCATACCACAAAACGGAGGAAACAGACTTGTGTTGGAGCGCCTATGGTCAAAACGGGGTCATGTTCATCAACCGTCTACTGCCTCGCTCCAACCTCCACGGGCTACTGTTCATCCATCGTCGACCTCCTCCACCCTCCATGGGCTACTGTTCATCCACGGTTACTGTTCATCAAGCCTCCACCGGGTGCTGTTCATAGAGCCTCCATGGGGTCCTATTCATCCACCCCCAACCGGCTGGGGTGCGACGACCTCCTTGGGATCCACAGCCAACCAACCGGCTCGACTCACCACGTCTCGACTTGTTGTATGTACCGCGCACATGGTAGCAATGGTCACTGTTCCTCGAGAGGCAACCCAACACCGGCTCGATCGACTTTAGTAAGCAGCAACAGTGAACGATCGCTTGGGTTCAGTTAGCAGCAGCGGAGGAGGAATTGCTCAGGTTCAGTCAGCAGCGAATGAATCGCTCAGGTTCAGTTAACAGCAAAGGGATCGATCGCTCGGGTTCAGTAATGTCTGATCGCTCCGGGTTCAGTTAGCAATGCCTCGCACACACGCACGTACACGAGAGAAACATGCAAACCACAATGCAACGCTCAGCCTGGGCCACCCATCGTAACCGGGAACTCCACGATATTTCCTCTCCCTCGCTTCTACCACGATTTTTTCCATCATGGATGGTCCAAAGAATGTCATGCAGCCGCGTCTCCGGCCCGCCTAGGATGAAAAGCCCATTTGCTGTCATGATTTTTCATCATAGAAGTAGGAGCCCACCACATCTATGATGATATCGGGTTTTGTCACAATTATCGTCATAGAAGTGTCATAAGCATGACAGAAAAAAAATGTTCGGCCCAAAATGTCATGGATGTGTCTTTTTTTGTAGTGAGCAGAGCCGACGTTGATGCTATACGATGAGTGGATAATAGCATAAACCTGTCGGACCCAATGGTGGGCCGACTCATCTTCGCGCTGGACACAAGAGTCTAGGTCGATGATTAACAGAGTTTGTTTGCACGTGTCTTTGAAATTCTGAATAAAATGCGCTTTCAACTCTGCCCATGAATTGATATAATTAGGGGGCAATCCCTTCAACCAAGTTCGAGCTGGCGCATCCAACATCATGGTGAAGTACTTGGCACACACAACGTCGTTGACATCTAACCTCTCCATAGCCAACTTGTAGCTCTCAATCCAAGCCTCAGGAAGTTGATTCGTTGTATAATTGGCCACCTTTCGAGGACCCTTGAAATCTTTAGGTAATCGCTCATTCCGAAGAGCTGGTGCTAGGCATTGTACCGCCACTGTCCTAGAAATCATCCCAGCTTCTACACACGCTGAAGGGTTACGTTGCAGCTGTTGATGAGCCGTTAACTGAGCCGCCAGCATCACCTCTTGACGTGCCCTGGCCAGATCCAATAAGGCCTGAACATTGTTATCATT
This sequence comes from Triticum dicoccoides, assembly GCF_002162155.2. Taxonomy (NCBI): domain Eukaryota; kingdom Viridiplantae; phylum Streptophyta; class Magnoliopsida; order Poales; family Poaceae; genus Triticum; species Triticum dicoccoides. The sequence goes on from NC_041380.1 coordinate 270,046,581, forward strand.
GAAGTAAATATGCCCTAGAGGCAATAATAAAGTTATTATTTATTTCCTTATTTCATGATAAATGTTTATTATTCATGATAGAATTGTATTAACCGGAAACATGATACATGTGTGAATACATAGACAAACAGAGTGTCACTAGTATGCCTCTACTTGACTAGCTCGTTGATCAAAGATGGTTATGTTTCCTAGCCATAGACATGAGTTGTCATTTGATTAACGGGATCACATCATTAGGAGAATGATGTGATTGACTTGACCCGTTCCGTTAGCTTAGCACTCGATCGTTTAGTATGTTGCTATTGCTTTCTTCATGACTTATACATGTCCCTATGACTATGAGATTATGCAACTCCCGTTTACCGGAGGAACACTTTTTGTGCTACCAAACATCACAACATAACTGGGTGATTATAAAGGTGCTCTACAGGTGTCTCCAAAGGTACATGTTGGGTTGGCGTATTTCAAGATTAGGATTTGTCACTCCGATTGTCGGAGAGGTATCTCTGGGCCCTCTCGGTAATGCACATCACTTAAGCCTTGCAAGCAATGCAACTAATGAGTTAGTTGCGAGATGATGTATTACGGAACGAGTAAAGAGACTTGTCAGTAACGAGATTGAACTAGGTATTAAGATACCGACGATCGAATCTCGGGCAAGTAACATACCAATGACAAAGGGAACAACGTATGTTGTTATGCGGTTTGACCGATAAAGATCTTCGTAGAATATGTGGGAGCCAATATGAGCATCCAGGTTCCGCTATTGGTTATTGACCGGAGACGTGTTTCGGTCATGTCTACATTGTTCTCGAACCCGTAGGGTCCGCACGCTTAAAGTTTCGATGACAGTTATATTATGAGTTTTGATGTACCGAAGGAGTTCGGAGTCCCAGATGAGATCGGGGACATGACGAGGAGTCTCGAAATGGTCGAGACGTAAAGATCGATATATTGGACGACTATATTCGGACATCAGAAAGGTTCCGAGTGATTCGGGTATTTATCGGAGTACCGGAGAGTTACGGGAATTCGCCGGGGAGTATATGGGCCTTATTGGGCCATACGGGAATAGAGGAGAGAGGCCAAAAGGAAGGAGGCGCGCGGCCCCCCTCTGGTCTGAATTGGACAAGGGGTGCAGCCCCCTTTTCCTTCTTCCTCTCCTCCTCTTTCCTTCTCTCCTACTCCAACAAGGAAAGGAGGAGTCCTACTCCCAGTGGGAGTAGGACTCCCCCCTTGGTGCGCCCTCCTCCTAGGCCGGCCGCCTCCCCCCTTGCTCCTTTATATACGGGGGCAGGGGGCACCCCATGGACACAACAATTGATCATTGATCTCTTAGCCGTGTGCGGTGCCCCCCTCCACCATAGTCCTCGATAATATTGTAGTGGTGCTTAGGCGAATCCCTGCAATAGCAGAACATCAAGATCGTCACCACGTCGTCGTGCTGACGGAACTCTTCCCCGACATTCTGCTAGATCGGAGTCCGGGGATCATCATCGAGCTGAACGTGTTCTAGAATTTGGAGGTGCCGTAGTTTCGGTGCTTGATCGGTCGGGCCGTGAAGACGTACGATTACATCAACCGCGTTATGCTAACGCTTCCGCTTTTGGTCTACAAGGGTACGTAGACAACACTCTCCTCTCTCGTTGCTATGCATCACCATGATCTTGCGTGTGCGTAGGAATTTTTTTGAAATTACTATGTTCCCCATTAGTGGTATCAGAGCCAGGTTTTATGCGTTGATGTAATATGCACGAGTAGAACACAAGTGAGTTGTGGGCGATATAAGTCATACTGCTTACCAGCATGTCACACTTTGGTTCAGCGGTATTGTTGGATGAAGCGGCCCGGACCGACATTACGCGTATGCTTACGCGAGACTGGTTTTACCGCCGTGCTATGCACACAGGTGACTAGCGGGTGTCAATTTCTCCAACTTTGGTTGAACCAAGTGTGGCTACGCCCGGTCCTTACGAAGGTTAAAACAGCACCAACTTGACAAACTATCATTGTGGTTTTGATGCGTAGGTAAGAATGGTTCTTGCTTAAGCCCGTAGCGGCCACGTAAAACTTGCAACAACAAAGTAGAGGACGTCTAACTTGTTTTTGCAGGGCATGTTGTGATGTGATATGGTCAAGACATGATGCTAAATTTTATTGTATGAGATGATCATGTTTTGTAACCGAGTTATTGGCAACTGGTAGGAGCCATATGGTTGTCGCTTTATTGTATGCAATGCAATTGCGCTGTAATGCTTTACTTTATCACTAAGCGGTAGCGATAGTCATGGAAGCATAAGATTGGCGAGACGACAACGATGCTACGATGGTGATCAAGGTGTCGCGCCGGTGATGATGGTGATCATGACGGTGCTTCGGAGATGGAGATCACAAGCACAAGATAATGATGGCCATATCATATCACTTATATTGATTGCATGTGATGTTTATCTTTTATGCATCTTATCTTGCTTTGATTGACGGTAGCATTATAAGATGATCTCTCACTAAATTTCAAGATAAAAGTGTTCTCCCTAAGTATGCACCGTTGCCAAAGTTCGTCGTGCCCAGACACCACGTGATGATCGGGTGTGATAAGCTCTACGTCCATATACAACGGGTGCAAGCCAGTTTTGCACATGCAGAATACTCAGGTTAAACTTGACGAGCCTAGCATATGCAGATATGGCCTCAGAACACTGAGACCGAAAGGTCGAGCGTGATCATATAGTAGATATGATTAACATATTGATGTTCACCATTGAAAGCTACTCCATTTCACGTGATGATCGGTTATGGTTTAGTTGATTTGGATCACGTGATCACTTAGAAGATTAGAGGGATGTCTTTCTAAGTGGGAGTTCTTAAGTAATATGATTAATTGAACTTAAATTTATCATGAACTTAGTCCTGGTAGTATTAGCATATCTATGTTGTAGATCAATAGCTCACGTTGTTGCTTCCCTATGTTATTCTGATATGTTCCTAGAGAAAAACTAAGTTGAAAGATGTTAGTAGCAATGATGCGGATTGGATCCGTGATCTGAGATTTATCCTCATTGCTGCATAGAAGAATTATGTCCTTGATGCACCGCTAGGTGACAGACCTATTGCAGGAGCAGATGCAGACGTTATGAACGTTTAGCTAGCTCAGTATGGTGACTACTTGATAGTTTAGTGCACCATGCTTAACGGCTTAGAATCGGGACTTCGAAGACGTTTTGAACATCATGGACCATATGAGATGTTCCAGGAGTTTAAGTTAATATTTCAAGCAAATACCCAAGTTGAGAGATATGAAATCTCCAACAAGTTCTATAGCTAAAAGATGGAGGAGAATAGCTCAAGCAGTGAGCATGTGCTCAGATTGTCTGGGTACTACAATCGCTTGAATCAAGTGGGAGTTAATCTTCCAGATAAGATAGTGATTGACAGAATTCTCTAGTCACCATCACCAAGTTAGTTGAACTTCGTGATGAACTATAATATGCAAGGGATAACGGAAACGATTCCCAAGCTCTTCGTGATGCTGAAATCAATGAAGGTAGAAATCAAGAAAACCATCAAGTGTTGATAGTTAACAAGACCACTAGTTTCAAGAAAAGGGAAAAGGGAAGAAGGGGAACTTCAAGAAGAATGGCAAGCGAGTTGCTGCTCAAGTGAAGAAGCCCAAGTCTGGACCTAAGCCTGAGACTGAGTGCTTCTATTGCAAAGGAACTGGTCACTCGAAATGGAACTGCCCCAAATATTTGGCGGATAAGAAGGATGGCAAAGTGAACAAAGGTATATTTGATATACATGTTATTGATGTATACTTTACTAGTGTTTATAGCAACCCCTAAGTATTTGATACTAGTTCCGTTGCTATGATTAGTAACTCAAAGCGGGAGTTGCAGAGTAAACAGAGACTAGTTAAGGGTGAAGTGATGATGTGTGTTGGAAGTGGTTCCAAGATTGATATGATCATCATTGCAAACTCCCTATACTTTCGGGATTAGTGTTGAACCTAAATAAGTGTTATTTGGTGTTTGCGTTGAGCATGAATATGATTTGATCATGTTTATTGCAATACGATTATTCATTTAAGTTAGAGAACAATTGTTGTTCTTTTTACATGAATAAAACCTTCTATGGTCATACACACCAACGAAAATGGTTTGTTGGATCTTGATCGTAGTGATACACATATTCATAATATTGAAGCCAAAAGATGCAAAGTTAATAATGATAGTGCAACTTGTTTATGGCACTGCTGTTTAGGTCATATTGGTGTAAATTGCATGAAGAAACTCCATGATGATGGGATTTTGGAATCACTTGATTATGAATAACTTGATGCTTGCGAACCATGCCTTATGGGCAAGATGACTAAAACTCCATTCTCTGGAACAATGGAGCAAGCAACTGGCTTATTGGAAATAATACATACTGATGTATGCGTTCCGATGAGTGTTAAGGCTCGCGGCGGGTATCGTTATTTTCTGACCTTCACAGATGATTTGAGCAGATATGGGTATATCTACTTGATGAAACATGAATCTGAAACATTTGAACAGTTCAAAGAATTTCAGAGTGAAGTGGAAAATCATCATGACAAGAAAATAAGGTTTCTATGATCTGATCGTGGAGACGAATATTTGAGTTACGAGTTTGGTCTTCAATTAAAACAATGTGGAATAGTTTCACAAATTTGTGCCACCTGGAACACCACAGCATAATGGTGTGTCCGAACGTCATAACCGTACTTTATTAGATATGGTGCGATCTATGATGTCTCTTACCGATCTACCACTATCATTTTGGGGTTATGCATTAGAGACAGCTGCATTCACGTTAAATAGGGCACCATCTAAATCCGTTGAGACGACACCGTATGAACTATGGTTTGGCAAGAAACCTAAGCTGTCGTTTCTTAAAGTTTGAGGTTGCAATGATTATTTGAAAAGTTTCAACCTAATAAGCTCAAACCCAAATCGGAGAAGTGCGTCTTCATAGGATACCCAAAGGAGACAATTGGGTACACCTTCTATCACAGATCCGAAGGCAAGACATTCGTTGCTAAGAATGGATCCTTTCTAGAGAAGGAGTTTCTCTCGAAAGAAGTGAGTGGGAGGAAAGTAGAACTTGATGAGGTAACTGTACCTGCTCCCTTATTGGAAAGTAGTTCATCACAGAAATCTGTTCCTGTCACTACTACACCAATTAGTGAGGAAGCTAATGATGATGATCATGTAACTTCAGATCAAGTTACTACCGAACCTCGTAGGTAAACCAGAGTGAGATCCGCACCAGAGTGGTACGATAATCCTGTTCTGGAGGTCATGTTACTTGACCATGATGAACCTACGAACTATGAAGAAGCGATGGTGAGCCCACATTCCACAAAATGGCTTGAGGCCATGAAATCTGAGATGAGATCCATGTATGAGAACAAAGTATGGAGTTTGATTGACTTGCCCAATGATCGGCGAGCCATTGAGATTAAATGGATCTTCAAGAGGAAGACAGACGCTGATAGTAGTGTTACTATCTACAAAGCTAGAATTGTCGCAAAAGGTTTTCGACAAGTTCAAGGTGTTAACTACGATGAGAGTTTCTCACTCGTATCTATGCTTAAGTCTGTCCGAATCATGTTAGCAATTGCCGCATTTTAAGAAATCTGGCAAATGGATAACAAAACTGCAATCCTTGATGGGTTTATTAAATAAGAGTTGTATATGATGCAACCAGAAGGTCTTGTCAATCCTAAAGGTGCTAACAAAATGTGCAAGCTCCAGCGATCCATCTATGGACTGGTGCAAGCATCTCGGAGTTGGAATATACACTTTGATGAGTTGATCAAAGCATATAGTTTTATACAGACTTGCGGTGAAGCCTGTATTTACAAGAAAGTGAGTGGGAGCACTATAGCATTTCTGATAAGTATATGTGAATGACATATTGTTGATCGGAAATAATGTAGAATTATTCTGCAAAGCATAAAGGAGTGTTGGAAAGGAGTTTTTCAAAGAAAGACCTCGGTGAAGCTACTTACATATTGAGCATCAAGATCTATAGAGATAAATCAAGACGCTTGATAAGTTTTTTCAATGAGTACATACCTTGACAAGATTTTGAAGTAGTTCAAAATGGAACAGTCAAAGAAAGAGTTCTTGCCTGTGTAACAAGGTGTGAAATTGAGTAAGACTCAAAGCCCGACTACGGTAGAAGATAGAAAGAGAGTGAAAGTCATTCCCTATGCCTCAGCCGTAGGTTCTATAAAGTATGCCATGCTGTGTACCACATCTATTGTATACCCTACACTGATTTTGGCAAGGGAGTACAATAGTGATCTAGGAGTAGATCATTGAACAGCGGTTAGAATTATCCTTAGTGGAATAATGATATTTTTCTCGATTATGGAGGTGACAAAAAGGTTTGTCGTAAAGGGTTATGTCGATGCAAATTTTGACACTGATCCAGATGACTCTAAGTCTCAATCTGGATACATATTGAAAGTGGGAGCAATTAGCTAGAGTAGCTCCGTGCATAGCATTATAGACATAGAAATTTGCAAAACACTTACGGATCTGAATGTGACAGACCCGTTGACTAAAATTATCTCACAAGAAAAACATGATCACCTTAGTACTCTTTGGGTGTTAATCACATAGCAATGTGAACTAGATTACTGACTCTAGTAAACCCTTTGGGTGTTGGTTACATGTCGATGTGAACTATGGGTGTTAACCACATAAATATGTGAACTATTGATGTTAAATCACATGGCTATGTGAACTAGACTATTGACTCTAGTGCAAGTGGGAGACTGAAGGAAATATGCCCTAGAGGCAATAATAAAGTTATTATTTATTTCCTTATTTCATGATAAATGTTTATTATTCATGCTAGAATTGTATTAACCGGAAACATGATACATGTGTGAATACATAGACAAATAGAGTGTCACTAGTATGCCTCTACTTGACTAGCTCGTTGATCAAAGATGGTTATGTTTCCTAGCCATAGACATGAGTTGTCATTTGATTAATGGGATCACATCATTAGGAGAATGATGTGATTGACTTGACCCATTCCGTTAGCTTAGCACTCGATCATTTAGTATGTTGCTATTGCTTTCTTCATGACTTATACATGTTCCTATGACTATGAGATTATGCAACTCCCGTTTACCGGAGGAACACTTTGTGTGCTACCAAACGTCACAATGTAACTGGGTGATTATAAAGGTGCTCTACAGGTGTCTCCAAAGGTACATGTTGGGTTGGCGTATTTCGAGATTAGGATTTGTCACTCTGATTGTCGGAGAGGTATCTCTGGGCCCTCTCGGTAATGCACATCACTTAAGCCTTGCAAGCAATGTAACTAATGAGTTAGTTGCGAGATGATGTATTACAGAATGAGTAAAGAGACTTGCCAGTAACGAGATTGAACTGGGTATTAAGATACCGACAATCGAATCTCGGGCAAGTAACATACCGATGACAAAGGGAACAACGTATGTTGTTATGCGGTTTGACCGATAAAGATCTTCGTAGAATATGTGGGAGCCAATATGAGCATCTAGGTTCCGCTATTGGTTATTGACCGGAGACGTGTCTCGGTCATGCCTACATTGTTCTCGAACCTGTAGGGTCCACACGCTTAAAGTTTCGATGACAGTTATATTATGAGTTTATGAGTTTTGATATACCGAAGGAGTTCAGAGTCCCAGATGAGATCGGAGACATGACGAGGAGTCTCAAAATGGTCGAGACGTATAGATCGATATATTGGACGACTATATTCGGACATCCGAAAGGTTACGTGTGATTCGGGTATTTATCGGAGTACCGGGGAGTTACAGGAATTCGCTGGGGAGTATATGGGCCTTATTGGGCCATACGGGAATAGAGGAGAGAGGCCAAAAGGAAGGAGGCGCGCGACCCCCCTTTGGTCCGAATTGGACAAGGGGTGCAGCCCCCTTTTCATTCTTCCTCTCCTCCTCTTTCCTTCTCTCCTACTCCAATAAGGAAAGGAGGAGTCCTACTCCCGGTGGGAGTAGGACTCCCCCTTGGTGCACCCTCCTCCTAGGCCGGCCGCCTCCCCCCTTGCTCCTTTATATACGGGGGCAGGGGGGCACCCCATGGACACAACAATTGATCATTGATCTCTTAGCCGTGTGCGGTGCCCCCCTCCACCATAGTCCTTGATAATATTGTAGTGGTGCTTAGGCGAAGCCCTGCGACAGTAGAACATCAAGATCGTCACCACGCCGTCGTGCTGACGGAACTCTTCCCCGACATTCTGCTGGATCGGAGTCTGGGGATCATCATCGAGCTGAACGTGTGCTAGAACTCGGAGGTGCCGTAGTTTTGGTGCTTGATCGGTCGGGCCGTGAAGACGTACGACTACATCAACCGCGTTGTGCTAACGCTTCCGCTTTCGGTCTACGAGGGTATGTAGACAACACTCTCCCCTCTCGTTGTTATGCATCACCATGATCTTGCGTGTGCATAGGATTTTTTTTGAAATTACTACGTTCCCCATCAATCATCACGCGGCGGGTTATACCCACAAGGCGGGTGATGGCGCCGCTCGCGGCTGGAAACCGCTGTCGATTCAATGCGCCGGCTATAACTTCGACTCTGGCGAGGAGTTGAATGAATCCGCTCATGGCTGTATGAGTAAGCCGCTTGTTGAGCTACAGATGGAATAATGACTCGGCTGTGTTGACACCTGCGGAGGCGGGTTTAAATTTAAATGAGGCGGGTCTGTTACCTACGTTTGAGCTACCGCCCTGGCCACGGGTGCCTCGGCGACCTGGTTCACGCCGGGCGGATTGCTTGTTCCTGCCCCAGGTGTATTGAAAAGATTCCTTGCTTCAAACCCGGTGGTAGCCGGCTCTGGTGCCTTCTTCGCATATCGGCGTTTAGGCGTTCTAGTGGAGATTTAACCGGAAAGTTTCTGCTTGAATCCGTTGCGACTCGGCTTCTAACGCGGCTCACTCCGTTGCCATCCTAGCATTGTTCGCATTAAGCTCCTCCCGAGCCTGAGCTACCTCGTCTCGCAGTTTCGAAACCTCCACTTTATGTTGTGCTTCATTCGTTGGAGTCACCTCTGCGGCTAAGAGAGTTGCCAAAGCATCCAAGAGTTAAGTTGAGACCTAAGCCGGCGGGTGTGCAGAAACACTCGCACCAGCCGTCGCAACAGCTGTTGAACTAGAGGTCATAGCTGCAGTGGTTGATGAATTCAGCATATGTTGCGTGCCGGCCATGAATATGGCAGCCCTGATCGGCAGCTCATAGGGGTCCGGAATACTGTCACCATCGAAATAACCCCCAAGCCCTCCATCTTGTAATTGATAGATCGACTCGGTTTCGCCGGTTGAGGACTCATCACCTGAGTAGATGGCTGTCTCTCCACCTGACATTGAACCTTCCTCAAGATCTGCCCCATGAATAAAGCCGACAAAAGATCTCTTTCGGCTGGGTTGGACCTTGGCGGGTCTCACACACCAAGCCATCTCAATGGTGTCGGTGTAGATGTCCGGCTCAGGCCCAGACTCACGAATATCGCCGAGGAACACGTGGATTCCACCAAAGGGGACCCAGTACCCGTATTTGATTAACTCAGCCTCCGGACCCCATCCAACATCGTCGATGTAGATCTTCCGCGGCGACTCTTGGTCATCCGGCCCACGACATATCCCTTGATCCCTAAGAAGCTTCCCTTCAAGAACTCGAAACCACCGTGCTCAGGCCCCACTATGGGAACCAACTGTCGTGGATTTGTCATGGCAGATGCCCTACTGAAAGGAATTAGGTGCGGAGCCATTGCAACTAGGTTAGCTTGAAGAGGTTGAACAGGACAAAGGACACAAGGAGTTTACCCAAGTTCGGGTCCTCTCAACGAGGTAAAAGCCTACGTCCTGCTTCTAGTTGTGTTGCTTGAGTTTTGAGTACAAGGGAGCGAATACGCTTGACCTAGTTCTCGAGTACTTGTTTCTTGAGTTAACCCGCCGCCGGATCTCACCTTTATATACACAGACAGAGACACAGAGGCTTACATAGTCCCGGCCGGCTCATACAACATGACCGGCTTGGTTTCTAACTAATCATGCCTTATGAGCAACTCCTCCTACGGCGGTTCACAACTCCGGTCCTGGGCCCTTAGTAGGCCTACCTCTAAGAGCCGTCGTCTTCATACCTTTACCTGGGCCTCCTTCATGTTAAGCCGCCAATGGTATAACCCGGCCCCTCCTGGGCGGGTCATACCTCGAAGCTATATCCAAAGCCAACTTGGTATTCGATTCTACGTTCTAGAGGATATGCAAGAAGCCAAGAAATATATGAAAGAGAAACATATTAAATTTGAAGATGTTAAAAATCTACCACCTATTGAAGAAATACATGGACTCGATATCCGATACATGTAGTAGAGGTAAACTTTCTTTATAGGTTTGATGAGGGTGATATTCCTTATCATAAATCTCCAATTCATTGCTTAGATGAATTTTATAATTTTATCGTTAAGCAAGAAAACTTAAATAGGCAAATAAGTGATCAATTGAAACATGATGCTATTATGATCGAACTCTTGAGTGATGTGTCATTTTGAATTTCCAATGATGTTAAAGGTTTTTGTAAGCATTCTTTTATGATTCACACTCAGCTAGAACAAGTTTCTAGATCACAAAATGATTTGCTTAAGGAAATGAATAATAAACCTAATGGCAATGTTGTTACAAGAATGACTAGAGTGGTAGAATGACTCAGGAACCTTTGTATCCTGAGGGTCATCCTAAAAGAATTGAACAAGATTCTCAGAAAAAACACAGTGCTCAAAAGGTAGCAAGAAGGATTTCTGGCACCGTTGCCGGGGAGAGCTATGCCAAGTCAAGACATACCAAGTACCCATCACAACTCTTATCCTTCGCATTACATTATTTGCCATTTGCCTCTCGTTTTCCTCTCCCCCACTTCACCCTTGCCGTTTTATTCGCCCCCTCTTTTCCGTTCGCCTCTTTTTCGCTTGCCTCTTGTTTCTTGTTTCCCTTATGGCTTTACCAAAAGGTGTTGATCCTCACCTCAGAAGGTTGGAAGAAATCGAAAACAACGTCAGAAGTTTTATGTCCTTGCAGTTTGAGCATAATAATTTCTTTAGAAACGAGCTTAAAGAAAAAAAAAAGGTTTTATCGATTTCATGAATAAAGAGCTCAATGATATGTCTAAGGAATTTTATAGTTTGAAATCTCAGTTTGTTCATCTTGAAAAATTAATTGCCCAAATTTCTAATAAGCAGGCCACTTTAGTTAATAAGATGGTCGCTAAACCAGAAGAGTTAGATAATAAAGATGAAGATCTAAAAGTTATTGATGTGTCCCCTATTAAATCTTTGTTTTGCAATATGAATCTTGATGATGATGGGACTAGAGATGAGTCAACTTTAGTTAGAAGGCATCCCAAAAATTCAGAGTTTTTAGATCTTGATGCAAAAGTTGATAAAATTGGGATTGGAGAGGTTAAAACTTTAAATAGCAATGAACCCACTGTCTTGGATTTCAAGGAATTTAATTATGATAATTGCTCTTTGATAGATTGTATTTCCTTGTTGCAATCCGTGCTAAATTCTCCTCATGCTTATAGTCAAAATAAAGCTTTTACTAAACATACCATTGATGCTTTGAGGCAATCTTATGAAGAAATTGAGTTGGAAGTTTCTATCCCTAGAAAACTTTATGATGAGTGGGAACCTACAATAAAAATTAAAATTAAAGATCATGAATGCTATGCTTTGTGTGATTTGGGTGCAAGTGTTTCCACGATTACATTAATGATAGTACACCTAGTTCACCTAAGAAGAAAAAGAAATAGAGTAAGAATAATATTTTGCATGCTTCTAGTGAACCTATTATAGAAAAACCTGTCGAGGATCCTAATAGTGTTTCCATTTCTGATGCTGAGACACAATTTGGTGGTGAGCATGTACCTAGTGATAATGATAATGATGATGCTAATAATGATCATGGTGGTGCTCCACCTAATGATAATAATGAATTTGATAGTGAAATAGCAATAGAACCTAAAGTTGAGCTTGATGGCCCATTGCATAAAATAAGATATAATAAACGAGAATTTGCCGCTGCGAAGCATGTTAGAGAAAGAGAACCATGGTTCAAAAACCTATGCCTTTTCCTAGTAAAGCTTTAAAATCTAAAGATGAAGATGCTTTTAATCGCTTTGTTGGATTCCTTAGACCTGTATTTTGCAAGTATCATGGACAGATGTTATGAAAATGACCCCTTATGCTAAATATATGAAGGATATTGTCACTAATAAAAGAAACATTCATGAGGCTGAAATTTCCACTATGCTTGCATATTATTCTTTCAAAGGAAAAATACATGAAAAGCAAGGAGATCCAGGGATACCTGCCACAACGTGCTCTATCTAAAACAATTATGTTAAACCTGCTATGTGTGATATAGGGGCGGGTGTTAGTGTCATGCCCTTTTCCATTTATAGAAGACTTGACTTGAGTAAGTCGATCCCCACTAAAATTTCTTTCCAAATGGCTGACAAATTGACTCCTATACTTGTTGGTGTTTGTGAGGACGTTCCAGTTGTGGTTGCTAATGTAACTGTTTTATTGGGATTTGTTATTCTTGATATGCTCGAGGATGACAACATGTCGATTATCCTTGGAAGACCTTTTATGAATACTGCAGGGGTTGTTATTGACTGTAATAAAAGCAAGATCGCTTTTCATGTTAATGGCAATGAGCATATGGTTTATTTCCAAGAAATCCAAATAAAGTAAACAACATCAATTCTATTGAAAATATTATGACTATCACTATTGGAGGCTTTGAATTTCCTCTTCCAGTTCCCAAAAGGAATTATCAAACTCTAATAATTGGAACCATGCTTATGCTAGTTGAGTTAACTTAGTGCTATACAAAAGTTCCCCATTTTATGACACTCAAAAATGGTTCGTTAATAATACTTGATCAACCTTGCATCAGTGATAGCTAGGCATGTGCAAAACGTTGCCAATAATTTGGGTACTTCCTAAATACCACAACAAAGTAGTGTCTGATGGTTCGGGGTTAAATCTTGATCCAGAACAACGCAAAGAGAGAAGGATGTCGGTGTACAAAAGTAGGGGCTCTCCTTTTGCACCCCTTAACTTGTGCACAGGCAGTCAGAACCGCACCCACGGTGACACTAAGCAGGGTAGGGGAGGGATGCCGGAGCAACACCAAGACCAGAGACGCAAAGAGAGCAAGAGGGCGAGGTGGACCCCCCGGCAAGACTCTTGCCGGGGTGGCTTCCACAGCCTCGGCAGGATCCTTGCCGGGGAAACTTACCTGACTCCAACAGAGCATACCACCCTTGAGCCCAAGGGGTCCCCATGCCATATTGGAACCAAGGATCGGGAGGCACCTCCGTGGTGGCATGCAGATCTTTGTAGAGATCATAGACACACAAGATCAGATGAAAACCAAAAGATGACGATGCTTGGCGAGATCCTTGTCGAGGAGGTCCACGAGACCCCTGGCAAGACCCTTGCCGGGGACGGCCGCGGCGAGACCCTTGCCGAGGACGCCCGTGAGGCCGCAGTCGTGCCCGCGTCCGCCAAGACTCCACCGCCGCTCCCATACAGCTGCCAGCTTGACCAGCCGAGCAGGCATCTGCGTGGCAGCACGCGACCTCTACACCAACTCAGCAAGCACCTGTGTGGTGGCATGCAAATCTTCGTGAAGGCTCCACCACCGCGCCAGCCCAGCAGCCAGCCAATGTGGCGTTACAACGCCTCGTCAGCTTGGACGCGCATCGGAGCCAGGCGAGGTGACGACAGCTGGGACGAGCTTCTTTGACGTCCCCAATAAAGCGGGAGGGGCATGTCAGCAGCGCATTAAATGCATTTGTCCGACAATGCCAGGGGATAGAGTCAGCCCCTGTACACCTTTCCACCTCATGTTTGCCACTGTGGCAACCCCTTTTTGTCTATAAAGGAGGACCGAGGCATACTGGAGGGGGATTCAGATCTTTTGGACTAGAAAGCCACGGCAGCTAGTTCAAGAACACAAGAACACCTCAATACACATACAAGCAGGACTAGAGTTTTACGCATCTCTACGACCCGAACCTGGGTAAACAATTTGTGTGCTGACCGCCAGACCCGCTCTTCGCACAACCCCGCGCCCGCCAACCATAGAAGGGATCACAGTGACCCCATAGGTGTCGTTTCCCACCGACAAAGGGGTTTACTTACACCATTTAACAAAATGGCCAAATAAATTATTTAGGTTAATTATTAAATTAATTAAATCTATATTTAATTAGGGAAAGATTTGGTTGTTACACATCACGACGACACACGCGGATGAGATCGTTGTCGCGGACCCACACATAGAAGAGATCGTGGCCACTGCCGCGCGTGTCAAAGCTACCGCGGATGCCACCAAGGAGGCATTACGATCTTATGAGATTATCAAGGACTTGATCTATGCTGACAAGGATGTCGACCCCTCCTTTGAAGAAATGATCTTGCAAGCTGCTAGGGAATATTTCAACATCAAGACCATCGAGCTCAAGGAAGCATCAATGATGGAGAGCTCCGACTAATTGTATCTCAACTACTGCTCCTCCTCCGGCGAGGATGGGTAGCTCATCACTATCCATAGTTTAATTCCCATAGTTTAGGTAATTATGCAAGAAGATATGCACTAGGATGTTTAGTTACTTATGTAATGGATGATTAGTTTGATTATGCAATGATGTTGTAAGTATACGTTGTTGTTCTGAACACTAGAGGTTGTTGTTCTTTAGACATAGCAAGTCACATCGCACCTGACCAACATGACAAAATCGTGAGCGACGATTCTCAGTATCATACACAATTCCTTTAAATCAATTGTGTGCCATGTAGAGCACACAATTCTCAGCGCACAATCGTTTGCGCTATCACAAGTTACCGGACATGAGTTTCCATCAGATATTACGCAACTTGTGTGATGCTTGCAATCATCATAAACTATTGATATATTCAATTTGTTGGCCAATCAACGCACATGATTAGAAATTCTCAATTGTTTGCGTTATGACAGTTGATCACAATGTTATACCTTACTGTGTGCCCCTTATCACACCAATTTTCATTCAAAATCATTCCTAGTGGATGTGCCACCGCACGTGTTTTGTTTCCAGGCACACGGTTTTATTTTTCTACTGTCTGCGATGCCTGCATCACACACAGTTTGTTTCAAGGGTGTGTGATAGATGTGTCTTCTTAGCCTCATTTTGCACTAGTGCTACATCTCTTACAAATTGATGAACCTTAGGGCATCCACTAGGGGGAATTTGTTGTTGTCTTATAATCTGCTCCGCTTAGAGGCCCAACAAGGTCTACAAGAATAGAAGCGTATATTAGAAATCAATATCCCCTTTGCATGTCACTTATGGTATGTGGAGGAGAGAGAAGGAAAATTGAGGGGAGTTGGCTCTCATGAAATAGACCACCTCTACAAGTGCTAGAAGATAAACATAATAAATATGGAGGAAATATAAAGAAAGAATGTCTAAAAAGGACTATGTGATAGCCAACCTAGTTGTATAAGTCATTTTAAATGATGGTTTGAGATGACATAGAAGCATGATATAGCCAACAACCAACTATACTAGTATGCATACTTGAATCGATATGGATTGCCATTGGAAGAGTAATTTGCCTCAGATTTCGACTAATGTTTTTTTATAAATTAGCATATTAAATGCATTCTTTATTTTGAATAATAATATAGTGAATCCTTAGATTCAAGAAAGTAAGGAGCATCACTTTTAGCTCTATTGGATTTCGCAACTAGATGTATCATGCAACTAAATGAAATAAAGTCACAAATTATTATTGACTATACAATAAATGAAGATATGTAAACAATAAATATTTTATATGATCACTAACACAAAAATATTCAAGATATATTTCGATATCCATGTGTCATGACCACATACGAAATAAATTCACATGTTAATTTTAAATATACAATCAATGGAGATATGGAAACAATAATATTTTGATACACCCACTAATGCAAAATCTTTAAGATATATTTTCATATTGAGTTGTCATGACCACGGGAGAAAAGATGGCTAGAATGGATCTGACTTAGATTCTCAAAATATGCAATTCTTTAAATTTTGACACCTAGACTACTGTGTTTACGTGTGATACTTTTGAATGCACCTCAAATGCAATGAGTCACATACACATCTTGAGTACCATAGAATACGAGGAAGACACTAATGATCATATATATATAACAGAATTCATAGATATATAAAATCACACATTATTATTGACTATACAACTATTGAAGATATTGTAACAATAAATTTTTGATACACCCACTACAAAAAAATCTTTAAGATATATGTTGATATCCATGTGTCATCACCACAAGAAAAAGATATCAGGAATGGGTCTGAGGATAGTATGAAGACAACAACATATGTGTCTATAAAAGAGGGTGCATAGATACATATGATATATTGAAAATTCTTGATTTTCACAATGAAAGTACTATCACAAATTGTAGCAACTGTTCTTGTAGCTTACCTTACTCTAGCTCTAGGAGTAAAGGTGAACACACACCAAACAAGTGAAGACGAAGACTTTCAAGAGATCATTAAGAAACATGTCAAAAGGATCGTTTCGGTATGTTCAACTAATAAGTTCTTACTTCCCTTATTTTGAGAACAATCCTTTCAACATGAAGCAATTAACTAAAATTTCAAATCAGACAAAATTTGGTGAAGTCTTTGATTGCGTTGACATTTATCAACAACCAACTCTTCATCATCCGCTGCTAAAGAACCATTTGCTACAGGTATATCTATCCTCCATACTTTTTTATGAAACTATTTCTATTTTGCTAGCCTTTATAAATTTTTATTATGTGCTTTCAACCATCTTCTTCTTTTATTATGGTAGAACCATAGAAAATTGTATTACATGTTGAGTGAAATTATTGCAAACAAAATTTATCCCAAAATGTGGGATATCCCCAAATTTTTATATAAAAATCCACTTCCTTTTTGTGTCAAACTTTGACTTATAATTTCGGCCAAGAAAATGTGGGATGTATGTTATAAAAAAATACATTATCGAAAAGTTCTTTCAAATTTGCATCCGATGGCTTTAAGGCATATAACTCACATTTTGTTAGTAAAATCAATGGTCAAAGTTAGACGTAAAATATGAAGGGAGTATTATAGAAATGAGTTATATTGGATTTTCTTGATTTTGACATTTGTATATTTCGTTGCTGCAGATGAAACCAAGCTCTCACCCAAAAGGTTTCCACTTTAAATCATCATCTTCAGCTAACACAACGGAGTCAGCGTTGCCTATGGTTGCATGCCCAGTAGGTACGGTACCAATATTACAAAAAACTAATAAAGTTGGACACATTCCCATGTGGAGCAATTCTCTTGCTGCGGGAGGCGAGGTATTCTTTCTAACCTAAAATAATAATTGTTAATATTTACATTACTTTAGTTACATTAATAGTAATATTGTTGCATGCATAACTTATTACGTCCACATGAAGGCTTGAACAATTAGATGTTCCCATTGAATTAAGTCTTATTGATGATGCATAATTGATTCATTTACCATGTGGCAAAGAGGAAATGTATTCCATAGATATTATTCATAGAGAGGTTTGATAAAGTTCTTATAATTATGCCATCATATTCAGATAGCTGGGATCAAGACCGAAGGTGATATATATGGTGCACGAGTAACACTTAACATTTATGAGCCCAAGTGAAAGGACATGGAGATTTTAGTTCACAAGTACTTACTCTCATGCATGGTGAGGACGGTCCTCTTGAGGCCATTGCAGTTGGTTCAATGGTATGCATGATGAAACAAAATGGAAACTGTGATTGCTTATAGCATTTTTCATGTTGGTACTTTTATATTTATTATGGCCCATTTCATGTACTTTATATATATAATATAAATATATCTACTATATTATATTTTTATGTTGGTACTTCCATATTTATTATGGTCAATTTCATGTACTTCATTTTTTCACATGGGATCATATTGCATTGGAAATATATCTACTATATGAATACGCATGTTACATACATATCAAATGTTTCAACAAACCTCGAGGAACGTATATAGCAATAAAATTAATCAACTACATAACTATACATTTTGAAATCTAGTTTGTTGATATGGTTATACCAATTTCAAGATATAATATACATTAATAAATATTTTTTGTTCACCCCTTAAAAACATAGGATGATCTCTAAATAATGACATAATATAAACTTAGTTTCTAATATCCGGCTGAATCATAGCAAAGGTGAGAGAAGTCACATCTAGAACTAGTGTAGTGTACTATATATAGCTAGTGATATGTAGGCACGAGGGACCTGAGTTAAGATAATGCCAATTCATCATGGAAAATAAAAGTATGATTTAATCCCTAGATATTAAGCCTAACATTACCCTTAGTACATTTTTTTATATCTACATACAAAAATAGGTTTACCAATATATGTTTGATATTGCCTCATATTAGTATTTTTAACAAAAATCTTCATTTGCAAACAAACTATTAGTTAATTGTTCTCATTCTACATTACGTATTATTAGAAAGATACAATGGTGAGTCTAGACATACATCAATCATATAATGGTACTAAGATTATTTTCATTGGATTACTTTTCAGGTATCACAAACTTTTGGAGACAACTTTGCTAGGTTCCATATTATTTGGGTATGTATTAAGGTCTTATTAAAGGGTGACGGATAATATTACTTGTAACTAAATAATCTCTATAATAAGTATATGAGAAAAAGAACGTAATACCTTTTGAACATTATTTTCAAATGGACAGCTGGGGAACAACCATAAGTCTTGCATGGATTTTCATTGCCAAGGTTTTGTGCAAACTGTACCTCACATTGGAGTTGGGGCAAGAATATCTCCGGTTTCTACCTACAATGGAAAGCAAGTGGATTTACAACTTATGCTTTTCCAGGTATTTTTAAGTACTTAAAAATGCAGCATTAGTTACTCTCAATAAAAAATGTTTAGCAACCAAAATTATATTCAAATTCTAATTTCCACCTCAATTACATAACCATCCAAATTTCTCATTTTCTCAACTTCCAAAGAAAGTGTCAATCATCCTCCAAGCGACCCTATTTCATTGCTGATTTTTTAGCATATCGTCTATATTGGTTATTTTGGTATGTTGATAACTATGGAACAAACTTTTGCACCTAGATAATTTCTTATTTGATGGGTTGCCAATTTAAGCTTGTTATAAATATTCTATAAATTGGTTCATTTTCATCCAATATTTTTTACAATCATACATTGCAAGTTAAAGAATCGGTTAATAAATTATTTTATGCCCAAGATAGAGATAATGCTACCATATATAATGAACAATGATACAATTTCTTTAGCAATCACCGTTAAAAACCACGTGCTAGGTTCTTCTTTCAAAACAAGTGACATGTCACTTGAGTTATCAATAAAGCCAAAGAAAATGACGTCAAAGAAGAGTTGGCTAATATTTTATGCATATATTCTTAATACTGAAGACAATTCACTATTACTAATATATGTGTCTATTTGAATTCACTTGGCTCTTATTAGGATCCAAAGAAGCATTGGTGGCTATTCTATGACACAAAACCCATAGGATATTGGCCAAATTTATATTTTACAAAACTGAGAGTCAAGGCGAATATAGTAGAATTTGGTGGACTTGTTAATGGACCAACAATTCATCAAGACCCACCGCAGATGGGAAGTGGACATTTCGCAGCTGAAGGGAATGGAAAGGCCACCTATGCTAGGGATGTTAAAATAGTAGATAGCAGTTACAAAGTTGTTGATTTGAACTTCGATAAGAGCTTTGCTTATTCTACAAAACCACCATGCTACACGGTTGATTCATTTGATCATAATAGTGATGGGGCACATGTCTACTATGGTGGACCGGGTGGTTGCCACCCTTCTGTGCGATAGATTCTATGTATTAATGATTTGTCTAAATAATGAAGAATAAGAGTATGCAAAAGGAACAAGACAATCCAAGTGTATACCATCCATGGTAGCCATTGATGCAATGTTATTGAAAACTTACATGCTTAAATTATTACAACATCGAATTAATGGGGCCATGCTGTGATAGGCCCAATCAAATTAATGTTTTGAGAAAACCATGTTCATTTTTAGCAAAAACTAGCTATAAGATTTAGTTGCCATGGGCAGATATTGGAGCAAACTATCTAGAGTAAAGTCAACTCTAGATCGCCAAAGTTTCTTCCATATGATGAGTGGTTCCTCTTTTAACCTGCATATAGATCAATATCTGTTCACTCTCTATTCACGACATTTTCCCTCTTGTCTTGGAAGTCGGGGGTTCCTATCAGTTCACTCTCTATTACTAGATGATCCATTGCGCCATTGATGCAAAAACAAAACGTGTCCAAGAAGTTAAGAAAATTATATGAAATAGTTTTTATGAATAGTTTGCTAAGTACAAGTTTGGTTTATGGCATGATAGTATATACGATAATAGTCTAAGGTCACACATGCAAAAAGTGTTTACAAAGAATACTAAAAGTACTTAAACTGACTTCGTATGGGAATATTTTGTTTTTGCCACTCAAGATTTTGCCAATCTTCCTTATGCCACTCCAAATTTTGACATTTCACTTTTGCCACTCTTAGTTTTTGACAATTATCACAATTGCCATTCCCGTGGCACAAGCAAAAATTTCAGAGTGGCGATTGTGATACTCTTCAAAAGCAAAGAGTGGCAACAATGAAATAAAGTTATTTTGATTTTTCCACGGAATGGTAATTGTGATAATTGTCAAAATCTAAGTGTGGCAAAAGTGAAATGGTAAAATCTAGAACGGCATAAGGAAAATTGGCAAAATCTAGAGTGGCGAAAACAAAATTTTCCCTTTATTAAATACTCCCGAAAGTGGTGTCAAAATAATGAGCGGGAATAGCCTGGCACAGAACCCAATGCATAGATGATACTACAAATACTTAGTCCATATATTGGCTAACTATAAGAAACTATAACAAAAAGTACACCCATTACACATTGAGAAGTCAGACATGGCAAACTCAAGATCAAGCAGCTAGGAGTCATAACCGGCAAACCCAAATTCAGGCAATGCAAAATCAAACTGACTTGCGTAAGGACTCGGAATTGAGGATAGGGTACCCGTACTAAGTCATGGGGAACTCGTTCCCGGGCCTGATCATCGAGGGCTAAAACACGAGCATGGAGGACTCAGGCACAAAGGACTGAAACTCGGGTGTGGGAAACTCAAGCAAATGAATTCGGTCACAGTCATGGAGGGCTCGAACTCGGGCATGAAGGACTCAAATCCGGGCTTCGATGCTTATACTAAAGAGCTTATTGGCAAGAATGAAGAGATCCATCCATAAATTTGGGTAATGCAACATAAGAAAACAACCATTTGCTACAATGGTAGTGCTCAAGTAAGCTCAATGACACATCATTATGATGTAAAGTTGGGCAATGCAATGTAAGAGAACAGTCCCTGCTACAGTAGTAGTCCTCAGGTAAGCTTAATGCCACATATCACGATCTGCAGTAGTTTCTTTCAAGCAGAGCACATTAGTTTCATCAAACATATATTCGGCAAGTTCTTGCAACATAATGGCATGCATGCAAATGTAGTTAAAACAATTATAAGAACATACCAAAGAGAATCTATCAAATTGCAGAAAAACACATTGAAATAAATGTATGTAAACAAAGGATCTCATTAATATTGTATTTTGATCCCCACCGTCATTCACTCCAGAAGCTAAGCCCCCACTCTAGAAAAAAAGTTCCACTTCCATAGAACCAAAATATTTAAGAGGCTTTTAGATCTTCCATGCATTAAAACATCAGTAGATGAGTTTTCCGAGCCTAGTCCTTAGCCCTCATAGAAACAACTATGAGAAAAATAATTGATGATGGAGATAAAATGATCATGAATAGTTGCTCCTTCTTTAGCTTGGAGTTCTCCCGAGAGTTGAATTTGAGGCAGTGCTACCAAACAAGAAGGGCAACCTTCAACATGCATAACAGGCAGGAGTTCAAATTCCAAAATGTATTTTTGGCTCCTACAACTCTAAAAGATTGCAATAGTTAATTATAAAGTATGAATCTCATCCAGCCAATGGTATACTACAAACAACATCTTAGGAAAACAATACCTCAAAGGAGAGCAATCTAACAATAAATCCTCCATCATGCAGATAAGTATGAACATACATGATAAACGAAAAAATGAAACAAATTTTCCTACTTGTAGGAGCCAAAAAATATATTTTATGACACATGAGCAAATCCAATCCTAATAATAAGTGCTCAAAGATGGAACCGTTAGGAATAGTAGATAGCCCAATGATGCTCCCATGGACAATCCCTATTAGAAAAAAACAATATCCACCAAATTACACAGTGGGAACCCTGATACGAGCATAAGGAAGAATACATGGGAACCAACATATAGGCATTACAACGAACTTGTGGTGCGAAAACCTGCACATAGCTCCCACCTAAATACTCCCTCTGTCCGGAATTACTTATTGCTCTAATGGATGTAACTAGCACTAAAATATGTGTAGATACATCCATTTGAGCAACAACTAATTTTCAATGAAGGTAGTACAAAATAAGGCATCAATTCATATTAGCAACAGAAATTAGCCTAGGAAAAATGAGAAAAATTATGAATAATATGTCACAATACCCGATTGAAGTACGTTAGACCTACGTTATGTTTTATGTGTGAGATCGATTTTTTAGTGCATATCTGATTTTGTTTCACAGTGACCCTCCCACTGTCGATGCTTCGGATGCTTCGACAATCGTGTCGAGGGCCACGGTGGCGGCAGCAGCGGTGACTCATATTGCAGCTACAGCAGATGGGGTCAATGGACCGACGGCTCTCCTCGGGGCTGCTCTAGCAGCGGTGACGGCTCTAATAGCCGTGCCAGTGGAAGTGGTGATGGTGCCAATGGTGATAAGCATTCCGGTTAGTGACAAAATAGTCGAGAAATCAGATACCGACAATGCAAACAAATGTCAGCGCAAGAGAGAAAAGTTGTATTGTTACAAATGTGGCAAGCCAGGCTATTTTGTAGTGGAGTGCTCGACGAAGCTCTGTGATATTTTCCTTAAGTCGAAGCATGCGGCTGAGTGCCCTCTTCTTTCGGCTGCCAATCCAGTGGTGCCTATTTATGGGGTTTGTGAGCCCAATCTCATGTTCTTTGAGACTCCTTCGATGAAATCATGCAGACCTCGTCTTGAGAATGATAGGATGGGTTTGGTTTGGGTTACACATGGTACTTTGATGAGGGAACAAGTAATTCAGCAGCTTCGAAGGTTGGTCTCGGCATCATTTCAGTGGTCCTTAGTGCGGATTGACGAGCAGCTATACAAGGTCGACTATCCGACGAAGGTTGACCTAGAGAGGCTTCTTCAGTTCGCCATGTGCAGAGTTCTTGGCAGTTCTTCCTTCCATTTGTTTGAGGAGTGGAAGAAGAAGGAGCTAGAGGGGCATCCCTTGATTCAGATTTGGGTTAGATTTTTCGAGGCCCCGTCCAAACCTCTTAATGACTTCTTGGAGACTTGGAGCATTGGGTCACTCATTGGTAATACTAAGGAAGTTGATATGACATTCACTCGCAGCCATAGCATTATGAAGATGTGCGTTGGGGTGATAGATGTTGATGTGGTCACTACAAAAAAAAGACACATCCGTGACATTTTGGACTGAACGATTTTTTTTTCTGACATGCTTATGACACTTCTATGATGATAATTGTGACAAAACCCGGTATCATCATAGATGTGATGGGCTCCTACTTCTATGAAAAAAATGGGCTTTTCATCCTGGGCGTGCCGGAGACACAGCTGCATGACATTCTTTGGACTATCCATGATGGAAAAAACCATGGTAGAAGCGAGGGCGAGGAAAATATCAGGGAGTTCCATGTTACGGTGGGTGGTCGGGGCCGAGCAATGCACGGAGGTTTGCATGTTTCTCTCGTACACGTACGCGCGTGTGTGTGAGGCGTTGTGCTCTAACTTAACCCGAGCAAGGTGTTGGGCTCTAACTGAACCCGAACGATTGCACTAGCTATGTTACTCAACCCCGATCGATCCCTTGATGTTAACTAAACCTGAGTGATTCCTTCACTACCGCTGCTAACTGAAGCCGATTGAACCTGCTGCCTCTTGATGAACAGTGAGCGTTGTTGGGGTGTTTGGATGAACAATTCCTAGTGGGGGGTTGGATGAACAGGACCCCATGGTAGTAGAGGTCGTTGCCGCTAGATGAACACGACCCCGATCAAGCCGATTGGGGATGGATGAACAGGAACCCGTGGAGGGCTGGTTGAATAGTGGCTGGTGGAGGGTTGGATGAAAGTGGCCCGTGGAGGCGTGGCTGAACAGGGCCCCGTGGAGAGGGCTGGTTGAACAGTAGCCGGTGGAGGCTGGATGAACAGGAGCCCGTGGATGAACAGTGGTTGGTGGAGGCAGGAGGGGAGATGCCGTGGATGAACAGTGGCTGGTGGAGGCAGGAGGGGAGATGACATGGATGAATAGTTGCTGGTGGAGGCTGGAGGAGGTCGACGGTGGATGAACAGTAGCCCGTGGTGGCAGTCGACGGGGGAGATGAATAGTATCCCGTGGAGTCCCATTTTGCGGTACGGCACACCCCTCCCTATGAATAGGACCCCCGTTTCGACCGTAGCGCTCCAACACAAGTCTGTTTCCTCTGTTTTGCGGTACGCCACACCCCTCCCGATCAACAGGACCCCGTTTCGACCGTAGGATGTCCAAGAGAAGTCTGTTTCCTCTGTTTTACGGTACGCCAGACCCCTCCCGATGAACAGGATCCCGTTTCGACCGTGGCCGGTCGAACACAAGGCCGTTTCCTCCGTTATGCGGTATGCCAGGCCTCGTTTTGATCGGCCGTTCCATCCAAGCCGGTTGGCTCCCGATGAACACGACGACACAGTTTCTCCGTTCTGACCCATCCATGTACAGGAGCCCTCGCCGTATGTATGCACGAGTAGGCATTTGATACCTCGCCCGTATGTACGTTTGTGGCTGTATTTACTTTCTTGCACCCTGGCTGTACGTACGTGTACATGCTACGTCCGCGCCTCTACTACTACACGTGCCCTTCCTTACTCGGCCACTGTTCATTGCTGCAGCCTGCAGACAGACCGATCGACCAGTATGTACGTACACGTTCGCGACCAGAATGACAATGCTACGTACGCTTCGACCAGGTGGGTCTCGACTGTCACGCACTTCCTTGCGTGTGAAGATGTAGCTGGTGGGTCCCAGCAGTCAGTGGGTGAATCATTTTTTTGCCCGTAATATGGACGCACTTCCTTGCATGCGAAGATGTAGCTGGTGGGTCCCAGCAGTCAGGGGGAGAAAACATTATTTTTCAGGGTAAAAAGGATGCAGTTTCATGCATGCATCCATGGGCGTGATGCATCCCCACCGTTAGCCTCTCACATACAGTCATCTTCCGATGACTCTCGTTTGTTGACCATGTTGACCACACCGTGCCAAGCGCACCAAGGCCGATGGACGATGATGAGGCCCCAGACTGGAATGCCTCGGAGATGGGGAAGACATGACAGTGGAGTCGCCGATGGAGAGGAGTGGGAAACTTGACTGGTTCAGGTGCGCGGCAGCACTGCCGCCCACGAGAGACAGGAGCAAGAATGGAGGTTGAAGAAGGAGCACGGCTGTTGGATTAACATCCAACGGTCTAGCTATTAGAATCATTTGTTGATTAAGTTGACAAAGCCTTGCGTACATGTCTGCTTAGTACGCCCACAAGTCAGCCACCAAATCTGTCGGGTCCCAGCTGCCATCGAGAGGAATAGTTTTTTTGCATAACAAGGAGGCATTTCCTTCCGTGCGAAGATACACCCTATGGGTCCCAGCTGTCAGGGGGAGGAAACAACTTAATAAGGAGGAACTTTCCTTGCGTGCGACCATGGACCTCGTGGGTCCCAGCCGTCAGGCTCCCCACGTACAGTCTCATTCGATGACTCTCATTTGTTGACCACGCCGCGCCGAGCGCAGCGAGGCAGTGGACGACGGCGAGGCCCCAGACTGGAATGGCCTGGAGATGGGGAAGACGCGGCGGTGGAGTCACAGATGGAGAGGAGTGGGAAACTTGACTGGTTCGGGTGCGGGGTGGGCCTACAGTCGACAGAGAATAACAGGTGGTGCGGAGTGGAGGGATGGCCTGGCCATCGGCGGGGTAGCATTTCACTACGAGGCACGCAAAACAGCGATGTTGGACACCGGAGGCTGGAGCAGGCGGTCCCGGCAGCGCTGGGGGAAGAAGACGAGAGATTGAAGAAGAATGTCGGCCGTTGGATGTAAATCCAACGCCTTGCTTATGCTTCGACCTTTTTATTTTTATTTTTGTGAAAGTGCTTAGGATTCGACCTACTGGCCCACATGTCAGCCAGTCCATTTGGTTTTTTAGTCCATTTGGTGGGCTGGGTCAAACAATGATGTAGCATCTATGCAGCCCGTTTATATATTATGGTAGACTTTAAGTCCCTTTTGCATATTTCTTGAAATTCCCCAGACTTGCTGGGCTGGGTGAAAATATCATGTTGGGCTAGATGGAGAAATGTTATAAAAACATAGACACATGATTGCACGTCTATTACTGCATTGGTCAGTAAAATCTTTGCAAGCTTATGTATGCAATCACTAGGAGTTAACTTGCCAAGTTATATATAAACAATTATTATTATTATTTTGTAAGAACTTTCAATTTAAGAAATAAAATATCATTTTAACTTGATGAGTTAATAGGACGTGGGATATTATTATTTTTTAGGCTAGACGTGGGATAGTTGAGTTGGTTCTAGGGAAAAGTACTGGGAAAAAACTCAGTTTACATCAAAAAAGAAAGTGGGAGAAAATTCGGATATAGGATTAGTGAAAACGAAAAATAAAGGAAGTGGGAAGGTCTATAAAATGGTTGGAGAATGACGGGTTTAACAGAACCTTATGTTGTTTCTATTATATATTTATATAATAAAATAAGATATATATATATATATATATATATATATATATATATATATATATATACTATTATAGAAGGGAAAACATAGGTTCAGTTTTGCATTCTTATAGAAAAATAGAACTGAGCTGTGCGTCGTCTTCAAAAACAAACATAACTTGGGTTGCTGATGTTATCTACAAGCTAGGTTGGGAGGCCCAGAGGCCGCTTGATACCTGCAGGATCCAAAAAAACGTTGAAACATGTTGTGGGCTGCCCATTTTAAACAACAAAACCTAGGCCATGGACCTGGTGGGCCCGGGACTGTCAGCCTCTCGACGAACAGTTGTCTCCCGATTCCTCTTGTTTTGCTGACCATGTTGGGAACGACACACGGCGGCGCTGTGGTGAGAGCACCAAGGCGGAGGACGACATCGAGACCTTGGACCGAACGATCTGGAGCGGGGGAAGACGAAGGCGGAGGGGAGTACGAGGGTTGACTTGTTCGGGTGCAGGGTGGGCCAGTGGAGCTTCCATCGCCCGACAATGTGTGGGAGTAGAGGGATGGCCTGGCCAACGCCATAGGCTATGATGGCCAGCCGCTGTATAGGAAGAGGACGAAAGATTGAACAAAATAAAGAAATACAAATGGATAGGTGGTTGGTCCCATATGTCTGTGTACGAGACCTACTGGGTCCACCTGAGAAGGGGAATATGTTGGGAGGAAGGAGATTCAAAGCACGACAGCTCAGTGAACTAGCTACATACATAAGCAAATAGCCACTAAAAAAAGCAAACAGGTTAATGGGTTCTTAGAAGAAATATTTTGGACAAAACAGATAATTACGACACATAGGCTAATGCATGAAATACTCAGATGATAAAGGTGCTTAAACAGATAAACTACAGCATCTAGACCTTGCTGGCACGCTTGATCATGACGTTGTGGCTGTCTGTGTACTCGTCGGTTTCGGGAAGCAGACACGCCCTCATGTCAAAGATCCGCCTGTACATGTCATAGCATGTGTATGCGTCCTTGGCCGTGTAGGTTATGTAGGCTAGATTTAGAGGTACCTCCCACGTTTTCAGGTCTTTGGTATCGTTGTCTTCTTTCGTGTTGGTGTAGCAGGGGTCGATGATGGTCTCGGCGAGGTCAACCACGGAGTCCTTCTCCTGACCGTTGTCGATGATCTTGTATTGCTTCTAGATGTCGACAAGTTTGTTGCACCAAATGGCCGAATATTGTGTTCTTCCTTCTCTCCACCGTAGAGAAGGTGCGGTCGGTGCTGCCGATGTAACATGCGAATGGTCCAGAACCTCAGATGGCCCTACAGCAGTGGTAGACGAGAACCTCGTCCTGCATGCATACCTAGGCGACCATGATCCGCTGGTCCCTGTCAGGAGATGAATGGATGGGCACAAGGTCTAGTCCTCCGACCTTGTGCTTTCTCGTCCTGTAGGTACTGCTTGAACTCAGCGAGGCAGAGCTTCACCGAGTCTGGATCGTTGGAGTACATCACATTCAACTTGGTGCAGCCATGGGACTTAACGGCAAACTCAAAGGTGAACTCGTTGCTGAAGTCCATATCCAGCAGGCTCACCCCTCGGATCGACATTGGAGTCTCTTCAAGTGAACAAATGGATAGGCGGCACAGTAGTTCGTTTTTCAGCTCTTGGGGAACTGGATTCAACAGTAAACTGAGTGTGTACGGGCAACAACAGTTAATACCCCTCCCTCGCCCATTGCACGCCGGGTAGAACATGCACCCTCAACGCATTCAAAAGCCTCCATTAAGAAACCTATTCCGGCCACACGTCGGTTCACGAGCGGGTCTGTATTGGTACTGTAATAATAAGTGTTAGTGGTCACTTTACTTAAATTTAATTAGCTTTAATAGAAATTTATTGTTAAAACAAGCAATGCATTGGCTCGTTCTATCAGTGCCACATGATCAACATGCACAACAATTAGAATTATTATTCTCAGGATGCACACTATCAGCACATTTGTCGCACTTTCACACAGATAATACTACCAAGTTTGAACTGTTTGTTACGGTTGTTGTCCTCTGCATCATCATGCCGTGTTTCCCAACTTGCAAGATTCAGAACTATCAAATAAGATTCAAATAATAAGTACACCAAAGATGCCTACACATCTCGTTGATTCCCAGCTTGTAAGATTCAGAACCAACAAATAATATTCAAACAATAAGTACAACAAAGATTCCTACACATCTCATTGATTCCCAGCTTGCAAGATTCAAAACCAACCCATTAGAGGCTTTTGATAAACTGAATATCGGGATTAAATCCAACTTGGCTAGTCGTGTCATTGTAGCGACCAGACCTCAAACAGTCTGATCTTTGTGCTCCAGTGTCATCCCTGGATCAGTAATGCTGACACCACACAGTACTCGGAGGATTTATAGCAGAGTAGAAATCACACACTTATTACATCGAGTGTCTCAAAAGAGAACTTGTTACAATAAATATGGCTTAAGGCCATCTAATAATGATAACAGCGGAAAGCTTGGAAGATAAGTGAGTCCATCAACTCCAACGGCATCACTGAGTATAGAACCACGACCTAAAACTCCTTAATCGTCGTCTGAAAAGTCTGCAACGTTAACGTTGCAGCCCGAAACGGGTCAGCACATGGAATATGCTGGCAAGGTAACACATAGAGAGTAATGGAATGAACAGCTATACTATATGCATATTTGGCTCGTGGAAAGCTCTATGGTTACAGTTTTGTGTAAAGCCAATTTTTCCCAACTTCAAAGGAATAAATTTTATTTAACTATCATGGTGGTTGTTAAACATTGAGAATGGTTGACAGCATTCTCAATCCCAATTAAGCATCATCATTAAACATAACCCAACAAAATTAATTTAGAGTAACATGTTGAGATTCACATGAAAACCCAGGTACTAGATACTCAAGATGTCCATAACCGGGGACACAGCTAACCATGATTAGTTTGTTACACTCTGTAGAGCTTTGCACACTTTTCCCCACAAGACTCGATCGCCTCCGTTTGTTTTCTCGCACTACATGGTGTTTGAGAAGACGGATGACCGAGACATAGCCTTTTAGAAGCGCTAGCACCTTACGATCGGGTAGACCGTACCACCTACATCCCCTACATCTGCTAGTCTACCACTGTAAGAGTTCGCACAACCTAGTCAACTATGCTAGAGCCCATAATAGCTTGTGGCTGCACACGGAAGTTTCTAGTATGAATAGTCTTATGATCCCTTTGAGCCTGGGTGGCAGTCCAAAAGAAAAACAGGCAAGTCCTGGAATACCCAGGTGCCTCAATCCACCCAGATGTGTATTTAAGTTGCCACCTTAGATAAACCATTAATTAACAATCTCACATTTGTCATGGATATCACTCACCCAATCCACGTCTACTAGCATAGCATGGCATAATAAGCAAACATAGAAGTAACTCCCAAAGGTTTGATAATAACAGGTAATAGGTGCTACCTCATCTACTTCCCATCCCATAATTTAATTAGATCCTAATCATGCAATGTGTGAGGATTGATCTAATGCAATAAAACTGGGTAGTAGAAAAGGTATGATCAAAGTGTTACTTGCCTTGCTGATGATCCGCGAAACCTAACGATTTGAAGTAACAGGCGGCGCACTCCGGGTATTCTATCGCAAACAAACAAACAAGCAGACAATAAGTACTCATCAAATGCACAGGTAAAACTCAAATAAGAGATCTAACCAGAAGTTTCAACTTAAGAACTCCGGTTGGCAAAAAGAATCAAATCGAATGAAACAACGAAAGTCAAACGGCGAAAGAAAACAACTTCGTTCTAGTAATCTGGTTCTAGGGCAAGTTTTACAGTAGCAAAATCTTGTTTAAGTTGGTTAAACGGATAGAGGGTTTCGAGATGAAACTCTAGGCGCTTGAATCGCTTGATTCCGATAAACGAGCGAAAAATTAAACTAAAACGAAAATCGGATCAGGAATCGCGATCAGAAAAATCGCGGATTTAATCCGAGAAAAGAAAACGACGAACGGATTAACGAACGAACGTTCGTTATCCAGATCTAAATGATGAACGTGTTCGTTTAAATGAACAAACAAGCGAACGCTCGCTATTTAACCTAAACCGAAAAAAAACCGATCTAAAAAAACGAAAACTAAAAGAAAACTGAAAAAAACCGACGGAAAACCGTTCGGTTTTCTAAAAAAACCGGCGGCATGGACTACGAGGCGGCGG
>NC_041380.1:270078355-270085888 GCF_002162155.2 Triticum dicoccoides
GGCGGGACGGGGCGCAGGCGGCGGCGGCGCGCTAGGGCGGCGGCGGCGGCGGCGGGTGCGGGGGCTGGGGCGGGCGCTGGCTAGGGTTTCCCCCCGGGATGGGCCGGGAGTCCTAGACGGACACGACCCGTAGGTCGGTTCCTTTTTTTTAAATAGTTACGCTCAGAAGAAAAATAAAAAGAAATACTAAATGGACTCCAAAAATCCCGAAATAAATTTTCCCGGGCTTCTAAAATCAAGCCCGACAAAGTGAACATTTATTTGGGCCCTAAATGCAATTTTGAAAAACGCACATTTTTCCTAAATTAAAATAAAACACCGAAAAACTCCGAAATAAAATCTTATTTGATTTTATTATTAAATCCTCAATATTTCTCTATTTTGGGAAAGTCATTTTATTCCCTCTCTCATATTTTTGTAATAGAAATAATTGATGATAAAATAAATAAAATCAAATGATCCTATTCTCAAAATTTGAGAAAACTCAAATATGAAAATCACGAAATCCCCAACTCTCTCCGTGGGTCCTTGAGTTGCGTAGAATTTCTAGGATCAACCAAAATGCAAAATAAAATATGATATGCAATGATCATCTAATGTATAACATTCCAAATTGAAAATTTGGGATGTTACAAACCTACCCCCCTTAAGATGAATCTTGCCCTCGAGATTCGGGGTGGCTAGAAAATAGGTGAGGGTGGTCTTTGAGCAAATCTCCCTCTCGTTCCCAGGTGGCTTCATCCTCTGAGTGGTGGCTCCACTGAACTTTGCAAAACTTGATAACTTTGCTGCGGGTAACTCGGCTAGCAACCTCTAGGATCTTAACTGGTTTCTCCTCGTAGGTCAAATCGTTATCCAACTGAATATTTTGCAAAGGCACTGTGTCTCTCAATGGTATGTCAGCCATCTACGCATGACACTTCTTCAACTGAGAAACGTGGAACACATCATGCACTCCTGACAATCCTTCAGGCAATTCCAGCTTGTAGGCCACTTCTCCCATACTCTCCAAAACTCGATATGGTCCTACAAATCATGGCGCTAACTTCCCTTTAACTCCAAAACGCTTTGTTCCCCGAAGTGGAGATACTCGAAGATAAGCTCTATCTCCGACTTCGTAAACTGTCTCCTTGCGTTTAGAATCTGCATAACTTTTCTGTCTAGACTGGGCTACCTTGAGCCTATCGCGAATCAATTTCACCTTCTGTTCAGACTCTTTAATCAAGTCAGGTCCAAACAACTGGCGGTCTCCAACTTCGTCCCACGACAGCGGTGTCCTGCACCTCCTTCCGTACAAAGCTTCGAAAGGGGCCATCTTCAAACTGGTTTGGTAACTATTGTTGTAAGAGAACTCGGCATATGGCAAATTGTCGTCCCAAATAGATCCATAATCTAGCGCACAAGCTCTCGGCATATCCTCCAAAATCTGATTGACTCTCTCGGTCTGTCCATCTGTCTGTGGATGAAAAACTGTACTGAATTCTAGCCTGGTACCCAAAGTTTCATGCAACTGCTTCCAGAACTTTGAGGTAAACTGGGTTCCTCTATCGGATACGATACTCCTCGGAACTCCATGCAGACATACTATTCTGGTCATGTATATCTTTGCCATCTTAGCACTGGTGTAAGTGGTCTTTACTGGGATGAAATGAGCTACTTTCGTCAATCGATCAACTACAACCCAAATTGAGTCATAGCCTGAACGAGTCCTGGGCAATCCCGTGATAAAATCCATGCCTAGCTTATCCCACTTCCATTCGGGTATCGGCAATGGTTGTAACAATCCTGCTGGCTTCTGATGCTCTGCTTTTACTCTCTGGCATACATCACAAACTGCTACATACTCCGCTATATCCTTCTTCATTCCGGTCCACCAGAAAATATCCTTCAAATCCAAATACATCTTGGTATTTCCTAGGTGAATCGAATACGGTGAATCGTGTGCCTCTTGCAAAATCAACTTCCTGATCTCCGGGTTATTGGGCACATAAACACGGTCTTCAAACCATAGGGTATCGTGCTCATCCTCACGAAATCCTTTAGCTTTTCCTTTGCTCAGTTTCTCCTTTATAGCGGCAACCTCTTTGTCAGTCTTCTGAGCTTCCCTGATTCTATCCATCAAAGTTGACTGAATCTCCAATGCTGCTACATAGCCTCTCGGAACTATTTCCAAACATAGTTCACGAAGATTTTCTGCTAACTCCTTGGGTATTTCTCCCGTCATTAATGTATTGACATGGCTCTTACGGCTTAATGCGTCAGCTACTACATTAGCCTTTCCGGGGTGATAATGCAATTTCATATCATAATCTTTGATAAGCTCCAACCATCTCCTTTGTCTGAGATTCAACTCCTTCTGTGTGAAAATGTACTTCAAACTCTTATGATCCGTGTACACCTCACAATGGTTTCCAATGAGGAAATGTCTCCATGTTTTCAAAGCATGCACTACGGCTGCTAACTCCAAATCATGCGTAGCATAATTCAACTCATGGGGCTTCAGTTGTCTTGAGGCATATGAAACAACTCTCCCTTCCTGCATAAGTACTGCTCCAAGTCCTCGATGTGAAGCGTCACAATACACCTCATAATCTTTGGTCTGGTCTAGCAAAATCAACACTGGTGAGGTAACCAAGCGTTTCTTTAACTCTTGAAAACTAGCCTCACACTCCTCTGTCCATATGAACTTGGTATCTTTCTTCAACAACTCAGTCATAGGCTTCACAATCTTTGAGAAATTCTCAATAAATCTCTGGTAGTATCCTGCGAGTCCAAGAAAACTCCGGATCTCTCCAACTGTTGTTGGGGCTTCCCACTTGGTCACGGTTTCAACTTTAGCGGGATCTAATGCTATACCTTCTCCACATATAACGTGTCCGAGGAATCCTACTTCTTTCAACCAAAACTCACATTTGCTGAACTTGGCATATAATTGGTGTTCTCTGAGCTTTCCAAGTACCAAACGCAAATGCTCCTTATGTTCCTCTTCATTCTTCGAATAAACCAGGATATCATCAATGAACACTACGACGAGCTTATCCAAAAACTCCATAAACACTTTGTTCATCATGTTCATAAAGTAGGCAGGCGCGTTAGTCAGACCAAATGACATAATGGTATACTCATACAGCCCATACCTGGTGGTAAAAGCTGTCTTCGGAATATCCTGTTCCCGAATCTTCAACTGGTGCTATCCTGATCGCAGATCGATCTTGGAAAATACCTTAGCTCCTTGCAATCGATCAAACAGATCGTTGATCATTGGTAGTGCGTACTTGTTCTTGATCGTTACTTTGTTCAATCCTCGATAATCAACAACCATCCTTAACAATCCATCCTTCTTCTCCACCAGAAGTACTGGCAATCCCCAAGGTGAAGAACTTGGGCGAATATATCCCTTATCCAGTAACTCCTTAATCTGCTTCTTAATTTCCACCAAATCCTTTGCTGGCATCCTGTAAGGTCTCTTTGATATTGGCCCAGTGTCGGGCAATAGCTCAATCAAGAACTCAATATCTCTATCCAGTGGCATGCCTGGCAACTCTTCTGGAAATACATCAGGGAAATCCCTTACCACTGGTACTTCCTCCTGCACAACTCCTGTTAGGCAATTTACTTGGGTCCTCTTCGGCACATGCCGGGATACATACTTGATCCTTCTCCCTTCTGGGGTGGTAAGCAAAATTGACTTACTAGCACATTCTATATTCCCTTCATACTTTGATAACCAATCCATGCCTAATATCACATCCAATCCTTGAGATTCCAATACTATTAGGTCTGAGGGAAAAACATAGTTACCAATCCTTAATGGTAACCGATCACACCATAGACTAGCCACATACTCTGCTCCGGGCGAGGTTACTAACATGGGTGACCTAAGGGCTTGGGTTGGTAGGTTATAATTATCCACAAATCCCCTTGAGATGTATGAATGCGATGCTCCAGTATCAAAAAGAACGAGTGCAGTAAATGACTTAACCAAAAACTTACCTATTACTGCATCGGGCTGAGCTTCAACCTCCTCCACGCTAACGTGATTCACCTGTCCCCTGTTAAAAGGGTTCGGCTTCTTCCCAGAACTTCCATTGCCATTTTGGCCTTCAGGACATTCATTGGCATAATGTCCGGTCTTCGAACACTTATAGCAAGTGACTTGGCTTAGGTCCTTCTTGGCTGGGGTCGAGGGGTTGGTGCGGTTCTGGCCGTTGCTTCCTCCATTACCATTACCATTCTTGGTGCCATTGTGATTGTGCGAGCTACCTCCTCCATGGGTATGCTGAAAATGTCCTCCCGGTCTAGGGGTAAAACGTGGTTTCTGCTGAGCTCCTGAATTGTACTTTCCTTGTCCATACTTCCTCTTGCGATTCTCAATTTGCTGCTGCTTCCCTTCAATCATAAGAGCACGATCTACCAACTCCTGGTAGTTATTGAAGGTGGCTACCATCAACTGCATGCTCAACTCATCATTCAGTCCTTCCAAAAACTTCTCTTGTTTAGCTGCATCTGTAGCGACGTCATCTGGGGCATAACGTGCTAACTTACTAAATTCCTCCACGTACTGGCCAACTGTCCTTCCTCCTTGGCGCAAGTTGCGAAACTCACGCTTCTTCATGGCCATAGCTCCTACTGAAACATGGGCAGTACGGAAAGCCTGCTGAAACTAATCCCATGTGACAGTGTCTACTGGGAAAGTGGCTGTGAAATTCTTCCACCATGATGCCGCGGGTCCTTCTAACTGATGTGCGGCAAACTTCACCTTCTCCGCATCTGTGCATCCCGCTGTGGTCAACTCCCTAGCTGTCTTGCGGAGCCAATCATCTGCTACTATCGGCTCGGTGCTACTGGAAAACACCGGCGGATTCAGCCTAAGAAAACGGGCTAAGTGGTCAACAGGTGGTGGTGGTGGTGGTGGGTTGTTGTTGTTGTTCCCCTGATTCTGATTCTGGACTAGCAACTGCATCAATGTGTTCTACTGCTGGATCAACTGGGTGAGCTCCGGTGGGAAAGCAAAACCGGGGTCACGTCTCGAAGGCATCTGAGGGTTTAGAAAAGATGAGATGTAGGAATAGAGGGGGTCTAAAGAGAAAACACTACCCATATGCACTTGAGGCAATAGCAAACAATTCACTTCATTCAATCAAACAAGAGCATACAATCGATCTAACTATTGCAAAAGTGCTCGGGCTACTATATTTACATGGTGGACTACTACTACTAATGAGGTGGTCTACTAGAAATATTCTTCGGTCGTTGAATCCATAATATCTGCTCCAGCTTCATCAACATAGTCATCATCGCTACTATCTGCTTCCGAGTCAGTGCCGTCGATGATGATGTAGTCTTCCGGGCTGATCTCCTTGGGTTCTTCGTCTTCATCTACGGGTGTCGGGCCTCCCATAAATATTCCAATCTTCTTGATCAGGTCGTCATTCTTCTCCACCAATACTTCAATTTCCTCTTCATAATCTTCACGTGTAGCCTTGAGTTCTTCCTCCAATTCCTTGATTCTAGTCTTAGCCTTCTTCAGATCTATCATGTCGGCGCACATCTGGTTCTCCTGTCGTCGAATGTGCTGGTTTAGCTCCAGGATAAAAGCTGCAATTGATCTATCCTTCCTGGTGCTGATCATCTCCCAGTGTTCATCTCGGCGCCCACAAATCTGGTAGATAGTATCCTTGAGATCCTTGCGGTAGACTTCTCCAATGCGTCCCATGGCGATGTGAGCTGCCATGCTCTTTCCTAGACTCCAAGTTGGTGCATCAAAAGAAAACTCTATGGGCTTAGTGACTGGCATGAACGTTCTTCCTGGAACTTGAACTTGAATCATCCAACGCTCTTCTTCAGGTAAAGTGGCGTTGTAGGTTCCCGTGAAGCTTGGTACTCCTATGTTCAGGTATCTAGTGACTTCCTTCAAGTGACGTCCAAAGGGTGTATCTTCATCCGGTTGTGTGAACTTGTTCCTTGCATCTGCCATCCTAAAGAGTAGAAAAAATGAGAAGTCAGAAGAGAAGAGAGTGATCTAGGTCTGTAGCTTAGTGGTCGTGTCCTACAGTCAGCGTGTGCTCTGATACCATCTATGTAGTGATCAGACCTCAAATAGTCCGATCTCGGTGCTCCGGTGTCATCCCTGGATCAATAATGCTGACACCACATAGTACTCGGAGGATTTATAACAAAGTAGCAATCGCACACTTATTACATCGAGTGTCTCAAAAGAGAACTTGTTACAATAAATATGGCTTAAGGCCATCTAATAATGATAACATCGGAAATCTTGGAAGATAAGTGAGTCCATCAACTCCAACGGCATCACTGAGTATAAAACCACGACCTAAAACTCCTTAATCATCGTCTGAAAAGTCTGCAACATTAATGTTGCAGCCCGAAATGGGTCAGCACATGGAATATGCTGGCAAGGTAACACATAGAGAGTAATAGAATGAACAGCTATACTATATGCATATTTAGCTGGTGGAAAGCTCTATGGTTACAGTTTTGCGTAAAGCCAATTTTCCCCTACTTCAAAGGAATAAATTTTATTTAACTGTCATGGTGGTTGTTAAACATTGAGAATGGTTGACAGCATTCTCAATCCCAATTAAGCATCATCATTAAACATAACCCAACAAAATTAATTTAGAGTAACATGTTGAGATTCACATGAAAATCCAGGTACTAGATACTCAAGATGTCCATAACCGGGGACACGGCTAACCATGATTAGTTTGTTACACTCTGCAGAGGTTTGCGCACTTTTCCCCACAAGACTCGATCGCCTCCGTTTGTTTTCTCGCACTACATGGTGTTTGAGAAGACGGATGACCGAGACATAGCCTTTTAGAAGCGCTAGCACCTTACGATCGGGTAGACCGTACCACCTACATCCCCTACATCTGCTAGTCTACCACTGTAAGAGTTCACACAACCTAGTCAACTATGCTAGAGCCCATAATAGCTTGTGGCTGCACACGGAAGTTTCTAGTATGAATAGTCTTATGATCCCTTTGAGCCTGGGTGGCAGTCCAAAAGAAAAACAGGCAAGTCCTGGAATACCCAGGTGCCTCAATCCACCCAGATGTGTGTTTAAGTTGCCACCTTAGATAAACCATTAATTAACAATCTCACATCTCTCATGGATATCACTCACCCAATCCACGTCTACTAGCATAGCATGGCATAATAAGCAAACGTAGAAGTAACTCCCAAAGGTTTGATAATAACAGGTAATAGGTGCTACCTCATCTACTTCCCATCCCACAATTTAATTAGATCATAATCATGCAATGTGTGAAAAGTTAAACTAAAACGATAATCGGATCAGGAATCGCGATCAGAAAAATCGCGGATTTAATCCGAGAAAAGAAAACGACGAATGGATTAACGAACGAACGTTCGTTATCCAGATCTAAACGATGAACGTGTTCGTTTAAACAAACTAACGAGCGAACGCTCGCTATTTAACCTAAACCGGAAAAAAAACCGATCTAAAAAAATGAAAACTAAAAAAAAACAACGAAAAACCGTTCAGTT
>NC_041380.1:270086194-270166861 GCF_002162155.2 Triticum dicoccoides
GCACGCTAGGGCGGCGACGGCGGCGGCGGGTGCGGGGGCTGGGGCGGGCGCTGGCTAGGGTTTCCCCCCGGGGTGGGCCGGCTTATAAAGCCCCTACGGGCCGGGAGTCCTAGACGGACACGGCGCGTAGGTCGGTTCCCTTTTTTTAAAATAGTTACGCTCGGAAGAAAAATTAAAAGAAATACTAAACGGACTCGAAAAATCCCGAAATAAATTTTCCCGGGCTTCTAAAATCAAGACGGACAAAGTGAACATTTATTTGGGCCCGAAGTGCGATTTTGAAAAGCGCACATTTTTCCTAAATTCAAATAAAGCACCGAAAAACTCCGAAAAAAAATCTTATTTGATTTTATTATTAAATCCTCAATATTTCTCTATTTTGGGAAAGTCATTTTATTCCCTCTCTCATACTTTTGTAATAGAAATAATTGATGATAAAATAAATAATATCAAATGATCCTATTCTCAAAATTTGAGAAAACTCAAATATGAAAATCACGAAATCCCCAACTCTCTCCGTGGGTCCTTGAGTTGCGTAGAATTTCTAGGATCAACAAAAGTGCAAAATAAAATATGATATGCAATGATGATCTAATGTATAACATTCCAAATTGAAAATTTGGGATGTTACAGTCATACAACCCAAGAACTTGGTGAATGCTCTTGACCATCACAACATCTGTAATTGAGTATTACTGTTTGCACAGATAAGAAAGAGCATGATTACTATAATAGAGGCACTAGTTGAAGCAAACTTTATTTCCAAAACGAGAAAAGATAGTGATAGAATAGCTTTATTTAAAAAATAGAACATTAGCACAGTATGACAAAGCACAATCATGTTGATAAAGGACATTACTGACCGGTGTGAGGGGCCCTATGCCGCCATGACTCGATGTGGTGAACCTGCAACTCCACTTGGATGAGGCCAGCTTGGAGATCCATGATTCAATTCATGCACCTTTTTTTGCAGTTCACCTGAAATGATTATCTTTTTGTGTAGTTCCACTAAAATAAAGTGACATTGTGGTGACAGTGACGGCTCATCTTGCAAAGGCTAATAAAATGTTGCACGAGATTACCAGCAGAATTTGACGGAGATTTTGGAAACTGCAATCACCATTTTGTGCAGTTCCACCAAAATTGAGAGATGTTGCCCACGTGACATTTTAGTTGAACTGCACAAGACACTCATTCCAAAAAAATGTTTTGTGCAATTCACCAAAAGGTCACAATAGCAACAAGGTGAAATGGATATTCCTATCTGCACAAAAAGATAGAAAGTAAAAAGTTGCTGGTCAATAAGAATATACGAAACATACACGAAATGAAAAGAAGCATCTTAATTATGTTCATGGCAATCACGCAAGGATAGTAGAAATTTTAAAACGTCAGCAATGCTTCATGTTACCGGAAGCATTACGATCAATAATGACATTCGTCAGATATGGGATTACTTTAATGGTGGCATTGCTTGTTTACCAGATATAGTAAATCAACAGGAGCTAAAGAGTTGGTTTAAGGGCATGGGACCCTGGGGACACTAGGTCACTCAGCAGCGTAAAGAAGCAACTTACTTATCATACTAGGGAAAACAACAGGAGTACCATTTGTAACATAGTTTAATTGCATCATAACACTGGAGGCATTAGATTAACAATAACACTGGTTAGACATGTCCTTAAGGTAACAATGTGATCGCTTCATTTTACATGCACCCTTACATTAACAACATCAAAAAGTTGGTATAAGGACATGCGACAATGGACGCATCAACACAATGTACCTACAAGGAGGCATAAAGTGGTGATGCCGAGTTTGTTCATGCTCTGTGAGGGCAGCAAATCTAATCCTGGAGACCTTTTAATATGTGAGGGCAACAAATCTAATCCTGAAGACCTTTTACTATGTGAGGGCAACAAATCTTATCCTGGAGACCATTTACTATGTGAGGGCAGCAAATCTAATCCTGGAGACCTTTTACTATGCGAGGGCAGCAAATCTAATCCTGGACATACTCTGTTGACTTGTTCACCACCCGCCACTTTCTATCCATTTTTCAACCAATATACATATGTTCCATTTCCAGTTTGTACTGCGTTTTCCCATCATTTCATTATTCAACCAAGAGACTGGTCGGGTATCCAGTCTCTACTACTTTCCCCCTGTTATTTCCTCTTTGAATCAAGTCCTAGATTCATGCTATGACTTCCCCCCTTCTTCGTTGTTTGAACCAAGTCCTAGATTCGAATGCATGAAGTAGCTTTATCTCTAATAATACTAAAAATTTAGGGGGATTTGGAAGAGCTGATGGAAGTAGAAAAAGATGCACATGCAGACATGTGGGGAGTTGGGGCAGTAGAGCAAGGCCGCTTTCGAAGAACTTGTACCTGAGGATCGTCGGGATGTCGGCGGCGGTAGGCCGGATCTGCGCACAGCACGACAAGGAGGAAGAAGGGTCGGTGGACCTCCCGAGCCGGTGCTGTGTCGGAGAGAACGGCACGGGTAGAGGATCGGGCCCCGCCGACAGTTGTGGGTTTCCTCCGTCACCAGCGATGACCGCGTAAATGATGCACCTTAGTCCTCTACACACACCGGCCATAGGGATCCAGCCGGATCTGTGACCAGCGGTGAGCAGAGAGAAAATGTCACTACCACTGTCTTGTTTAGATCTGGAGAGGATGAGAGAATGAAGAGAGCAACCCTAGTAAAGCAAGCACGTCTCCCTCGTTTCTCTCTTCTAATTTTAAACTCAGCCAACGCGCGGTGGGCATGGTGGGGATTTGCCGATGGTCGGTTTGATCAACTGCGGCCCCACCTCACAGTGAAAACGTTACGACTGGAATAAAAATGCCATATAATCCCTCTATTCCTAAATATATCTTTTTAGATATTTCAAATGGAATACAACATACGGATGTATGTAGACATATTTTAGAGTGTAGATTCACTCATTTTGCTTCGTATGTAGTCACTTGCTAGAATCTCTAGAAAGACTTATATTTGGGAACGGAGGGAGTACTATACTAATAAACATTAAGGCCATGAGGCGATGCAGTGTTGGTTACAGGGGGCAACAAGAAGAGATGCATCGTCGACGACGTCCACCTCCTCGACTCAGGGCGCTGGCCCACCGAACGGCAGCTAAGTAGCAGCGGCTTTTGTGGCCAGGCTGACGTGCTTCGAAAAAAATGGTGTCCAAAGATTCTAGCCGCTGGAAGAAGGCCAACGTCTTTTTTTCCTAACTGGCCTTGTAGTGGCCTATGTAGACGATTTCCTTGTAGACGTGATGTGCAGGTCGACGGTTTCTTGCATGGCGAGGCGCTACGCGGCGAGCGCGGCCTCGAAGTGCACATTCTTCGTCACAACCTTCGGTACCTGCAGGGCCACCAGGGCTTGAAAGAGTTCGTCACCATGGAGGTCGATGAGGGTGGCAGGCAATGAGGAGCCTGGGCACGCGGGCTGGAGCAGTACGGCAAGGTCGTCCGTGCGCTTCTTGACGATGGTGAACTTGCAGATGGAGTGGACCATCATGTCGTCCATGCGAGAGGCGAAGCTGACGTCGATGAGGGCTACGACACCGGCGGTCGCCAGCACTGTTTGGAAACGTTGTGCGGTGCGGGGCCGTA
Organism: Triticum dicoccoides; assembly: GCF_002162155.2. NCBI lineage: Eukaryota > Viridiplantae > Streptophyta > Magnoliopsida > Poales > Poaceae > Triticum > Triticum dicoccoides. Next base: position 270,089,824 of record NC_041380.1, read on the forward strand.
GGCCGGCGTCTTGGATGATATGGCACAGCCGGCTGCCGCTCGCGTCCATTGCCTCCATAGGTGCTTGTGGCTTTTGGTCACTTGGTCTTGGATTGGAGTGAATAGCGTTGCACAGAGACTAGGAGTAGATGGTTTTGAGTGGTGGGGCGCCATTATATGAGAGTCCAAACTCTGTTGCATTCACATCGTGTTGGCTCTATTCTGCTTCTCCAATTAAATCCCTCTGCATGCTAATTGAGGATGCATCATTGACTTTTCAATGTCTCGGGAACCGCTACCCTCTCCCTCCTTGGCATTCAAGCCGTATCAATGTAAATGTGGGTCAAGAAGAGACTAGTTACTACATTGTGCACCGCGACTGTCGGTGTCAAAACCGGTGGATCTCGGGTAGGGGGTCCCGAACTGTGCGTCTAAGGTGGATGGTAACAGGAGGCAGGGGACACGATGTTTTACCCAGGTTCAGGCCCTCTTGATGGAGGTAAAACCCTACGTCCTGCTTGATTTATTCTTGATGATATGAGTATTACAAGAGTTGATCTACCATGAGATCAGAGAGGCTAAACCCTAGAAGCTAGCCTATGGTATGATTGTATGTTGTGCTACGGACTAAAACCCTCCGGTTTATATAGACACCGGAGGGGGTTAGGGTTACACAAGGTCGGTTACAAAGGAGGAGTTGTCCATATCCGTACTGCCTAGCTTGCCTTCCACGCCAAGTAGAGTCCCATCCGGACACGAGATGAAGTCTTCAATCTTGTATCTTCATGGTCCAACAGTCCAGCCGAAGGATATAGTCCGGCTGTCCGGAGACCCCCTAATCCCGGACTCCCTCAGTAGCCCCTGAACCAGGCTTCAATGACGATGAGTCCGGCGCGCAGTGTTGTCTTTGGCATTGCAAGGCAGGTTTCTCCTCCGGATATACCACAGAAGAGTTTGAATGAAAGGATAGCGTCCGACCCTGCAAAATAAGTTCCACGTACCACCGTAGAGAGAATAATATTTCCACAAATCTAATCTGCTGACACGTTTTGACAACATGACATCAAGCCATGGCTCAGCGATTATTTGAACCATTTTTATTTAACTATCCCCGGTCATAACGCGAGGCGGTTTCTTGACACGTCTTGTCAAAGCAGAGATCGTGTCCCCCTTATTACGGGATTCTCATCAATACGGTCGTGGGTAACCCAACCGCGCCTAGGACTCCTAGATTTTAGGCAAGTCCCAAACGGCTACGAGGAGGACGCTTGATATTCACCCTCTTTATAAAGGGACAAGGCTTTTACTTTTTTCCTCCCGTGCTCAATCGAATCCTTCCCCCGCCTCGAGTTCTAACACCCAAAGCCCAGGTCAGGTGCTTCGGATCTCCAATCATGTCCGGATCCAGCCTCCAGGGCCGGTGGATGCCTTCCTCCGTCATAGAGGAGGACATCAAAAAGTTGAGGGAGGCCAGATATCTGACCGCCGAGATTTCACACAGGCTGCCCACCCGAGGGCAGGTCATCCCAATGAGAGCGTCGTGTTCGTCCCCCACTTCCTCCGGGGACTAGGCCTTCCTCTGGATCCCTTTGCCAGGGGTCTTATGTTCTATTACGGGCTGGATTTTCACGATCTAGCCCCAGATACCCTCCTACACATATCGTCCTTCATTGTCGTTTGTGAGGCCTTTCTCCGCATTACCCCTCACTTCGGCCTGTGGCTCAAGACTTTTGACGTGAAGCCGAAGATAGTCGAAGGGCAGCACGCAGTGTGCGGAGGCGCTCTAATAAGTAAAATTGTCGGCGCTTCATGGCCGAAGGGTTCCTTTCCAGAGGTATCCGGATTATGGCAATAGGAGTGGTTTTACATCACAGCTCCCAGAAGTGCCAAGTGGGTAGCTGCCCCTACTTTCCGCTTGGGCCCTCCACCACAACTAATGTCATGGATTAGCAGAGGGCTGAGCTGGGGTCCAGCCAAGGACGTTCCTATACTGCAGAGCCGCATTCAAGATCTCTTCGAAGGGGATTTCATCCTGGTTATGGTGGTGCAAGTCATGCTGGTTCGTCGAGTCCAGCCTTGCAAACGCTGGCCCCTCCGCATGTGGGAGTTCAACCCAGAAGGACCGCGCACTATTCAGAATTTCCTCGGCCTGACACATGAGGAGATGTATAAATCATTCTTCGGACCCCAAACAGAGTGTCCGGATACTACCGAGGACGTGGGCCTGAGCAGCAATCGCACCGCCGACCAAGTAAGTAATCCTCTAGCCAAACACACCATCTTTTATTTATCATGACGTCATTCTGAGGAATCGCTCTTTAACCAGGACTGGCTAACAAAGGCGAAGATGATTCGGTGTTCGGCTCCCCTTCCTGAGGGTTTGGACAATCCCATACTGGAAAAGATGCTCGAGCCAGCACCTTGCCCGGAGCCCTCAAAGGAAGATAAAGGGGGAATAATGAGGGCGAAAGCGGGCCCCCATTGCTACCAATTCCAACCGAGGGAATGAGCGCCTCTATGAGGGAGGATAACCAAGGGGAAGAATCTGACCTTCTCTCGCTCCGGGGAAGGAAGAGGACTGCCTCTGAAGATCCGGAAACCAAGGCTTCCAAACGGGAGAAGAAGTCTCCAACAGAGGGTCCTGCCTTGGAAGGTGCTCTTGCCGCACAAAGTCCGCACGGGGATCAGCCCTCTAGCGAGCCGTAAGTGATCAAAATCTACTTAATGGTAAAGATGTTCTACCTTACTTCCGAGGAAAATAACCGAAGCGTTTATCTTGCAGTTCGGATCTTAGCCCTTCTCAACACAGCTCGTCTTCAGGGGACCTTCTTCCGGAGATGATGGAGAGCGAAATGCCTCCCCCGGACTCCCCCGCTCAAGAAGCAGGCGACCTTGAAGTGTCGTCATGGAGGGCCTCTCCGGATCCGGTGAGGCCAGAAGATAATCCTATAGTCACCCGAAGTCCCCAGCATCCGGCTCTTGAAGAGGGCAAACAAAGGAGTCTGGTGCTGTCTGGTATGCGGTCGGACGCACTAAGGGATCTGCTAAAGCGAGCGACCATCTCGGAAGAGCACCGTACGTTGATGGGTACGATGATGGAAAGGATTTCGTCCACCGAAAGCGGGTTGCATGACGCCTTTATGAGTCTACTAACGGGCTTTGAGGTACATAAAATGATATACATTTGTGCTAGTATCGCACATTTTTAGGTGTGCCCTGTGTAGATAGTAGCCCCTGAGACTCTGGTTGTTGCCGAGAACGGCGACAAACAGAGGATCGTAGTCCCAAGTAATAACCATACTGCTTTTATGTGCAGGTGGTGGAAGCTCCGGTGGCTAGCCGGACTAATGAGTTTGCCGAACTAAAGCGGCAACTGGATGCGGCAGATGCCGACATCGAGCTTGTTAACAAGCGCCTTGACGAGGCACAGGGTAAGTGATGTTTTCTGGTGAATGTCACATAGTAAGAACAGCGTGATGCCAGTATCTTTAATACGTTTTGATTGCAGATGGAGCTGCCACCGTGGAGACCCTTCGGGCGGAACTTGCCCGAGCCAAAGAACAAGCAAGGAGTAGTAATGCGGCTACTTTGAAGGCAGTCGAAGAGTTAAGAGCCGAGAAGGCTGTGCATTGCGAGAGCAAAGAGAAGATGGCCAAGATGGCTGTAAAGTTAAAAGACACTACCGACCGTTGCCAGTTCCTTGAAGAAGAAAACCGAGCGAAGGCAACGGACCTCGAAAAGGCCACAATGGCGACCAAAGACACCCGCTCTGCCATGAGAGCGAAGAAGGAGGAGTTGCGTGAAGCCGGTGATATTGTGGCTGGGAAGCCCTTTTTGCTGCGGAGGAAGTTCGGAGATCCGCGATATGCCCCTCTGGATCGGCTGTGGAGTTCAACAGACGCATATCTGGATTTGACGGCGAGTGCTGTCGATGCGGCCGAATACTTCTGAGATCAAACAGATCGTGAAGTGGACAAGCTATTCTGGTCGTAGTTTAACGTTCCAGAGCGTCTGCTTCCACTAACTGATCAGCTTGCCGAATGGGCCGAACTCAATAGATTGTCCGGACTTGCCATGAGGTCCATCGTGGATCATCTGTGGCCGGAGAGGTCGAAGCCAAACAACTATTTCAGCTTAGTGCAGCAGTTCCTTGGTGCGGTGCCGTGCATTAATGCGATGAAGAGGTCGGCGTGCATAGAAGGCTCCCGGATGGCCTTTGCCCGTGTCAAAGCATACTGGGCAGAGATGGATGCCACCACTGTTGTGGCGCAGGGTTCGGCCATAGGCCGAGTGGCTGCCGAGCACTATTTCGAAGAAGTTCTTGAGGGTGCTCGTTTGATAGAGGCCCAATGCTCGAAAAATAATATGTTTGAGTGGCATGTACTCCCATTGTAAAAACAATGTTTTATTAAATTTATTAATACTGTATTTGTACTTTTGCCCGAAAGTAATATGATGCCTCATGTGCGGCCGTTTACGTATATATATATGTATATCCTGAAAGATTGCAGTCGTCGGCTTCAGCCCCCACGCATATAATGCGGGGGGTTTCGCAGAAGACGCATGTTCACACTTAATCCAACGTCTTGGTCCTATTAAGGAGGTGATAGCGCAGCGAACTAGGCAACTGGACTATGATGCTTTAACACTTTCACTTAGCCAGAGGAGTTTGACAGTGGGGCTACTATATAGCCCCTGGTGGCTCCGCACTCACCCGAATTCGGGGTGCGTACATGCCTGGCTGGGAAACGACCCTTCATTAAGGCGGAGGAATTCTAGGATTCTGATAGGTCATCGAGTGGTTGACCAGTCTCACGCTATATCATGACAGTCAGTTTTCGGCTTTCTCTACTGAGGTGCTCGTCCGGATGAACCAGGGAACAGTCGCAGTAGTTCTCCTGGTGCTGCCTTAGCCGATAGAGCGGAACGTAAGGCAGCAAAGCACAGGAGCCGGGCAAACCCAACATTTGACCAAAGACATGATTTGGAGTTGATGCATATAAGGCCGAACTCGCGACGCCGAACACTCCCTAAGGTATTCGGTCTTTATTGTGGGCCTAAACAGTGCCCTTTGTAAAAAAACCCTGGTGTCCAGGTACGTGCATTATTCTGACGTGGCCACATGCCAAGATGTCAGCATCCTTCTCAATTCTATTGAGAATCTGAGGGATGTGTGTCAATAAGAGACAATAAGAAAGGTTTACACAGGGTCTTAATCTAAAAAGAATCCTTGGAACGGGTCCCTGCTACGCGTCTGCGCCTGTGTCTCCGTTGTGCCGTATCCTGGACGGGTGTAGTACGATGGTCATCTGTAAAAAGAAGGAACTTAGGTGAAAAGTTGTCAAGCGATAGGATATGTTATGTTAGAGAAACCATGTGCAATTCAAGATGAGCAAAAATTGCCAGTTGTTTGCATGCGTTGAGCCCCTTGTATTTGTAATGGGGGTATGGCCACCAGACCTGTATGAATTACATATAGCTGCACTAGACTCGTCTAACCGCGTCCGTGGTCTTGACGACCTGTCAAATGCTTTATTTGGTGAGGCCGTTTTAGTGTGCGGCTGCCAAGGCAGCCGCACTCTCTTCGGCGCGTAGGGATCGCTCAATATTTCCATTTACTGTAATGATGCCACGCGGACCGGGCATCTTGAGCATGAGAGAAGCTTAATGTGGTATTGCGTTAAAGCAAGCGAAAGCTTCGCGTCCGAGTAGTTCTTGATAACCACTTTGGAACGGAGCGATGTGGAAGGTTAAATTTTCGCTACGGAAGTTATCAGGGAAGCCGAATATAACCTCTAGTAACAGGGAGCCCATGCAATGAACCCCTGGGCCTGGCGTTACTCCTTTAAAGGTAGTATTGCTGCGGCAAATTTTTGTTGGGTCTATCCCCGTTTTGTGGATTGTGTCCTGATATATCAGGTTTAAGCTACTGCCGCCGTCCATCAGGACTCGTGTGAAGTGGTATCCGTAAATTATTGGATCTAATACCAAGGCAGCCCATCCTGCGTGCTAGATACTTGCCGAGTAATCCTGATGGTCGAAGGTGATCGATTGAGACGGCCAGTGGCAGAATTCCGCGGTGATAGGCCCTTGGGCATATTTATCTGGGAGTGCCGCCTTGTTTCTCCCCTTTATCACGTGTAACACGTTTACTGTTTTGACTTCTGCTGGAAATTTCTTCTGTTCCCTAGTGCTTTGCTTGCGAGGCTCATCCTCGTCTTCGCTTGGTGTATCCTGCCCCTTATGTTCGGCATTGAGCTTGCCGGACTGCTTGAAGACCCAACATTCGCTGTGGGTATGATTTGCAGGTTTATCGGGGGTGCTATGGATCTGACATATTTGGTCCAGAATTTTGTTTAGGATGGACAGTTCATCTCTGGCGCCTTTAGAGGGCGGCTTTTGCTGACCTGGTTGAGAGCTTCTGAATCTGGCATTTACCGCCGTGCTCTTCGGGCTGTCTTCTTTATTCAGGCGCTTATTGTTTTTGCTGTGTCGTGATTTCCCGTTTCCATCTCTAACTTCGGATGTACTTGGGTCGCTGGTGCTGCATTAGGCTAGCCAGCTGTCCTCGCCCGCGCAAAAGCGGGTCATGAGGCTTGTTAATGCTGCCATTGTTCTCGGCTTTTCTTGGCCAAGGTGTCTGGCAAGCCATTCGTCTCAGACGCTGTGCTTAAAAGCAGCCAAGGCTTCGGCGTCCGGACAATCGACGATTTGGTTCTTTTTAGTTTGAAACATGTTCCAAAGCTTTCGGGCTGACTCTCCGGGCTGTTGAGTTATATGACTCAAATCATCCGCATCCGGAGGTCGGACATAAGTCCCTTGAAAATTCGCCCGAAAAGCGTCTTCGAGCTCTTCCCAGCTTCCAATGGAGCTTTCGGGGAGGCTTTTAAGCCAGTGCCGAGCTAGCCCTTTGAGCTTGAGGGGTAAGTACTTGATGGCGTGAAGATCATCTCCTTGAGCCATATGGATATGGAGGATATAGTCCTCAATCCAGACCCTAGGGTCTACTGTTCCGTCGTATGCCTCTATGTTTACGGGTTTGAATCCCTCTGGAAATTCATGGTCCAGCACCTCGTCGGTGAAACATAGGGGGTGTGCGGCACCCCTGTATCTGGGTGTACCGCGGTGTTCGGATGTTTGTTCTGTTGCATCGTATGCTGGAGCACGCTTCCGTGGTCCAGAAATGGATCTTGTTGCGCCGTCCTTTTGATGCGAGCCCTCGCATGGATCGCGTATTGACTTGTGTGCGGCGTTGTTTGCTGCTCTATGCTGGCCGTGAGGTCGTCTATCTGGCCAGATGTCCGTTTTAATTTTTGGTTGCGGGGGATCTAAGGCCTCCTCATCGAATTCAAGTAGCAACTTCCGCTTCGGGTAGCTCTTAGTGTGGTGATTATCGCCGTACTTCGCTGATGTGTTGAGTACTTTACTCCATCTGTTTCGGAGTGTGTCTTGCGCATCCTTGAGCCTTTGCTTCTGCTTTTTTAGACTCCTCACGGTGGCAACAAGCCTTTGATGGGCATTCTGTTGCTCCGGGTATCTGTCCGGTGTGATGTCGTCCGGATTATTATCTTTGACAGAGTCAGGTTGTTCAGTTTGATTCTCCGTGTTGCCATGGTCCGGCGATGGTTCACCCTGCTCTAATGTTGGATCTATATGATCGTTGTTTCTGCCGAGGCGGGATTTGGAGCGGCGCTTACGCCGCCGCTTTGACTGCTTCTCGAGGGGACAACCCTTCATTGCGTCCTTCCATTCCTCATCGTCGTTTTCTTTTGGTGTGTCCACCATGTATACATCATGTGATGAAGTGGGCGTCTGGTGCCCTGTGGGCAGTGGTTCCTGTTTGTCTCCTGCATTGTCATCCATACCGTCAATGTCTTCGGAGTCGAAGTCGAGCATGTCGGTTAAATCGTCGACAGTGGCTACTAAGTGGGTGGTGGGTGGGCGATGAATTTCTTCATCACCCATATCCCAGTCCTGCCGGACATGGTTCGGCAAGGACTCTCCTAACAAGGAGAGAGACCTTAGTGAATTTAGTATGTCACCAAAGGGCGAGTGCTGAAAAATATCTGCGGAGGTAAACTCCATGATCGGCGCCCAATCGGATTCGATAGGAACGGGCGCAGGCGGTTCAGAGTCCGTGGCCGGAGAAGGATCTGACAGTTTGACAACACGGCTCTCGTGCGGGGTAAGGTCGATGTTCGGCTCGATCGCCGCCGAGGATACGGCCTCCGTGACGGGGTCTATCCACCCGTCCATGATGGCGCAACTGACTCCAAATTGAGGCTCGGAGCGGCTGCCAGTGCGGTCTCCTGAATACGGTCCGATGGCAGAGCTAAATCGTACCCATAGTGACCGCGTGGCGCATAAGGCAGGGGCTCGAATCCGTCGAAGATCAAGTCTCTGCGGACATCGGCCATGTAATTTGAGCTTCCAAACCTGACCTGGTGGCCAGGGGCGTAACTTTCGATCTGCTCCAGATGGCCAAGCGAGTTGGCCCGCAGTGTGAAGCCACCGAATACAAAGATCTGTTCGGGGAGAAAAGTCTCACCCTGGACTGCATCGCTATCGATGATAGTAGGAGCCATCAAGCCTAACGGCGACGACATAGAGGAACTCTCAATGAAAGCACCAATGCCGGTGTCAAAACCGGCGGATCTCGGGTAGGGGGTCCCAAACTATGCGTCTAAGGCGGATGGTAATAGGAGGCAGGGGACACGATGTTTTACCCAGGTTCGGGCCCTCTTGATGGAGGTAAAACCCTACGTCCTGCTTGATTTATTCTTGATGATATGAGTATTACAAGAGTTGATCTACTACGAGATCGGAGAGGCTAAACCCTAGAAGCTAGCCTATGGTATGATTGTATGTTGTCCTACGGACTAAAACCCTCCGGTTTATATAGACACCGGAGGGGGTTAGGGTTACACAAGGTTGGTTACAAAGGAGGAGTTGTCCATATCCGTACTGCCTAGCTTGCCTTCCACGCCAAGTAGAGTCCCATCCGGACATGAGATGAAGTCTTTAATCTTGTATCTTCATGGTCCAATAGTCCGGCCGAAGGATATAGTCCGGCTGTCCGGAGACCCCCTAATCTCGGACTCCCTCAGTGACCATGTGGGGGTGCAACGCGAACGACACAAGCATGTTGTACTTGTTCCACTTTCTCGTTTTGGACTCATGACTTGTAGTAACGCTCAGTTTTGAATATCTCTACTCTTATAAAAAGCAGAGTTGGTGATGATGGTGTGCCTGCCATCCTGCAAAATAGGTAGTCCGATCTATATCTAACAGATAGGAAGGAAATTATGACAATTTACCCGCACTCCTCTCCACATTTGCAGATATGGCCTTCCCCCATTCATCCTTTTCTCCCACAAGATAAACTACTCATACAAATGCATCTTCATGTTCCATGCAACGCACGGGCATCTTGCTAGTACTTTATAAGTTTGGTTGTTGCGCCAATATATACAGCACTCCCTCCATGTAGGTTGGGTCGCTGAAGTCAAAATTAGACACAAAACATGATGGTGACGGACCAGTCTATCTCCGTCCTGGTTTATTCCTCCCCGTCGTAATTTGTGCCAAATTTTGACCATAAATTTGACTAACAAAAGGTTCATGCATGTCACAAAAAATATATCATTGAAAACTATGTTCAAATACAAATCAAATGATATAATTTTTGTTGACATGCACTAACATTTTGTCAGTTAAATCTTTGGTCAAAATTTAGCACAAATTACAAAAGGGACTAATAAACCAGGACCTAGGTAGTAGTACACCAGGTCGAAGACAGTAATACTACAAATAATTAATGCCAAATAGGAGCAAGGGATCACACATGTCATTTACGATTGGAATAAAAATGCCATACACTAATAAAACACGGGTCAATTACAGTTGTGCCCCTAACTCAAACCCACTACTCAGTTTTGCGCTCTGTCGTTAGTGTAACTTATAGAAAAGCCCTTTTGCACCGTTACCGTCCGGTCAAAGGACTTTGACCAACCAGAAAAAAATAGCAAAAAAATAAAAAAAAACTGAAATTTTGTGGGATCGAAGATAGCCATGTCCGCAAGCCGCGTGCAAATTTTTGTGTTGGTTGGACACTCCGGGAGCTCGTGGCAAAGGAAAACAAAAGTAATTTATGACTATCAATAGTAAATTTGGAAAAAAATACCAACAAAATTAAAAAAATGATTTTTTCTTCAAAGAGGCTTGAGTGCACAAGGTGCTTGCAAGTTTTGGTGATCAAATGGCGTACGAGGTGCTCTACAGAAAAAAAACAATATGGTGCATTTTCTCATAGTTTCTTTGAGCTAAATTTTGTTTTTTGTCCACGGGCTCCTACGATGTCCAAACACAAAAAATGTGCACACATCTTGCGCACCTGAGTATCTTCAGTCCCACAAAATTTCATTTTTTTTATTTTTTTCTATTTTTTTGAATTTATTGTTCACATACATACAAAATTATGTTTTCCTTTGCCACGAGCTCCTATGGTGTCCGAACAGCATGAAAATTTGTACGTACCTTGCAGACATGAGTATCTTCGATTCCACAAAGTTTCAAATGTTTTTGATTTTTTTCTATTTTCAGGACGGTCAGAGCCCTTTGACCGGACGGTACCGACACAGAAGGTCATTTCTATAAGTGAAACTAACAGCGGAGCGGCAAAACTGAGCATACCTAAAAATTAGGGGCAAAACTGAGTAGTGGGTTCGAGTTAAGGGCATAGATGTAAATGTCCCATAAAACAATAAGTCCACAAGGTGATGGAGTGCTAGTTACAGGAGGCAAGAAGAAAGATGCATCCATCGATGACGTACACCTCCTCGACTGAGGGCGTCGGCCCACCGAATGGCGACTAAGTAGTAGCGGCTTTCGTGGCCAGGTCGACGTGCTTCTGAACAATGGCATCCAAAGATTCAAGCCACTGGAAGAAGGACAATGTCTTTTCGTCCTCGCTGGCCTTGTAGGGGCCTATGTAGACAATTTCCTCGTAGACGTGGATGTGCAGATCAACGGTTTATTGCATAGCGAGGCGCTGTGCGGCGAGCACGGCCTCGAGGTGCACATTCTTTGTTGCAACCTCCGGGAGTTGCAGGGTCACCAGTGCTTCAAAGAGTCCATCACCTTGGAGGCCGATGACGGTGGCAGGCAATGAGGAGCCTGGGCGCGCGGGCTTGAGCAGTACGGCAAGGTCGTCCGCGCGCTTCTTGACGGCCGTGAACCTGCGGATGGAGTTGACCATCATCCGGCGCATGCGAGAGGCGAAGCCGGCATCAACGAGGGCTATGACGCTGGTGGTCGCCAGCACCATCTGGAAATGCTCCACGATGCGGGGTCGCAGGTCAGCGTCTTGGACGACCTGGCATAGCTGACTGCCTCACGCGTCCATTGACGCCATGGGTGCTTGTGGTTTCTCATCACTTGGTCTTGGTCTTGGATTGGAGTTGGCAGTGTTGTGCAGAGACTAGGAGTAGATGGATTGGAGTAGTGTGGCGCCTTTATATGACAGTCCAAACTGCGTTGCATTCACATGCTCCATTCTGCTTCTCCAATTACTTACTCCTACCTCTGCATGCTACTTGAATGCGGAGGCATCATTGACCGTTCAACATTTCGGGAATCGCTACCCTCTGCGTCATTGGCAATCAAGCCGTATCAATGTAAATGCATGTCAGGAGACGTTCCCGTCGATGACGAGGTGCCTATGGTGACTTTATAAATTTCAAGATGATATGCTGGCTCAGTCTTTCGGAGGTGCTCATAGGGGTAGGGTGTGCGTGTGTGCATTCATAGGGGTGAGTGTATGCGCGTGTATATGAGCGCATGCGTCTGTACTATGTTAAAGAACGTAAAAGCGTGTCAAAAAGAGACTAGTCAGTACTAGTATACTCAATATTGTGCACCGCGACCAAGGCGGAGAGGAAAACGAGAGAACTACATATTTTTTTACGGTGTAGATTGACTCATTTTGCTCCATATGTACTCATTTAGGGTGTAGTCTAGTCACTTGTTGAAATTTCTAGAAAGGCAAATACTATAGTCCTTTCCGGTTTACAGGGCTATACTAGCAAGTAGTACTACAAATAGTGGGCTCACATAGCAATTTTGTCTCATGCAAGAGCCTGGCTATATGCGTGCTCCAAGGCTCCGCACCACGCCCCACCCCTACACAAAGACTGCCACGCGAGCGTTTGCAACTACCATGTTTGGGTTGCGCTTGGCTCTTCACCTCCTTGAGAAGACGAACAATGATGTTACTACTACTTATTCAGTATCGAATCCACTGCTGCATGTCCGTCCACCGCGGGCAGGAGGGGTAGCTTTTTGTAGTATAAGCAAAAGCATGTCCTCATTTGTGAGCCACCACCGCATGGGCGAGGGAGAAGGCGTGTAGTAGTAAAATCAAGCTTCTCCTCGTTGTACGAGTTGACGCGACACATCATAGCACTGGCCCCACATGCTTGCCTCTAAGCTTGCCTAAAAGACCCGCAGTGTACAATATATTTGCTGCAACCTCTAACATTTACCCCACCACAAATTAAAATATATATTGCTGTCTTGACCAGATGAGCTTGCAAACTACAATCACCAGTATGACAGGTAGGGCCAGAAGATTATTTTAATCAAAAAATGCTTTGAGACGGCCTCATAGCATGGAGCCGACCCCAACGATTTTAAGCTTAGAGGCATGATACACGCTATCCTAGAGTACTCATGAAAGTGCCACATGAGCATCCGGGCTGCGCTTGGCTCTTCGCCTCTTCGGGAAGTCGAACAATGATGGAGTACTACTGCAGCGGAGTACTACTACAGTATGCTTCTGGCCATCTGACACCGAATGAACTACTGCATGTCCACCACGTGTGAGAGTGAGAGCGTGTAGAAAAAGCTTCTCCTAGTCCTGCCAGCCACCACGCTCATGGGCGAGGGAGGGACGCAGCTTCATTGACTTACTGCTCCTGCCTTTGCGTCTATGACAGGTGGGCCCAATAGGTGGGTGGTCCACCTATCATACAGCCAAAGGCAGATGCAGTTAAGGCGCCGAAGCTTAGTCCGCAGGGAGAGGGCATTTTAACCAAACTTCTCGTTGTTGTACGAGTTGACGAGACACATCAAAGCACTGCACTAGATATATTTCTATAATTTGCGTTTACCGATGCATTAATTACAACACATGCATGCATGCATGCCGTGACTCTCTATTGATACTTGCATGTGTTGATTTAATGCACCTTGAAGTAGTATGAATATGTGACGGTAAAGCTTTGTAATGCCCCAGCCCTAAAGCGAGAGATGGTTGTGCACGAGGAGGGTGAGATCATGCAGATGGAACAGGACCCGACGGTGGAGCTCTCTATGGTCTCGATGGACCCCACCTTGCTCCACTGCCCCTTGTGCCTCCGCCCCTTGAAGCCTCCAATGTATGAGGTTCGAATACACCTCGTCCGTTCGGCTGATCGAGCAAGGTGCAGGTTTCTTGATTGATGTGATGTTCGATTGATTTGTGTAGTGCAAGGGAGGGCACTTGGCCTGCGCAGAATGCCGCGTCGAGCGCCCTGGGAACTAGCGGTAGTGCCAGAAGTGCGAGCGCGTCGGTGCCTTCAACGTGCGCAACAGGCGGTGGACGCCGTCGTCTCCTCAGTTTGGGTGGAGTGCTCGCACGAAGGCTGTGGGCTCTACATCAATTACCACAAGCTCGCCGATCACCATAGCGTGTGTCCGCTCGCGCCCCGCAAATGCCCCGTGCCCGTCTGCGGCTACGAAGGCCCGCCATCAGCGCTCTCCCACCACGTCAGCACCATGCATCCCATGCCCGTGCACAGGATCCAGTATGGCAAGGTGCTCCAGCTGCAAGTGCCACTATCGGAGCCACGGCTCTTGCTATTCGTGGAGGAGGACGGCCGTGCGTTTTTCTTGGTCGGTGATGTGCTCGACATCGGCATGCCTATCACCATGTTGGTCATCTACATCAGAGCGGGGCGAAAGGCCCGCCGGGGGAGCTACCACTACCACACTACGTGGCCAAGCTATGGGCAAAAGGCCCGCCGGGGGAGCCCAAAGGCAGGACCGACGCCGTCAAGGTGGAAATGGAGGTGACAAGTAGCAAGGATCCTGGCGACGTCGCCGTGTAGGAGCTGACCTTCTTCATAGTTCTGCCCAAGCTGCTGGCCGGGGCTGGGTTGTCGAGGACGGTGTCCCTCCACATTCAGATTGACAAGCTCACCTCCTAATTGATTCTACAATGCCTTCTATTTATCTTAGTAATATGCTAATATAGGGGTTAGTTCGGTCTACTTTAGCTTAAGAGATGGTGGGTTTTGGTGGCGATGCAGCAATTACTTCGACATCAGATCAGCAGTTAAAGTAATTTTCAACAGTCGAACGGATATTTTGTGTCTGTTGGATATGAAGATCCTTTGGGTAAGAAGTATAACAGCTTATATGCTTGTTTGTTCAGGAAGTGTTGCATACTTGTGCGAGTTGACGCGACACATCAAAGTAGTAGTATTACTAGTAGTACTCCCTCCGATCCTAATTTCTCTGCGCATAAGTCGAGACGTGGATACCAAGGAGGGCATGGTTGTGTCTATACTTGGACAACTCACCCGACTGCGCACCAGGCAGAAGAAGCTCGTGTCGTGTTGGTGCCGTGTGTGGCCCGCACATTAACCAAAACCTCGCGTCTCCAGCTTAGCCTCCGTGTTTTAAACTTCTCAATCTCAAGGCCAAGGAGCAACGTGAAACCTATGATAGAGCCAATCGGATGGTTGAGAACACTACAATTCGTAGCTACAGATGTGTGTGAGAGAGAGGACGAGTGTGTGTGTGTGCACCTCTTCTCTTCCTGTATAACGTACTAAACTCAGAGTACAAGTGTATGTGGGTGGCATCGACCTAGGGAGCTAGAGATGGTACGTGCGAGAAGTCCCGAGAGATAGGTGTAATGCGTCTGAAAAAAGACTAGTCCATAGCTCGCCACGAGGATATTCCCGTCAAACTCCCCAATAACCGTAAGATATGTATCCAACGGTGACAGTTATTGCACGTACACGGCAGTAGAAAAAGAACTGCCATGGCATATGCTACACCGTGGCCGAGAACACATGCCCATGTTACTCCATCCGGGAATAGTGGCGCCTTCGAAACTAGAACCGTCAATAAATTTTGAGCTTGCGTCTCGTCACATTCCAAATTACTACTACCACACTATATTTAATTGCAAACCTGTTCAAACCGATCACAACCTAAATGGTTTCCCACTTACGAGCGTATTAGCACTCGGTTATAAACACTACTATGCCAAGATAACTGCACATTCCTCCTCAACTCCTCATCCAGAAAAACAAACAAGTCATTCAACATCCTTCCCTTGCGTCTTCCATGGCCAACATGAGTTCTGGGTCGAGATATTACCACCAGGGACATGCGAGCATGGAAGCGGAAGCATGAGAGATGTCCCGCCTCGCCACGAAAGCAGTCGACATGTCCCGCCACACGGAAGTAGTAGCATAGAGGTCATGCCGTGTTGCCGAAGCAGCACAGAGGTCCCGCCGTGCCGTCGATGCAGCAGACCGGTCCGGCCACGCTGCGGAAGCAGCAGAGATGTCTCGCCGGGTTGCGAATGCAGCAGAGATGTCCCGCCACACCGCGGCACCCTGGGAAAATGTCTCGCGGGTAGGCGATGACTCTTACACGCGCATGCATGCGATCGTCCATAGCTAGATGGATTAGATCTTCGGCTGGGCGAGGTTGCAGGACGACATGAAAGCCTCGTTTGAACAGGCTACCGGCGTCATCCGGCAACTAAGGGAGGGCAATGAGAGGCTCCGGGCCTAGCACGGCCTGCTGAGGGCGAAGATCGTCCGAAGTGCAGAGAAGCAGGAGGAGACCAATGCCTTGTTGAAGAGGACTGGCGTCATCGTCAAGAAACTTATGGACGAGAATGACATGCTCCGCATCGAGCTCCAAAGGCTGGTGGAGGAATCTGTGGATGCTCTCAAGCAGCATCTTGAGGACACAAGAGAGCTCATCGCCACTCGCCGCAGAGACTAGTTCCCACGGCCTGCAGCAACGCATCAAGAAAGTAGAGATCAGCAAGCCAGATCATTGTCTTCCTTCTTCTTTTGCCCTTGTGTATTTTGGGCGTAGCCGCATTGGCTTTTTCAATTATCTTCTAATTATGTAAGACAATTATTATCCACTGTCGTCGTCCTTATATATTCATCAGTCTTGCTATAAGTTGCAGTAGATGCTATATAGGTCTGTCGGATCTTACATCAAGATCCATGTAAAATTTTCTTTTCAGATTTTCTATTTTCTCTCTTAAATCTCAGTCGAGTGAGACATAGCCACGCCATTAAACAGAGGTTCGGGCACCATTAATGGAGACCATGGGAGAGAGGTGGGCGGCAGATGGAGGTCAAAGGGCTCTCCTCCCTATAAGCACGCGTAGGGGTCCGATCGCACGCCTCCTGTACTCAAATAGCTACCATGCACGGCGCCTCCTAGATAATAAAAAAGGGGCCACATGGCGGCACGTAAATGGTAAGTAGAACGCCCACAGTTTCGATAATACTTGTGTTTCCGATTGTAACATGACAACACTTTTTCCAAAATGACTTTGTTGATTGTTAATGTGTGCGCCTTCGCAAAACAGATAGCAAAATTACCACAGCATGTTGGTGCCATGTCATGACACCAGGCCAAGTTTCATGATTTTCATGCGTGTTTTGGATTTACAGGAATTAAAAAACCAAGTTTATCAATGTTTTCAGCTGAGCCACGACACCCAGATGTTTGAATTTCATTCCCATTTCTTGCATGGGACCTAGAAATTTACTAGAGGGCACACATGTTATTTTTCAACCAACTTTGGTGCACTGGAGCATGTGCTTGTATTTCAAATTTGAATTATGCACACAAAGGTGACATGTTCCCTCTCAGAACCACAAGCCTTCTTGAGAGAAGCTCTGGTTCGCAAGAAGCTTATACCAAAACTTGTTCCTATTCGGCCAATTTTTTTACCACAGCATGGTAGTACCATGACATGACACCATGCCAAGTTTCATGATTTTCAGGCGTGTTTTGGATTTACAAGAATTTTAAAACCAAGTTTCTCAATGTTCTCGGTCGAGCCATGATGCCCAGATGTTTGAATTTCATTCCCATTTCTTGCATGGGACCTAGAAATTCACCCGAGGACATACATGTGATTTTTCAACCAACTTTGGTGCACGGGAGCATGTGCTTGTAGTTCAAATTTGAATTATGCACATTAAATGACCAAAAACTCAATTAATGTATAGAAAGGCCAAACAAACCCGGAATAATTCCAAAATTTAACAAGGCACTCATGTAGTTCTATGTTGCCTTTGTAAAGAAACTCGAGGGGGGCAGCGTATATCGTTTCGCACTCAAAGATCACACGTCCCCTCTCAGAACCACAAGCCTTCTTGAGAGAAGTTCCGGTTTGCAAGAAGCTTATACCAAAACTTGTTCCAATTCGGCCCAATTTTTTACCACAACATGTTAGTTCCATGACATGACACCATGCCAAGTTTCATGATTTCCAAGCGAGTTTTGGATTTGCAGGAATTTAAAAACCAAGTTTCTCGATGTTCTTGGCCGAGTCACGACGCCCAGATGTTTGAATTTCATTCCCATTTCTTGCATGGGACCAAGAAATTCACCCAAGGACACACATGTGATTTTTCAACCAACTTTGGTGCACCCGAGCATGTGCTTGCAGTTCAAATTTGAATTATGTACATTAAATGTCCAGAAACTCAATTAATGTATAAAAAGGCCAAACGAACCCGAAATAATTCCAAAATTTAGCAGGGCACTCATATAGTTCTATGTTTCCCGTGTAAGGAAAATCAGGGGGAGGCAGCGTATATCGTTTCACACACAAAGGTGACACGTTCCCTCTTGGAACCACGAGGCTTGTTGAGAGAATCTCCGGTTTTGCAAGAAGCTTATACCAAAACTTGTCCCAATTCAGCCAAACAATATACATATGAAAACAAGGTTTAGATTATCCCGAACATCTCGCTACCTAGACCAATGTACTCTGATTTGAATTGAACATAAAATGGATACAAATATTTGAATTGGAGGTCGTATGGTATAGTAGTTCATAGTGAAATATGACTACTGCTATATGCATGTTTTTTGTTATCAATATAATATTTAAATGATGGTATAATTTGACAACAATCGTATTCAAATAAGGAAAATTGATTCAAATTTAGTCCATATGGTAGACAACAATATATATGTTCACAGGGTGGAGTAAAATATTCATATATCATGGAATATCAAAATGTAGGACT
The DNA here is from genome assembly GCF_002162155.2 of Triticum dicoccoides. Lineage (NCBI taxonomy): Eukaryota > Viridiplantae > Streptophyta > Magnoliopsida > Poales > Poaceae > Triticum > Triticum dicoccoides. The sequence continues at coordinate 270,108,153 of NC_041380.1, forward strand.
ACATCCATTATAAACCGCAGGGTCACCTAATGATATATTCGAATTCAACATAACATGGATTCAAAAATTGAAATTCGAGATCCTCGCATTTGTAATCATATAAAAAGGGACATGACTCTTTCTTTTGGTGGGAACTGATTTGTTTTTTGTTGTTGTTGAGGGAAGTGCGAATCGATTTGGTACTGTACAGGGTAATCTTGTTCTCCCTTTTTTTACAATTTTCTTTTAAATTTTTCAATGGCATTTATAGCAATATAGTAAAAGGGGACAAGACTCTCTTGTGTCGTGTATGAATTTTTTTTTGTACACGTTAAGTTTGTTCTGCCGAACATGGAATCCGCGCCTTGTTATCCCAAAATTTTCAAGCTCGAGTATCTTTTGTCTCATCTGCTTTGGAATTCCCGCCTCTTCAACCTGCGCCGCACCTTGTTATCCCGAAATTTCGACGTGCGTGAGAACTCCCTCCTCATCCAAAATCGGTCCCGCAGCCCAGACATGCGAAATCCCCCTTCTACCCCAGCCAGAAATGCTGGCTCGACGTCACGTGGTCAAAACTGGTGGGGGGTACGCTGGTAACTTACCCTACATTTCGGACAAGCGCGTCCCTAAGCCATGGCTCCCCACTACCTACCCCTTCGTCCCCCATTCATACACCGAGGCTGCTAAAACCCTTGAAACCCCACGCTCCTTCGTCGGCCTCCCGACTGCCGCCCAGCCAGAGACTCTTCCCCAACGACGTCGTCCACCGCAATAGCTCGCCGTCCCTCATCCACCGCACCGGATGAGGATCCATCGTCGATCTCGTCGTCCTGCCGGATCATCCGCCCCGTCCTCCACCTCCAAGGAGCTACCCCAAGGTTCGCCTCATCTATAACGCCACCTCCATCCCTACAGCGCCGTCTTGACCTGTCCCACCGAAAGCGCAGCACCCTCACCACTTCCTCCGATGAAGCTGAGGCCAACTTGGCGCCACCAAGGAGGTTCTGCACTCACCACTACATTTTATCATTTATTCGATCTCATGGGGCTGCCGGTGCTTGATACTGAGCAGCCATGTCGGGTCTTGTCATAGCCTGATTTTTGGCCCTTTCTTTTTCTTTTGTTTTTCTGAGATTTTTGCTTGAGTTTTCTTTTTCTGTGGCTATGTGGTCTAGAAACTGAAAAAGATGGCCTCTTCTTTCTTTCCAGAGTGGCTTGTCATCCTCAAACCCTTCCCAAGACCTTGCCATTTCCATCTTGGACCAAACCCCAATATTCTTTTCCTTGGGAATATTCCTTTTATATTAAAGGAATAACCCAATTTGCCCTAGGTTGTGAAGCAACCTATATTTCCATCACTCCTAAAATTTCCAAATAATTCTCATAAATTTTTTGGGTCATATCTTTCTAAATTATGGCAAAATATTTCATTTGCCATGTTCCTCATCATGCTCAATTAATTATTTTCCTATTCTGTCCTGAATGGCAGATTGTGAATCAAGGGCCATTTACCTTTGCCCAATTGACCCCAAACTTCTTGGACACCTTTTCCTGTCCATATAATTGCCCCATGCCAAAATTCAACTTAATTCACCTAGTACATATTCCTAAGAAATTTTTCCAATTTCCTGTCTGAGGGAATTGATTGTGAAGGAAGTACAAGCTAGGCATATCCAAATAGTTGAAATTTTGCAAGGTCCTTCATATCATCATATCATAGCCCTCCACCAAAGTTGAGATCATGTCATGCCTCCATGTGAGCTCATCTTCAATTCTTTGTTTCTATCCAAATTTTCAGTTTGTGAAGCAAGTATATTTTATCTTGCTCCATTAAGGCTGAAACTTTTTCTAGGCCTTCTATTTTGCATATAACCTACCTCCACCCATTTTTGGAGTATTTCATCAAGCCATTATTCCTCTAGAATTTTTGCAAGTTTTTGTCCAAAGGAGATGTTTGTGAAGCAAGTACCATTTTGGCTTGACCAATTGGTATGAGACTTTTTGAGCATCTTCATAGGGCCAAATGACTCTTCCTTGCCCAATTTGAGCTCAAGTGGCTTCACCATGTGAGTGCATCATCCAAATCTTTATTGTGGACCAAATTTTGGGGTTACACAGCAACTATATTGTTTTGTGGCCCAATTTCCTTAAACTCTCCAGGACTATAGTCTTTCCTTATTTAATCATATCAGACAACACCATTCTACCCAATCAGTTTCCTGTTCATCAGCAGTGCTCTTCCAGGTTTGATGCAGTAAACTTCAGAGCTCCATTTCAACCCAACCACAGTGCCTCAAATCGAGCCAATGGCACATAAATGCTCTACTCTGGAAGGACTAGCTACTAGACATAATTTGCAGTTCTCTCGTGACCTCCTTGTGCCTTGTCCTGTGGTGACCGCGTAGCTGGCATGGCTATTCACGCGCTCTGTGTGCTGTGCCGTGTCCGGAGCATCGTTTCTGCTTCATCCTCTTCCATCTCGTCATCTTCGTGCACGTGAGAATGTCCAACGTCTTTACCTCGTTGTCTCCACCTCTCTGGACCCCTCTCTCCCTCCGTCCGCTTCCTCGCCGACGCCCACCGTCGAATGCCCACGGGAGCATAGTGCGCCGACCATCCTCTTCCTCCTCGTCCCTTCCTCCCCGTGCTCTCTTGGCTCCTTCTGCCCCATGAGCTCGTCCATGTTCCTCCCCGGCGCCTACCTCCGAGCTCATGCGCGTGCACATGCGCCCGCGGCGATGGCCATGTGTCCGCGGCGATGCCAGCACGGCACCACCCTGCTCCGGCTATATAAAGCCACCCCGGTGCCGTTTCCCTTCGCCATTGACCTTGTATCTCTCCTCTAGACCTCCCCAATGCCTTGCCCGAGCCTCGGAGCCTCTCCTCGCCATGATTGACCACCATGGCCGCCGCCCCTGACCTCCTAAATTGGCTCGAAGCTAAGCCCCACTCCACTTCCTCCCTCCACCAGAGCAACTCCAGCAGTCTACCCAAGCCCCTCCGCCCTTCGCCTACTCATCTAGTGGCCTCTGGCCACGAGTCCCGCCGGTGCCCGACGCCTCTGTCCGCCGCGGCCAACATTCCGGCGTATCCCAAGCTCCCCGTCGACTGCTATGCCCAGGGATGCCTCCATCTTGCTCTCTTGCATCCGTGGGTAGGTTGGGCGCCGCATGTGATGGTCGGTAGCACTGGCGGGCCTCGCCGGGGCCCGCTCTGCCGCGGCCAGGCACGGGCACGAGGAAGGAGATGGTGCTGCCCTCGCCAGCTGGCCAGGTGGGCCGCACCACCACGCGCGACCCCACCCGTCAGCCCCTCCGTGTGTTGACCCGTCCATGCTGACGTGGATAAGTGGAGACGTACTCCTGGTGAGTACGCTTTCCCTATTCGTAAGCGTACTTCATTTCTTCTTCGGGCCGGAATGTGTTTCCTCTCTGGAAAGCGTATTCCTGAGAAAGGCGTGTTCTGTTTTTTCGGCTAAGGGCATGTTTGTGAAGATTTTCTTACAAATAAGTCCCTGGCAGAAAAACACTCATATCTTTTTGATGCTAATTCCAAATTAGGTGATTCCAAAGCTCACATCTTCGTCTCGTCGAGCACGTTATGTTTACCATTTTCACTATGGTTTGACATATTTAAAATGACCATTTTCCCTTGCACGTAAACAGCTCCCCTCCAGGAAAGGACTATTTTCGGCAAATCTTTCCGCGATCCTTCTGCACTTCTCCCCGGTGCTTTCTTCATTCCCAGGCAAGCCACAATACCCACTTGCATGATAGTCATGCAGTAGCCATGGTTTTTAACTTGAATATTTAATCAGTGTTTGCTTAGTTAAAATATGGTTACTATTGTTTCGATGATGCTTAGAGTTTCATGTTCACTTTCGTGCTATGTTATCTTACACTCTGTTATCATGCTCTTTCATATGCTTATCCTTGCTAGTAGTACATGTTGATGTTGGTGATGGTCCTCGGTGCATGACTATCGTCTGCTCCGAGTGCCGTTGTTATGCATGTTCCATTGCATCCAGTTGGTTAAATGCTTGCATGGTAGCATTGTTGATATATTCTTGCATGATATTTTTGATGCTAGTGGTCATGTTATGTTTATGAGTAGTGTTGTACTTGTGATATTCATGCTTGTCATTATGCCATGCTCAGTTGGATATGATTCATTGTTGATATGGTTGTCGCACCCCATGCTTATATCATGCTCATGCATTGTAATTGCATCATGTTATTTTATCATGGCTCAGCATATTGCATTCAAGTTTAACCGAATTAAATTGAACTTGAACAACAGTTGGCTGAGTCATGGTGCCACCATATCGGGCTGACGAGTGCAACCACACTTGCCTTTGTGGGGAGGCCGGTAGTCTTCCGTTGTCATGCCTTTTGTCGGTGCCTCCAAAGAGGGAAGGTTATGGGCACGCGTTACCCTGGCCCGGTAAGCAGACATAACCTTGTGAACCTGTTGTTGTTATGGTACCGTGTCGCCGTTTGGGACTGTTTGTTTGCCACGACGGTGGTAGTTTTGCCTTTGGTAGGCTGGGTCACCCAGGACTAAGCCTAGTGGGGAGTTGGTCGGAGTGGCTGTAAGAGTGTCATGGCAATGGGAGAGTTCTGTCGGAATGCTGTTGGTCCACCCAAATGGGAGTGCGAGGCCATGGGTTCCGTGTTGTGGGTAAAGTGCGCTACCTCTACAGAGTGTATTAAATCTATCGATAGCCGCCCCTATGGATAAGGGCCCAGTTCGTGTCGGTCACACTATGGGTCAACAATAATAATAATAACTTGCTTAACAGCAACCCCGGTTCAATGATGAGAAAGAGATTGGTTGTGATCAAGAGAGTATCACGGAGGTATCATGGATATCGGAGTTCGTTGATCTTTATGTGATTGTGAGATGATCACCGTGGTATCGAGGATACCGAGTTGTTGGATATTCGTGATGTTGTGCGAGAATCGTGGGTAAATATCAAGCTCCTTGTGGTCATTTAATGATTACTACGGTATTGTTTATACCAAGCTTGATTTGATCCTGAGATGATCGTGTGATGTCCGAGGCTGGTAAGTGATGCATGTGATGTTTACGAGGTAACCCAAGGAGAATAAGTGCTGCATATAGTGTCATCATGTTGCATGATAGTGTCATCATGTTTATATGTCCATGCCATGCTCATACTATTCTAGTTGTACCACGTTGTTAATGCCATCTTGTTCTGATGATCTCATGATAATCCCGGCTTAACCTGTAATTGCCATGATGTTGTTTGTCCTGAATGCTTTTGGTTATTGTGAGCTTGCAAGTACATTCAATGTACCGACCTGGCGTCTTATGCCAGTTTGCAGGTCATGCCGGATTTGATTGCTTGTTTGCCGTGGATTCCTTGTTTGCGAGTTAGGATAAGCTGTCAGGACCCCGATCCTAAGCCACATCGATCTAGCATGTAACACATCATATCACTTTGCGGCCTCACGCACGGTATTCCCACGGGTGCCACCTTACCTGGCCAGGGACCGTTTGCGCCTTTTGGCTCACGTATATGATAGTGTCGCTAGCATCCATATGACAGAGAACCCGGGCCGACATGGCTAGTTGTGAACCCAAAGCGGCACTAACCCATGGGAACAAGCATACATGAATCAACCTCAAGCATGTCGGTCAGCAGCGTGTGAATCCGGGGTGTAGCACTGGGCTAACAGGACTCCAGGCACCCAGGCTGTAGCAGGCTAGGCAGGACTCCGGAGTCACCGCGTGACATTTCCCCGAAGGGACAGACACAGGAACAAAATGAAACACATGCCGGCTAGTCAAGTGTCCTGAGCAGTAGTGCTGGGCTAGCAGGACTCTTGTGAACCGGGCTGTAGCGGACTACTAGGGCTCACGGAAGCACTAGACTACATTTCCCCATAAGAGAGGCTGCCAAGGATAAACAACTAGATTGTCGGATCCCACACATACCAAGCATTTCAATCATACACACAATATGCTCGATATGTGCAAATACAACATGGCATCACAACAAGACTCTATGACTCAAAGTATTTATCCATTAGGCTCCGAGGAGCGAGATATTACAAACATGGGTCTCATGACCCAACATACAGAGCATACAAGTCAGAGCACAAGCGGAAGCTTAACATGTCTGACTATAGACATCTACAAATGAAAAAGGCTTAGAAGCCTGACTATCTACCAGATCATGCCGAGGGCACAAGATCGTAGCTGAGGTAACAAGCTAAACGTCGAAGTCCAAGCGGAACTACTAGCGAGACTGACGTCTCTCTACAAAACATAAAATAGGCAAACGTGAGTACAAATGTACCCAGCAAGACTTACATCAGAACTAGCTACATATGCATCAGTATCAAAAAAGGGGGTGGTGGAGTTTAACTGCAGCAAGCCAGCTTTGACTCGGTGGCTATCCTGAACTACGGCTGCTAGTAACTCTTTGAGGTGGCGCACACGAGTCCACATATTCACCATACCAATACACCACTATGGATCCGCTCCCGTCACCCTGCGAGAAGCCATCCGTAGCACTCACACTTATCTTGCACATTTTAGAGTATCCACTTTCACTTGTCTATGAACTATGCAAGGGGTCCAAGTTTCCATATCCGAGGAATCCGGCTATTCGAATAGATAATGATAACCCTGCAGGGGTGTACTTCTTCACAAACGCTCTCTCCACTTACCACCATGTACACATCGTGTATCTCGGCAACCTTCAAGCGGAAGCCTGGTGAGGGAGTCGGCCACGACCTGACTAACCACACAAGTCTCTAGTCCAGGTTTATCGCCTATTCGGGTTCCATCCGCAAGGAGATCCGACCGGAGTGTTGCTTATGGCCCCAAAAGATGTGTACAGGGTTCCCAAGCCCACCATCCGGGTGCCACTTGGTACACCAGGCCACTGTGCCTAGTCTGTCCCAAGCCCACCTGTACCGGGTGCCACTTGGTAGACTACTAACACTACCTACAAACACCAGAAACTAGTTGCAACTCCTGGACAGAGATCGAGTTGATTAATAAGTCGAGAGAGCTTGGAGCGCCCGGAGCCCAATGTGTGGTAGTAACTGTTCATGGATCACCGACACAGAACTCAGTTCCTAAGGACGCCTGCAATGAGACAACCCACCATGTACTCCTACGTGGCCTCTCACCGCTACCTTTACCAAATCGTGTTCACATACTTAGCTCACACACAGTAGGACATGTTCATCACCATTCCAATTCATCCCCGATGAATCAGACCTGACTCAACTCTAAGCAATAGCAAGCATGACAAACAAGCATGAATGAGTAGGCACATTAGGGCTCAAACAACTCCTACTCATGCTAGTGGGTTTCATCTATTTACTGTGGCAATGACAGGTCATGCAGAGGAAAGGGGTTCAACTACCACAACATGTAATAGTTGAATCGCTGTTGTCCTAATGCAGTAAAAGAGAGCAGGAGCGAGAGAGTGGGATTGTATCGGAATGAACAAGGGGTTTTTGCTTGCCTGGCACTTCTGAAGATAATATAACTCTTCAACGGTGTCATCGATCACGTCATCGGAAACATCGTCTACTAAGAGGGAACAACCACCGGCAAACACAAAAGGGAACCGCAATCAATGCAATGCACATTCATATGAATGATATGTCATATTAAAGTACGGAATTGACCTAGTACAATAGTTAGTCATATTCATCGAAGTGGAATTCAAACCTATAGCAAATTCCAACTCCAAAACTAATTACCATTTATTCCATAATCATGAATGTCCTATTCAGTGAGGTTAACTTGTTCAAACATGCATGAAAGTGCCATAAACAGATTCTTTGGATTTTTCTGATCATTTTTCATATATAACTTATTTCAATCTCAGTTATAGGTTATTTCCTATGATTTTTTGAAGTTTTAAACATTTTCTGGAATTTCCTGAAATAAAAGAACACCAGAAAAGCTTTATTGCGTCAGCATGGCAGCAGCATGACGTCAACAGGTCAACCGGGGCTGTTCCAGGTCAAACCTGACGTGTGGGGGCCGTTGGTCAGTCACACAGTTAGTTAATTAACTAACTCAGATTAGTTAAGTGCTAAGCTAGGTTAGTTAGCAGGCTGGGGCCCACATGTCAGTGAGTGAGGGCGTTAATTAGCAGGGTCATCAGCGGCTAATGATGTGCCACATCACCAGCCACCGGAGTTGAACTCCGACGACCTCACAGTGCGGCGGTGGCTCGCCGGAAGCGCGCTATGGGCGTCGGTTGGATGTGCCGAGGGCACCGGGCGATAGCCCTTGCTCCCGTGCATCTAGCGGAGGCAGCAGTAGGTCACGAGGTCACCGGAATCAACGTCGGCGATGAGCCGAGCGGCGGCCGGAGCTACAGCGTAATCAGGTTGGAGCTAGGGGGCACGTGGGGAGAAGCTGGTGTTGGCTATGGGCTCCTGGAGACGCGTTGAGCATGATGGTGTGCTCGGCTTCGAGCTACAACGGCCCCAGCTACGGCGGCGATGAGGCACGGCGGCGGCGAGCTTCGACCGTGGTGGTCAGTGGGGCTAGAAGAGGAAATCGACAGAGGAGAGAGGGGGTTTGGGAGCAGGAGCTCACAGTGAGTCGAACGGGAGGGTCAGCGAGCTCGGCGAGGCACCGGAGGCAGCTAATCGACGGCGACGATCGTCGGTGGCTGACGACGGGAACGGCGGTGCAGGCGGCATCCAGGGGCTTCCGGCATCAGGCGGCTCAGTGAGGAGGAGGAGGAGAGGGACTCGGCGGAGCTCGTGGGCAGCTCCAGGGGACGAGGGAGAGGCGATGGCCGCGGTGATGCTCATCGGCAGCGGTGGGCGCGTTCGGTGAGGAGAACAGAGGAGGGGGAGGCGTTCGGGGGGGAGAGAGGAACGAACGAGGGGGTCGATGCGGCGCCGAGAGAAGGCCCGAGGCGTCGCGGTGGCCTCGATGACGCAGGCGAGCAGGGAGGTGCATGGCGCCGCGGGCGCGCGTGCGTTGTCTCCCTCCTCTGCCTACTAGTAGAGGTAGGTGATGACTGGCACGGGCCAGGTGGGCTGGGCAGCACAGCTGGGCCGCTGGGCTGTAGGTAAGCGCCAAGTAAGGTTTCCCTCTTTTCTATTTTTTTATTTTGTTCTGTTTGTTTTGATTTAGTTTAGGCACTAAATCATTTTAATAAATTCTGAAAATTATTGTGGATGTTAGATAAACTATTCTAGAGCTCCGCAAATAACTTCAGAATATTTGGACCATTTAAAAAATAGCATTTAAATGGCTCCAACTCAAATACTTTGTGTTAATTCAAGAATCCAAAAATGGCCTAAAAATATATTCATCATTTTTAGGAGAGGTTTGCACCTTAACCAGAAATCATGAACTTTTCTTAGAGCATTTTGGGTTCATTGAAAAAGATTTTATTTGAACCTATTTGAATTTCATGTGGTGCTAGGGTTTGATCATCCCCATTTCGAATTTCAAACAATATAGACATGATCCATGGATGCTTATGAAACTAATTGCAATCAAATTCTAGGGCTGTGACAACTCACCCCCACTAAAACAAGAATCTCGTCCCGAGATTCAAGGCGTGAGGTAAGAAGGCACGGGGGGGGGGGGCACAAAGCTAACACCATCTTCTTGATCCAATTGCTCTTCTCGAATATGTTGATTCAATGCATCATACTGATCTTGACATCTTTGCTTTCGAGATCTTCACCCAACATGACAAGATGAAGGAAACTCTACAGGGAACGATCTTCTCAAAGATCGAGAAACTCAAGATCAACTCATGGAGTGAGACATTAGAACATCTCTTGAGCTGAGACACAAAACACACATGGAGAGATATGGAAGGTAATAGATGACAAGGGTTCAAATTGGTAGGAGACAATTCCACGCTGGAGTAGGATGGTGCATGGTTTCAAAGTAGCGAGGAGGTAATTGCCATGATTCCATAATGGGACACCTTAGGGAAAGGTGACTCGTAGAGCATTTCCCTTAAGTGGCAAAAAGAATTACTTTTGATACAAAGATCATTGAAACTCTTTATACCATCCTGAGGTAATCACAATCGATCGTTGGAAGGGGTTTGAAAGAATGGCATACTCCGACTAGGATGGATGATGTGGACTACCTTGTTGAAGACAACGCAAGGGATGATTTTGTTTGCGTGTGCTCTTAAGAACTTGAGCATTTCCATAATCATCAAGGTTATACCAACATCCGTGGCAAGGATCCTGGCAACACGACATACTACCATGATGACTAGTGATGGATGATGCGGAAACAAAGGAAGATAACACCCTCTCAGACCTTCCCTTAGCGAGGCTAAGGGAACAGAATCTGGACAATCGACCGGGAGACATTTAGGACTCCGCTTCTAATGTTCTCCTTGATGTGCTAGCGTAATCCATTCATAGATATGGTTTGATATCTAGAACATCAAGTAAAAGATCAGACTTCGGAAGCTCAAGAATCCATAAGGAATAACTACGGAGGCAGATCCTGCGAGATCCTTATGGGGAGGTGACCAACTTCTTCAACCAAGCTACTACAATAATAGGCCTTCCGGCTAGGTGTGTTGGCCACGACATCCACGTTACCGGTTACAGAGAGACCAACATTATAGTTCTTGGAGTATGTTCGAACCATCATATCTGCCTGAGATTTAGATCCGATTGGTGATAGGATACTTCAGACTCAGCATGTCTGAAAAGAAAGTTTGCAACACAAGTCGATGAGATGGCGTTGCAAGATTCTCGAGAAATGAACTACGATAGAAAGCTCCAAAACATGAGCTGGTTCTGCTACAAACCTATGAACACGCTATCCAAGACAAGCATGATCACATAGTAGGCTTACAATAAAACACTACTGGGTTCAGATTGGAACCATCATTGAAATAACGAAGTCTTGTGCATGTCCGTCTGGGCCCTTCGGGAATAGCAGTTGAACTTCTTATCCTTGAACAAATCAATCAGTGGCTTTGTGTACTAGGAGATACATATGGAATGGAGGTAGCGATCCTGTCAAACCATAGCATACTTCGCACCTGCATGACTAACTTCGGATGGTACCAGAGGAAACAAAAACAATCTTTCTCGAACTCATGGCGGCAACTTGCACCAAATGCGCGTGAATCAAAGAAAATCACTTCTTTCATCCAACATTTGCTTCATGAGCGGGACATGAAGATAATGCCTTTTAGAAGTTTCCAACACTAGTTGGATGTTCAACATGAATCATGGAGATAATGAAAATTTTGTCAATGGGCTCAACAACAATTTATCATGATTTCCATATAGATGGAATTCCATAACTATGTGAACAAAGTAATAGCATTGGTCACACCCAAAATATATAATGGTGTATGCTCGACAACCGCGAGGAAGACAACATTACGAGCATCGTCGGTTCTGATTTGATTTGAGGATAGCCCACACTCAAATCAAAGTTTGGACAAGATAATAGATCCAACATCTGATAACAGGGACCAATCGATGAAGATATCTTTCTTCAATTAACACACACAAACACAAGGATATCCCTTAGAGATGAATTAAGTCAGACAAGATTTTACCTTCCAACTCTCCAAGTTGTTGTTTAGATTAACCAACTAGCTCGGGGGTATCCAACACAAATTCTTGGAGAATGGGTGGTTTGGAGGAAAACCAGCATGATCACGAACTCAACATAGCGGTCAGGTGTCAACCTGGTAATACTTCCGAGAAGATATTCGAAACATCACAAACCACCGATATGTTACTATGCTCGAGAACAATCTTGCTTTCGAGGCAAGATGATATGATCCAATAAGAAAGGGGTTGAAAATCCTAACTCACTGATCGAAGAGTGCACCAGAAATAAGGACTAGGTAGCACGATCAACCTTAGGGTGATGATTCAATAATCAGCACACTAAGAATGATATTAATGTCCATTAACTACTAAGCAGCGGAGTTGCTAGGAGTATTTATTTCACACATCATAGTTCACTTGCCGGCATTCCGGTTGCGACAACACGGGACCGGGGAATGAAAAATGATGGCAAGAAGTATCACTGCATCAAGAATTCATAAGAGATGGTGCAATTCTCATGATATTCTTGACATAAAGTGGGTAATACTTCAGGGTAGAACAGACTCAAAAGCTTGATTGCATTTGATCTGTGGAATACAACTGCTTTGACCCAATCTTAGAAATGGATGAGGTACTGGAGTTTGTTTCTCCTAGTCATTTTGAAATAGAATGGCTTGACGGACCACAAGAATAATAAGGCATCAATGAGCACGAATGCACAACTACTCCTGACTATCAATTGATAGATGAAGGTCGGGATATAACTGGAGGGGGACAACTCAAAGGAACATATAACTTTCTGAGTAGTGGATGCATAGATTAGTATGTCGAACGAGTTCAACATATTTCTTTCGGATAACCCATGCAGAAAGGTAGAACTGGCAGAATCACAATTATGGATGGAGAACTCCTCAGGAGTACTCTAATGGTGATCTTTTGGTTCAAAGAACTTCTGCCTTAATGGTTCATGGTATTTGGAAGAAGGAAATACCACGGACCTCGAGGACTATCGCAAAGGTTACTAATATCTTAAAGGAACTAGCAACACTATCAACATGAAGTAAGTAGGGTGGATCTCGGGTTCAGAAACCCAGGAGTAGAATACCTACTACCAAGTAACATCATGGGATGCTTTCAAGAAAGGTGGCCAGAATCATCACACTGGGAACACCAACCGTGGCTAGCTTACGAACTCTAAGATACCCTAGTGTCATAATAACAACTCCAACATATATGTCGAGGCAATAGAGTACCTCAACTCACCGATTAGTGTGCTTAATCTGGCCCAAAAGGACATCGGAAATGGGATGAAGAGATTTGCAAGTGCATTAGACTGTTTAGAAACCTGGGATGACTCGGACAGCATAACGAATGTAAATGCTCAAAAAGATTTGAGGCATCCTGCGAAATGGTGGCATAACCACTCAGAAGCACAAAATCAAGGTTTCGAGACCAACTATGAACACCCGGGGGTGGTAGAAACTGAACTGGGGCTTAAATCCATCAATCCTATAAGTCTCTAGCATAGTAACTCGTCATCCTGATAGATAGATGAGAAGGCCTAGTTCTTAATCCCCGTAGAAAGGAATAGGATGACTCAGATCAGAGGGCATGAGGTATAAGGAGTAAAAAGAGCCTTGCGTTCCCTTACACAATCAATTCCCTTATATAACTAAAGCATTTCTAGACACGACTTCGACCAGTTTGGCTTGGTAATCCTACAGGCAGTCGGGCTCTGATACCAAAGCTGTCAGGACCCCAATCCTAAGCCACATCGATCTAGCATGTAACACATCATATCACTTTGCGGCCTCACGCACGGTATTCCCACGGGTGCCACCTTACCTGGCCCGGGACCGTTTGTGCCTTTTGGCTCACGTATATGATAGTGTCACTAGCATCCATATGACAGAGAACCCGGGCCGACATGGCTAGTTGTGAACCCAAAGCGGCACTAACCCATGGGAACAGGCATACATGAATCAACCTCGAGCATGTCGGTCAGCAGCGTGTGAATCCGGGCTGTAGCACTGGGCTAACAGGACTCCGGGAACCCGGGCTGTAGCAGGCTAGGCAGGACTCCGGAGTCACCGCGTGACATATCCCCGAAGGGGCAGACACAGGAACGAAGTGAAACACATGCTGGCCAGTCAAGCGTGCTGAGCAGTAGTGCTGGGCTAGCAGGACTCCGGTGAACCAGGCTGTAGCGGACTACTAGGGCTCACGGAAGCACTAGACTACATTTCCCCATAAGAGAGGCTGCCAAGGATAAACAACTAGATTGTCGGATCCCACACATACCAAGCATTTCAATCATACACACAATATGCTCGATATGTGCAAACACAACATGGCATCACAACAAGACTCTACAACTCAAAGTATTTATCCATTAGGCTCCGAGGAGCGAGATATTACAAACATGGGTCTCATGACCCAACATACAGAGCATACAAGTCAGAGCACAAGCGGAAGCTTAACATGTCTGAGTACAGACATGTACAAATGAAAAAGGCTTAGAAGCCTGACTATCTACCAGATCCTGCCGAGGGCACAAGATCGTAGCTGAGGTAACAAGCTAAACGTCGAAGTCCAAGCGGAACTACTAGAGAGACTGACGTCTCTCTGCAAAACATAAAATAGGCAAACGTGAGTACAAATGTACCCAGCAAGACTTACATCCGAACTAGCTACATATGCATCAATATCAACAAAGGGGGTGGTGGAGTTTAACTGCAGCAAGCCAGCTTTGACTCGGTGGCTATCCTGAACTACGGCTGCTAGTAACTCTTTGAGGTGGCGCACACGAGTCCACATATTCAGCATACCAATACACCACTATGAATCCGCTCCCGTCACCCTGCGAGAACGCCATCCATAGCACTCACACTTATCTTGCGCATTTTAGAGTATCCACTTTCACTTGTCTATGAACTATGCAAGGGGTCCAAGTTTCCATATCCGAGGAATCCGGCTATTCGAATAGATAATGATAACCCTGCAGGGGTGTACTTCTTCACACACGCTTTCGCCACTTACCACCATGTACACGTCGTGTATCTCGGCAACCTTCAAGCGGAAGCCTGGTGAGGGAGTCGGCCACGACCTGACTAACCACACAAGTCTCTAGTCCAGGTTTATCGCCTATTCGGGTTCCATCCGCAAGGAGATCCGGCCGGGGTGTCGCTTACGGCCCCAAACGATGTGTACAGGGTTCCCAAGCCCACCATCCAGGTGCCACTTGGTACACCCGGCCACTGTGCCTAGTCTGTCCCAAGCCTACCTGTACCGGGTGCCACTTGGTAGACTACTAACACTACCTACAAACACCAGAAACTAGTTGCAATTCCTGGACAGAGATCGAGTTGATTAATAAGTCGAGAGAGCTTGGAGCGCCCGGAGCCCAATGTGTGGTAGTAACTGTTCATGGATCACCGACACAGAACTCAGTTCCTGAGGACGGCTACAATGAGACAACCCACCATGTACTCCTACATGGCCTCTCACCGCTACCTTTACCGGATCGTGATCACATACTTAGCTCACACACAGTAGGACATGTTCATCACCATTCCAATTCATCCCCAATGAATCAGACTTGACTCAACTCTAAGCAGTAGCAAGCATGACAAACAAGCATGAATGAGTAGGCACATCAGGGCTCAAACAACTCCTACTCATGCTAGTGGGTTTCATCTATTTACTGTGACAATGACAGGTCACGCAGAGGAAAGGGGTTCAACTACCGCAACATGTAATAGTTGAATCGCTGTTGTCCTAATGCAGTAAAAGAGAGCATGAGCGAGAGAGTGGGATTGTATCGGAATGAACATGGGGGTTTTGCTTGCCTGGCACTTCTGAAGATAATATAACTGTTCATCGGTGTCACCGATCACGTCATCGGAAACATTGTCTACTAAGAGGGAACAACCACCGGCAAACACAAAAGGGAACCACAATCAATGCAATGCACATTCATATGAATGATATGTCATATTAAAGTACTGAATTGACCTAGTGCAATAGTTAGTCATATTCATTGAAGTGGAATTCAAACCTATAGCAAATTCCAACTCCAAAACTAATTACCATTTATTCCATAATCATGAATTGTCCTATTCAGTGAGGTTAACTTGTTCAAACATGCATGAAAGTGCCATAAACAGATTCTTTGGATTTTTCTGATCATTTTTCATATATAACTTATTTCAATCTGAGTTATAGATTATTTCCTATGATTTTTTGAAGTTTTAAACATTTTCTAGAATTTCCTGAAATAAAAGAACACCAGAAAAGCTTTATTGCGTCAGCATGGCAGCAGCATGACGTCAGCAGGTCAACCGGGGCTGTTCCAGGTCAAACCTGACATGTGGGGCCCATTGGTCAGTCACACAGTTAGTTAATTAACTAACTCAGATTAGTTAAGTGCTAAGCTAGGTTAGTTAGCAGGCTGGGGCCCACATGTCAGTGACTGAGGGGGTTAATTAGTGGGGTCATCAGCGGCTAATGATGTGCCACGTCACCAGCCACCGGAGTTGAACTCCGACGACCTCACAGTGCGGCGGTGGCTCGCCAGAATCGCGCTATGGGCGTCGGTTGGACGTGCCGAGGGCACCGGGCGATAGCCCTTGCTCCCGCGCATCTAGCGGAGGCAGCAACAGGTCACGGGGTCACCGGAATCAACGCCGGCGACGAGCTGAGCGGTGGCCGGAGCTACGGCGTAATCGGGTTGGAGCTAGGGGACACGTGGGGAGAAGCTGGTGCTGGCTACGGGCTCCTGGAGACGCGTTGAGCGCGATGGTGTGCTCGGCTTCGAGCTACAACGGCTCCAGCCACGGCGGTGATGAGGCACGGCGGCGGCGAGCTTCGGCCGTGGTGGTCAGTGGGGCTAGAAGAGGAAATCGACAGAGGAGAGAGGGGGTTTGGGAGCAGGAGCTCACAGTGAGTCGAACGGGAGGGTCAGCGAGCTCGGGGAAGCACCGAAGGCAGCTAATGGACGGCGACGATCTTCGGTGGCCGACAAGGGGAACGACGGTGCAGGCGGCATCCAGGGGCTTCCGGCATCAGGCGGCTCAGTGAGGCGGAGGAGAGGGACTCGGCGGAGCTCGTGGGCGGCTCCAGGGGACGAGGGAGAGGCGATGGCCGCGGTGATGCTCATCGGCAGCGGCGGGCGCGTTCAGTGAGGAGAACAGAGGAGGGGGAGGCATTCGGGGGAGAGAGAGGAATGAACGAGGGGGTCGAGGCGGCGCCGAGAGAAGGCCCGAGGCGTCGCGATGGCCTCAATGACGCAGGCGAGCAGGGAGGTGCGTGGCGCCGCGGGCGCGCGTGCGCTGGCTCCCTCCTCTGCCTACTGGCAGAGGTAGGTGATGACTGGCACGGGCCAGGTGGGCTGGGCAGCACAGCTGGGCCGCTGGGCCGTAGGTAAGCTCCAGGTAAGGTTTCCCTCTTTTCTGTTTTTTTTATTTTGTTCTGTTTGTTTTGATTTAGTTTAGGCACTAAATCATTTTAATAAATTCTGAAAATTATTGTGGATGTTAGATAAACTATTCCAGAGCTCCACAAATAACTTCAGAATATTTGGACCATTTAAAATATATATAGCATTTAAATGGCTCCAACTCAAATACTTTTGTGTTAATTCAAGAATCCAAAAATGATCTAAAAATATATTCATCATTTTTAACAAAGGTTTGCACCTTAACCAGAAATCATGAACTTTTCTTAGAGCATTTTGGGTTCATTGAAAAAGATTTTATTTGAACCCATTTGAATTTCATGTGGTGCTAGGGTTTGATCATCCCCATTTCGAATTTCAAACAATATAGACATGATCCATGGATGCTTATGAAACTAATTGCAATCAAATTCTAGGGTTGTGACATAAGCATTCCAGCCAGAGTCCCTGTGGAGTGGAGTTCACCACCGTCGTCATTGTTCCGCTGCTAGAAGTTATTCCGCTGCATCGTATTGCTCTGCTGCTGGCATAGAGCAACAGTGGTAGGCGTAGTGTCATCGTGCCGATGTAATTCCTTGTTATATCGGAACCCCTTGTACCCAATATAGATTGTAATAAAGAGCTAATTTGCTCTATGCTAAGCATTGTCGTATTCCAGAAGACTTCTCCTTGATCTCTGGGCTGGAATACGGGGTGTTCCAGTTTCTCTGAGACGGGGTGCCACAGGTCTCCATCGACGGTGCCGTCGCCAGCCACTTCACCCATGACGTATCTCCCCCATGTCGTCGCTTCCTCGGTGGAGACTTCCACACCGGCACTAGCTACAGCTGCTCTTGCTCTCGCTCGCGTTGCGGTTCTGTTCTTGCTGTCGGTCGCGTTGCTGCACTGCTCTTGCTTTCGTTCATGCTCATACTCTGCTCTGCTATTGCTGTCGGTCGCGCTGCTGCTTCGCTCTTGCTCTCATTCGTGCTGCTGCTCTGCTCTTGCTCTCGCTCGCGCTGCTGCACGACCTTCGGCAACTACAAGAGTTGCTGCTTTAGCACTCGCTCGCGGTGCTGCTGTACAACTTGCTCTCTGCTAGTGCATTCCCTGCTCGAGCGTCTGCTGATTTAGATCACTGCTTCTCTGCTACTAGTGCTCGAACACCCTAAACATCTATTGCAATGCTCTCCTACTAGTTCAACAAGTTTCGATAGTAAAATTCAGTTTCGACTATAAAGTTTAGTTTCTTCAGTTAAATTCAGAGTGAACAGTATTTACAGCATCCGTTGGAGCAGCCGTGGTGCTGCTGATGCGTTTTACATCTAGCACTTTTTGGTGATGTATTTTACATCATCTATTGCAGATGATACTAGAGTCCCACTTCAGATTAACGTTTTCTGTCTTGTCATGCTTCGGCCTCGCCACCGTACACCTCACCGGAGCTGCTCCAATGACGGAACTGTCCATCACAGCGGAGCAGTACCCTTGATGCCATTTCCACAGGCCTCAGATCTTCTTCCCCGCCTCCGATAGTCACACCAGCATCACCATCCTCCACGTCCAACCCAATGATGCTGAGGTCAACAAGGCTACGCCAAAGAGGTTGTACACTAGTCGCATCACTTTGTTACTCTGCATTCATGTCGATCCCTCAAGGATCCTTTGCTATGGAACTACTATGGTACTACTATTCGTGCATTTGGTTAGAAGGAGTGCAGCAAAGCAAAACTGGAGGATTTTTTCCTTTGGTGTCTCTTTCAAAGAAAAATGGTAGAAATTTTAATATCCAATTGGACGTCCTTTCCAAAATAATTTGCATGAAGAACAGGACTAATTGCATTACTAGCATAATAAGATTCTTATTTTTTTCATTTTCATGTGGCTTGACTTTAATTTGACCATGTTTCTCCATTCTTGTGTTCTTCCAATTCATGTGAACCAAACACCCAGGTTGATAGAAATCCTATGTTTCCAAATGCTCTGTTTTGCACGTGCATTCCTATCCTATTCCTATGTTTTTCTTGTCCCTGCGTTTATAGAATCCTCCAATTCTAAGGAGGCCTTACAGACTTACTTAATTTTCAGATAGGCATCAAAGAAAACTCTGTGTGTTATGTCCTGCTCCTGCCGTGCCGTCATCCACCCCACCTGAGGTGCACCATTGATAGAAGTGTTCACTGCAGCAGAGATTCCCCCTGCAGACTTTCTTTCGCCGCCTCAGATCATCTTCCCCGTTGCCATCTGATAACCCACAAGTATAGGGGATCGCAACAGTTTTCGAGGGTAGAGTATTCATCCCAATTTTTTTGATTCAACACAAGGGGAGCCAAAGAATATTCTCAAGTATTAGCAGCTGAGTTGTCAATTCAACCACACCTAGAAACTTAGTATCTGCAGCAAAGTATTTAGTAGCAAAGTAATATGATAGTAGTGGTAACGGTAGCAAAAGGTAATGATAGCAAAAGTATTGTTTTTGGTATTTGTAGTGATTGTAACAGTAGCAACGGAAAAGTAAATAAGCGAAGAACAATATGTGGAAAGCTCGTAGGCAATGGATCAGTGATGGAGAATTATGCCGGATGCGGTTCATCATGTAACAGTCATAACCTAGGATGACACAGAACTAGCTCCAATTCATCAATGTAATGTAGGCATGTATTCCGAATATAGTCATACATGCTTATGGAAAAGAACTTGCATGACATCTTTTGTCCTACCCTCCCGTGGCAACGGGGTCCTAATGGAAACTAAGGGATATTAAGGCCTCCTTTTAATAGAGTACTGGACCAAAGCATTAACACATAGTGAATACATGAACTCCTGAAACTATGGTCATCACCGGTAAGTATCCCGATTATTGTCACTTCGGGGTTAATGGATCATAACACATAATAGGTGACTATAGACTTGCAAGATAGGATCAAGAACTCTCATATATTGATGAAAACATAATAGGTTCAGATCTGAAATCATGGCACTCGGGCCCTAGTGACAAGCATTAAGCATAGCAAAGTCATAGCAACATCAATCTCAGAACACAGTGGATACTAGGGATCAAACCCTAACAAAACTAACTCGATTACATGATAGATCTCATCCAACCCATCACCGTCTAGCAAGCCTACGATGGAATTACTCACGCACGGCGGTGAGCATCATGAAATTGGTGATGGAGGATGGTTGATGATGACGATGGCGACGGACTCCCCTCTTTGGAGCCCCGAACGGACTCCAGATCAGCCCTCCCGAGAGGTTTTAAGACTTGGCGGCGTCTCCATATCGTAAAACGTGATGAATCCTTCTCTCTGATTTTTTCTCTCCAAAACCAAATATATAGAGTTGGGGTTGAGGTCGGAGGAGCTCCAGGGGGCCCACGAGGTAGGGGGCGCGCCCTAGGGGGGTAGGCGCGCCCCCCACCCTCGTGGACAGGTGGTGGGCCCCCTGGTCTTCATCTTTTGCAAGGATTTTTATTATTATTTCCGAATAGAAGTTCCGTGAAGTTTCAAGTCATTCCGAGAACTTTTGTTTCTGCACATAAATAACACCATAGCAATTCTGCTGAAAACAGCGTCAGTCCGGGTTAGTTCCATTCAAATCATGCAAGTTAGATTCCAAAACAAGGGCAAAAGTGTTTGGAAAAGTAGATACGATGGAGACGTATCAACTCCCCCAAGCTTAAACCTTTGCTTGTCCTCAAGCAATTCAGTTGATAAACTGAAAGTTATAAAGAAAAACTTTTACAAACTCTGTTTGCTCTTGTTGTTGTAAATATATAAAGTCAGCATTCAAGTTTTCAGCAAAGATTATGAACTAACCATATTCACAATAACGCATAGGTCTCAAGTTTACTCATATCAATGGCATAATCAACTAGTGAGCAATAATAATAAATCTCGGATGACAACACTTTCTCAAAACAATCATAATATGATATAACAAGATGATATCTCGCTAGCCCTTTCTGAGACCGCAAAACATAAATGCAGAGCACCTTTAAAGATCAAGGACTGACTAGACATTGTAATTCATGGTAAAAGAGATCCAGTGAAGTCATACTCAATGTAAACTAACAGTAATGAATGCAAATGACAGTGGTGCTCTCCAACTGGTGCTTTTTTAATAAGAGTATGATGACACAACATGAAAGTAAATAGATAGGCCCTTCGCAGAAGGAAGCAGGGATTTGTAGAGGTGTCAGAGCTCGGTTTTGAAATAGAGGTGAATAATATTTTGAGTGGTATACTTTCATTGTCAACATAACAACCAAGAGATGGCAATAAATTCCATGCTACACACATTATAGGCGGTTCCCGAACAGAATGGTAAAGTTTATACTCCCCTCCACAACAAGCATCAATCCATGGCTTGCTTGAAACAACGAGTGCCTCCAACTAACAAGAGTCTCAGGGGGAGTTTTGTTTGCAATTATTTTGATTTGATTTGCATAAAGCATGGGACTGGGCATCCCGGTGACCAGCCACTTTCTCGTGAGTGAGGAGTGGAGTCCACTCCTGTTGAGAATAACCCGCCTAACATGGAAGATACGGACATCCCTAGTTGATACATGAGCTATTCGAGCATACAAAACAGGATATTTATTTGAATATTTAGAGTTTGGCACATACAAATTTACTTGGAATGGCAGGTAGATACCGTATATAGGTAGGTATGGTGGACTCATATGGAATAACTTTGGGGTTTATGAGATTGGATGCACAAGCAGTATTCCCGCTTAGTACAGGTGAAGGCTAGAAAAAGATTGACAACAGTCATGAACATGCATTAAAATTAATCAACACCGAATGCAAGCATGAGTAGGATATAATCCACCATGAACATAAATATCGTGAAGGCTATGTTGATTTTGTTTCAACTACATGCGTGAACATGTGCCAAGTCAAGTCACTTAAATCATTCATAGGAGGATACTACCCTATCATACCACATCACAACCATTTTAATAGCATGTTAGCACGCAAGGTAAACCATTATAAGCTCCTAGCTAATCAAGCATGGCACAAGAAACTATGATCTCTAGTTGTCATTGCAAACATGTTTATTCATAATAGGCTAAATCAGGAACGATGAACTAATCATATTTACAAAAACAAAAGAGGTCGAGTTCATATCAGCTTTTCTCATCTCAGTCAGTCCATCATATATCGTAATAATTGCCTTTCACTTGCACGACCGAACGATGTGGATAATAATAATAGTGCATGTGCATTGGACTAAGCTGGAAGCTGCAAGCATTCAATAAACAGGAGAAGACATGGCAATATGGGCTCTTTTGTCAGATCAAAAATTATGCATATAAGAGCCACTTCCACAATTTAATCATGGTCTTCTCCTATCGACCCCCAAAGAAAAGAAAAGAAATAAAACTATTTACACGGGAAAGCTCCCAACAAGCAAAAGAAGAATAGGAAATCTTTTTGGGTTTTCTTTTTAATTACTACTACAAGCATGGATAGTAAACTAATTAAAAGCTACAACTAAATTTTTTTGGTTTTTTTTCTTAAGATGTATTAAACACACAAGAAGAAAGCATAAAAAGGAAAATAAACTAGCATGGATGATACAATCAAATGGTATGAGCACCGACATCTAGCAATGAGTGTCTGAACATAAATGTAATGTCGATGAGAAATACGTACTCCCCCAAGCTTAGGCTTTTGGCCTAAGTTGGTCTATGGCCACGGTTGGCCTGGCGGATATCCATAATAATAGTTGGGGTTGTACTACGATGAAGAAGACTCTGATTGCCACTGGTTGGCAATCATCTCCGGATCCCACTCGTAATTAGACTGTCGTGGAGGAAGTCGGTAAGGCCTCTGTGGTGCGAGGCAAATTATATTTGGGCTTCATTGCTTCTTCATTTTGCTTTTCCTTCGAGCTTCGGCTCGATGAGCCCCTCAAAAATCTCTTCATTATTCTCTGAAAATTCTGAAAAAATTTAGTAACTTCAAAATAAAAGTAAGCCAAACTCAATAATATTGATAGCAACTACTCCTACAAGTGCCTAGAGCCTATATCATGCATCAAAACTACTTGGAACCATATAAATTTGACATGCAAGCTCAAGAACATGGTCACCTAGGTAGCACAAATTTGCAATGAATAAAGCACTAGAACAAAAACTAATTGGACCAATGGAGGAGTCGCATACCAAGGAACAATCTCCCCAAGAAGTTTTGTGAGAGGTGCTTTGAGCAAGGAGATCAAAAATGGCAGCAAAATGAGCTTGGACTCGGGTTTAAGCTGGATATTCGTGTTTGTGGGAGGAAGAAGGAGTGTATTGGTGAAAGGATAAGTGGAGGAGGGCCAACATGGGCCCACGAGGCAGGGGCGTGCCTAGGGGGGTAGGGCGCGCCCGTGACCCTCGTGGCCAGGTGCCAGCTCCTCCTGTTGTGTTCTCAGTGCCAAATATTCTCAAATATTCCAGAAAAAATCATATTCAAATTTCAGGGCATTTGGAGGACTTTTATTTTCGGGGTATTCTTATATTGCACGGATGAATCAGATAACAGACAGATAAATACTATTTTTATTTTATCTAATATAAATAACAGAAAGTAAGAGGAGGGTACAGAAGGTTATGCCTTCTAGTTTCATCCATCTCATGCTCATCAAAAGGAATCCACTAACAAGGTTGATCAAGTCTTGTTAACGAACTCATTCTGAATAACATGGAACCGGAGAAATTTCGAATAACACTATGTTACCTCAACGGGGATATGCACATCCCCAATAATAAGAATATCATATTTCTTCTTGATAGTAGGAAGAGGAAATTCAAAACATCCAAATATAATTTATGGAATTTTCCAATATAATTGATACTATGGACTTGAGGTTGTTTCCTCGGAAAGTGTACCGTATGCTCATTACCATTAACATGAAAAGTGACATTGCCTTTAGTGCAATCAATAACAGCCCCTGCAGTATTCAAAAAGGGTCTTCCAAGAATAATAGACATACTATCGTCCTCAGGAATATCAAGAATAACAAAGTCCGTTAAAATAGTAACGTTTGCAACTACAACAGGCACATCCTCACAAATACCGACCGGTATAGCAGTTGATTTATCAGCCATTTGCAAAGATATTTCAGTAGGTGTCAACTTATTCAAATCAAGTCTACGATATAAAGAGAGAGGCATAACACTAACACCGGCTCCAAGATCACATAGAGCAGTTTTAAAATAGTTTCTTTTAATGGAGCATGGTATAGTTGGCACACCGGGATCTCCTAGTTTCTTAGGTATTCCACCTTTAAAAGTATAATTAGCAAGCACGGTGGAAATTTCAGCTTCAGGTATCTTTCTCTTATTTGTAACAATATCTTTCATGTACTTAGCATAAGGATTCATTTTGAGCATATCAGTTAACCGCATACGCAAAAAGATAGGTCTAATCATTTCAGCAAAGCGCTCAAAATCCTCATCATCCTTTTTCTTGGATGGTTTGGGAGGAAAAGGCATGGGTTTCTGAACCCATGGTTCTCTTTATTTACCATGTTTCCTAGCAACAAAGTCTTTCTTATCATAATGTTGATTCTTTGATTGTGGGTTATCAAGATCAACAGGAGATTCAATTTCTATATCATTACCATTGCTAGGTTGAGCATCATCATGAACATTATCATTAACATTATCACTAGTTTCAGGTTCATTACCAGATTGTGTTTCAGCATCTGAAATAGAAATATCATTTGGATTCTCAGGTGTTTCAGTAATAGGTTCACTAGGAGCAGGCAAAGTCCTATCATTTTTCTTTTTCTTGCTTTTAGAAGGACTAGGTGCATCTATATTATTTCTCTGAGAATCTTGCTCAATTATCTTAGGGTGGCCTTCAGGATACAAAGGTTCCTGAGTCATTCTACCAGTTCTAGTAGCCACTCTAACAGCATAATCATTATTCTTACTATTCAATTCATTAAGAAAATCATTTTGAGCTTTAAGTACTTGTTCTACTTGAGTGGTAACCATAGAAGCATGTTTGCTAATAATTTTAAGTTCACCTTTGACTTAGCCATATAATCACCCAAGTGTTCAAGCATATTTGAATTGTATTTCAATTGTCTACCAAAATAAGCATTAAAATCTTCTTGCTTAACCATAAATTTATCAAACTCATCTAAGCATGGGCCAGCAAACTTAGTAAATGGAATTTCAGCTTTATCATATCTATAGAGAGAATTTACCTTTACTACCTGTGTCGGGTTATCAAGACCACGAGTTTCTTCAATAGGTAATGGATTAAGATCATATGTTTCTTCGACAGGCGGTAAATTAAGACCATGTATTTCTTCAATAGGAGGTAAATTCTTAACATCTTCAGCTTTAATACCTTTTTCTTTCATAGATTTCTTTGCCTCTTGCATATCTTCAGGACTGAGAAATAGAACACCTCTCTTCTTCGGAGTTGGTTTAGGAATAGGCTCAGGAACTGGCTCAGGAAGTGTCCAATTATTTTCATTTTCCAACATATTATTCAATAGAATTTCAGCTTCATCCGGTGTTCTTTCCCTAAAACCAGAACCAGCACAACTATCCAGGTAATCTCTGGAAGCATCAGTTAGTCCATTATAAAAGATATCAAGTATTTCATTTTCTTAAGAAGATGATCAGGCAAAGCATTAAGTAATTGGAGAAGCCTCCCCCAAGCTTGTGGGAGACTCTCTTCTTCAATTTGCACAAAATTATATATATATATCCCTTAAAGCAGCTTGTTTCTTATGAGCAGGGAAATATTTAGCAGAGATGTAATAGATCATGTCCTAGGGACTACGCACACAACCAGGATCAAGAGAATTAAACCATATCTTAGCATCACCCTTTAATGAGAACGGAAATATTTTAAGGATATAAAAGTAACGAGCTCTCTCATCATTAGTGAACAGGGTGGCTATATCATTTAATTTAGTAAGATGTGCCACAACAATTTCAGATTCATAGCCATGAAAAGGATCAGATTCAACCAAAGTAATTATATCAGGATCAACAGAGAATTCATAATCCTTATTAGTAACAAAGATAGGTGAAGTAGCAAAAGGAGGGTCAGGTTTCATCCTAGCATTTAGAGATTGTTTATTACATTTAGCTAATAACCTCTTAAGTTCATAACTATCTTTGCAAGCTAAAATAGCTAACGAAGCTTCTTTATCAAAAACATAACCCTTAGGAATAACGGGCAAGTCTTCATCATCACTTTCATCAGTATTACCAGATTCAATATTTTCATTCTATCTAACCCTAGCAAGTTGTTCATCAAGAAATTCACTAAGGGGCACAGTAGTATCAAGTGTAGAAGTAGTTTCATCATAAGTAGCATGCATAGCAGAAGTGGCATCATCAATAACATGCGACATATCAGAACGAATAGCAGAAGCAGGTTTAGGTGTCACAAGCTTACTCAAAACAGAAAGTGAATCAATTGTAGAGCTAGATGGCAGTTCCTTACCTCCCCTCGTAGTTAAGGGATAAATCTTGGTTTTTGGATCTCTCAAGTTCTTCATAATGATAAGCATATATAAATCCCAAGTGACTCAAAGAGTAGAGCTATGCTCCCCGGCAACGACGCCAGAACTAGTCTTGATAACCCACAAGTATAGGGGATCACAACAGTTTTCGAGGGTAGAGTATTCAACCCAAATTTATTGATTCGACACAAGGGGAGCCAAAGAATATTCTCAAGTATTAGCAGCTGAGTTGTCAATTCAACCACACCTAGAAACTTAGTATCTGCAGCAAAGTATTTAGTAGCAAAGTAATATGATAGTAGTGGTAACGGTAGCAAATGGTAATGATAACAAAAGTAATGTTTTTGGTATTTGTAGTGATTGTAACAGTATCAACGAAAAAGTAAATAAGCGAAGAACAATACGTGGAAAGCTCGTAGGCAATGGATCAGTGATGGAGAATTATGCCGGATGCGGTTCATCATGTAACAGTCATAACCTAGGGTGACACAGAACTAGCTCCAATTCATCAATGTAATGTAGGCATGTATTCCGAATATAGTCATACATGCTTATGGAAAAGAACTTGCATGACATCTTTTGTCCTACCCTCCCATGGCAGCGGGGTCCTAATGGAAACTAAGGGATATTAAGGCCTCCTTTTAATAGAGTACCGGACCAAAGCATTAACACATAGTGAATACATGAACTCCTCAAACTACGGTCATCACCGGTAAGTATCCCGATTATTGTCACTTCGGGGTTAACGGATCATAACACATAATAGGTGACTATAGACTTGCAAGATAGGATCAAGAACTCTCATATATTGATGAAAACATAATAGGTTCAGATCTGAAATCATGGCACTCGGGCCCTAGTGACAAGCATTAAGCATAGCAAAGTCATAGCATCAATCTCAGAACATAGTGGATACTAGGGATCAAACCCTAACAAAACTAACTCGATTACATGATAGATCTCATCCAACCCATCACCGTCCAGCAAGCCTACGATGGAATTACTCACGCACGACCGTGAGCATCATGAAATTGGTGATGGAGGATGGTTGATGATGACGATGGCGACGGATTCCCCTCTCCGAAGCCCCGAACGGACTCCAGATCAGCCCTCCCGAGAGTTTTTAGGGCTTGGCGGCGGCTCCGTATCGTAAAACGTGATGAATCCTTCTCTTTGATTTTTTTTCTCTCCGAAACCAAATATATAGAGTTGGGGTTGAGGTCGGAGGAGCTCCAGGGGGTCCACGAGGTAGGGGGCGCGCCCCCCACCCTCGTGGACAGGTGGTGGGCCCCCTGGTCTTCATCTTTTGCAAGGATTTTTTTTACTATTTCCGAATAGATGTTCCATGAAGTTTCAGGTCATTCCGAGAACTTTAGTTTCTGCACATAAATAACACCATAGCAATTCTGCTGAAAACAGCGTCAGTCTGGGTTAGTTCCATTCAAATCATGCAAGTTATAGTCCAAAACAAGGCAAAAGTGTTTGGAAAAGTAGATACGACGGAGACGTATCACCAGCAGCCATGCCAACTGCATTGCCACCGCCGACTGAGCAGATGAACCTGAGGACTACATAGTTCCGGAAGAGAGGTCGCACTCTATCATGTTTGCTTACGCTATACATCGGTTATTATTACCTGCTAGTTTATCGTTCAAACTTGAGTTTTAAAATGCCCGTGGGCCACATATCGAGGCAGCAACGAATAATATCTGTCTACTATCTGGTTCATCTTGAGTGTTCTATGTGCTTCATGTTGGGTGGGAAACAAACAGTAGATGATCCATTGTCTATCTTTTTAAACTGAAGCTATAATCTACCTGCTATCATTAGTTTTGGATCTATCCACTCGTTTGCTACCATCAGTCTTGATTTCTGCATGCACCCCTTAGGCCTTACAAAATCTAACTATTTTTTTATTATGCATGTCAGTTATTGTACACAATCGTACTGAACATGTAGAGAAAAAGAGAATATCATTGCGTGGGAATATAATGTCATGCAGACGTCGCTCCATGGTGGGTGAAGTGGGGGGCCCCTCCCGCCATTCCAGATTGTGTTCCAGAGGAAGATAACTATTCAGATGGGGATTCAGAGGGAGCCGACCACTCCTATTTACCACCTGAGGTGTTTGCTCTAACCTGGCATCTGATGTTGGTCATATCATGCATATGGTGCCACACATTGCTTACATTATACATCTTATATGTCATCAGCTTAGTTTAGATTTGCTTTGTGTGAATGCCACCTGTTTGGTTTCTATATCATACTCCCACCGTTCCTAAATATTTGTCATTTTAGAGATTTCAACAAGTGACTACATACGGAGCAAAATGAGTGAATCTACACTCTAAAATATGTCTATATACATCCGTATGCGGTAGTCCATTTGATATCTCTAAAAAGACAAATATTTAGGAACAGAGAGGGTATATGGGAATTATGCAATGCCATCTTCTTTCGACGGGCATCATATACGTGAATCATGCAATGCCATCCTGTTTAGCAGTCATTGTATATGTGGATTGTATCGTGCCATTTTTTATAATGTATTCCATTTATCAACAATGTTTATACATTCATCTTCTCTTCCTGTGCATTAGCCATTTTAGTCGATCATGGGAAAATCTGGAGTGAAAACAAGGTCTTTTGAGTAGTCAGTGCTACCTGTTGATGCAGATTTCTTGCTGGTTACAGATAGCTCCTCAGAGGAGGATTTAGAGACAGATGACCAGTCGTATTCCCCTCCCCCCTCCCCCGAGGTGCATGCTCTAACTCGGCAGGTTTATATTTCTCATATCATGCAATATGGTGTCTTCTATTGCCATGCCATCTGCTTAGATTAGACATGCATTATGTGAATGCCTCATGTTTGCTTTCTATATCAGATATGTGAATTATGCAATGCCATGTTTTTCAGCCAATTATCATATATGTGAATTATGCACCGCCATGTAGCCAGGCATCATATATGTGAATTATCTCATGCCATCTTTTTTTCATTACGTATTCCATTTGTCGACAATCTGTGTATATTGAACTACTCTTCATGTGTATCAGCCACTTGAGTCGGTTATGGAAAAATCAGGAGTGAAAACAAGGTCTTCGGAGCAGGCAATGGTACCTGTTGAAGGATATATCTCGATGGTTACAGGGAGATCCTCATAGGAGGATTCAGAGACAGATGACCAATCCTATATCCCACCTGAGGTGTATTCTCTAAGTTGCAATGTTTATATTTCTCATATCATGCATATGATGTCTTGCATTGCTTACTTTAGACATCATATGCACAATACTAAATTCCATCTGCTTAGTTTAGAGATCATACATGTGAGTGCCATCTGCTTAGTATATGAATCAGTTATGTCAATTATATCATGCCATCCTGTATACTTAGACAACATGTATGTGAATTATTTCATCCCAACCTATTTTAGAAAGACATCATATAGTTTTGTCATGTCATCCTGTTTAGATACTCATCATATGTTGAAATATGCCATTATATCCTGTTAAGTTATCCATCATATATCTGAAACTGTGTCATGCTATCCTGTTTAGTTAGGCATCATATATGTGAAATTGTGTCATGCTGTCCTGTTTGGTTAGACAACATATATGTGAATTACCACATCTGTCTATCATACAATGTATGTAAGTTCAATTTCTTTTCTTGTTTATCATCCATTTGAATTGGAAGGGGTGATGTCAGAATCTAAGAGAGCAAAAACCCGTTCTTCAAAAAAAGATAGTGCTACCCGTTGATGCAGATAGAACCATGGTTGTACTGGCCCACAAACTAGCCCCACCACACATAATCGAGACTCTTCCAGATTGCACACTTGCATCCTTGGGCAGAGAACCAGCTACAACCCATCTAACCCCAACCCCAGTGGATAGTAACCCACTTCTAGTTGACAAAGCACCATGTCCACCATAGAGTACCCCCACACGAGCAGTTTGTAAAGCAACTGCAGTGCCCATATCATGAAGACCACCACAGCAAACCCAAACTCCATGCTTAAAGCAGAAGAGCAACTATTCTCAGGTCAAATTCTGTAGCTATGGTCCATACTCCTTTGTTGTTGCATCACTGTATTTACTCATACCAACTACATTCGAATTTGAAGGATCCAATTGAAACTCCAATGGCACAACAGGTCTGTTTCAAACCGATTTCTTTAACTGGATTGTTGTTCTAACTTCTTACTCTATGTTGATTTCAGTTTCAGTTGTATAAATAGTTATGTTCTCATGTGATGCACATTACAAGTGTTGCCAATGCTACGTAGTTTCTCATACTTTTATTCTGTCTATGTTGTTGTGTCTTAAAAATATACGAGTTGAACTATGTCTCTATCTTGATTTGGCAACATAAACTAGAATGATATTGACAATACATTGACCATAGTACATAGATATATGTTTGTTTCATGTTGTTATCCTATTGACCTTACTACTGAACCGGTTTACCAAAATGAGTTTCGTATACTACATGCTAAACCTGTGATGTGTCTGCTTGTTTCTCTTGTAGTATGCGAACAGAATATTGGAGAAGAGCACCCCACTATGCAATGGTAGAGAAAGTAATGTAGATAAGGTTCAAGATAGTGAGACAACCCTGTTAGTCTCCAAGAAAGGTGATAAAAATGATCTTGTAAACAGTGAGAAAACCCCACAGTCCTGCGTTGATGTAGTGTTCGAGTTACTGGCCAGTATCGCTGGCACAAGCTCTTCGAACTCGCTGCCTGAATCACTTCGGGTTCTTCAGTCTTAGCTACAAGCTGAAAGGCATCAGTCAGCTCTGCTGCGGCAAGAAGTCGAAGGACTGAGGAAGTCCCTACAGAATTCAGATGCATACTTTCTTGTGCAACAGCAAGTGCTGGAGGATTTAAGCGCCAAACAAGAGAAAGTTAATAAGCTTGCTAAGCATCTTATCAGCATTATGGGTACCGAGGATATTGTTTCTTGAGCTCTTCTAAAGTGGTTTCAGTTCTGGACTTGTTTTGCTGCGGCGTTTATTTGCACTGGTCGCCAACTTTGACAACCAATGTATGTGATATGCTGCTTTGTTCCCTATATTTGCACTGGTGGTGAACTTTGATGCCCAGTGGATTAATATGTGTAATAGTCGTGATAGAGTGTAAGTTGCTTGCTTATTTATTTATTTCCTTGTTGTCTTGCTTATTTGTTTGCTTTGTAGTCAGTGCAGTTCATTTTCCGCGGTTTGCTAGTGGCCACAATAAAGGCGACAATAACCATGGGCTACATATTTACCGTAGTGACCCTGGGCCTCCTACGGGTCATAGAAACAATGGGCCTTCTATGGGGAGTAGCATCAATGGGCCTTCTATGGGCTAGAGTTGGAATCGTCCATTCATGGGCCGACCATAATGAGCCGTCGTTAATCGGCCGTATTTGATGACGCTATGAAAACGGCCCAACGGATTATCGAGCCACAAACGGGCCGACTGTAACCACGGGCTGAATTTGGCCCACAATCAGAAAAGGCCAGTAACAAGCCATAAGTAACCGAATGTTGGAAATGAGACCAAGAATAAATGGGCCCTGAGTAGGCCGAAATATAACATGGTCTTGAAATGGCCCAATGGAATAATGGGCCGTTAATGGGTATAAAGCGATATACTGTTCATTACAGGCCAGTTTCACCTCGGGCTGATAATGGGCCAAGAGTTACAAAGTGCCTCATATGGGCCAAAAGATGTCATGGGCCAGACATGGGCCGAAAGTTACAATGGACTGGAATCATATTGTACGGCCCAGATGACGCTACTGAGCCTAATTCGGATAGGACATAACGGGCCCTGAGTTAGCGAGCTGTAAATGGGCTATGTGCGAACAGGACGTTAACAGGCTTTCCATGGGCCGGCCCGCTATCTTTTGACCTAGTCAAACGGGCCAACCTTTTCACAGGAATGGGCCTCTGTTGGGCCGTGCCATGTGTCTACATATCACTGGCACATTCTATCCAATGAGTGGATGACATCTGTCCCAATAGTGAGCCGACGCGTGTTTCCTCGAGCCAATGATAATTTTACATGTGGAAAATCCCCATTGGTCCAGGCTGTTAAGGGGTTATCGGATCCAAACCGGAACCCGATAGCTTAACAGCGACCCGTTACGGTGGATGCCACGTCTCGGTCACCCTTGATGAAAGCACTTCTATGACGCATGATTTATCATCATGGAAGTGGACACTTCCGTGATGATAATTTTGGTAATGTCATGGAACACTTCTACGACAACACATGTATGACTATCTTGATTCTGTCATAAAATTGTCATGGATGTACATGCATGACAGAACAAGTGACCTACTGTGACAAACACGTATCATCACAGAAGTGTATTTTTTGTAGTGGGTATTGGCATACGTACCATGGTTTTATGAGGGCATGAACTATGATCTTAGAGTTGAGATTGAGGAATACCCATTTGTGGAGGATAGCGAGAGGCATGATTCACGACCATGGTTCGGCTGAACCTATAGTCCACGCCGTATGATTCTCCAGCCTTCTGCATGTGGATCCGTGTGCCTTTTGAATTCAAAACAATCAATTAAGGCTTAAACAACTTGATGCATACATTAATGTCTTTGCTTATACTGATGTGCTGGCACACCATAGGCCCGCACGGGCTGGTTTTATTTTCTTCGTATTGATGGGCTGGCACACCTCTCTAGGCACTTTAGCGCTTGAGCCAATGCCCCATGAATAAAAAACCATCGTCTGTTTCATCCATTGTATTACTATTTATATTCTATAAATTCATAGATGTGTTATCTGAAGAAGTTTAACATATGCATTGACTGAAATAAAAACACTTGATTTCCAACAAATTGTAGCCCAGCAGAGATGCCACCATAAAGTGACATGAAAACACTTGACTTTCATAACATAGCCAGATATGTCAGACCTCCCAGTTTCAGAAAATGCGAAGTGAGCATGTGGTATTTTTTTAGATAAGCTTGCAAATGTTTATTCATAATGATCATGCATGAGATGGAGTAGTTGAAAATAGTCTTTGCAAACTGTCTAATCACACACACAAACACAAAAGTTATTGTGACAACAAGAAATATACTTACTTTTATCATTCTTTTCTGGCTGGAGCTCTCGGCACCATCATATAAACGAAAGGCACTAGGCTTCGTTTTGTCAGCAAGCCCCTTCTTCGTGGTATTCAGAACATTCTCTTGTTGGTGGACCAACTTGTTGACATTTTTCGCAACAACAAAAATATTTGCGAAATATCTTGAGAAATTTTGCTTATCTATTAAGTATTATTGACACCATTGGACTTTGATGCTGGCACAGTTCTTGTTGGAGAAGAACTATGTGAGAAACATTGTTTGCCATGGACTGGATAAATGGAAGGTGGAGGAGATGTGCGGTGAGGAAGATCAATGCGGGTGTGGCTTCTCGTCATTGCAGCGGATACCTTAGCCTACTCATTGCTGCTCTTGGGGAGAGAGTTATCACGCATATCAAACAAATTAAAAAATAGTGAACAGTGTTGACATGCATGAAGACAACATTTCCATGCCCTTTGGAGTCTGACTATTATATTGCCTATTGTATAAGAATTGAGTAGGCTTGCTTAGTGATGCTTGGCTCATAACCTAGAGTAAACTACTCTCCCCATGCATGACCACACCCGTCAACTCCCTTCAACGGTTCGCGCCATGCATTCTTTACCATGCAAACTCTTCCCGCCATGACTTGTTTAATCAACCATGCACAAATCAATAGGAACAATGTCCAGGAATCAATGGCTTCGAGCGTAGGTTTGGCTGGACCATGGTCCTGCCCAACATTTTCGGGAGGATAGCGATAAGGGCAAAGGCGATGATGACAACACAGAGGGAGGTGATGGACAACGGAAGGATCTTATGGACCATGATAAACATGGGGATTAGCCTTCCTTCACCGGCATGACGTGTCATTCGTTTGAGGCCCCAGTGAGTAAGGGGATGGCCCCTTCTTCGATGCCCATGGTGGGGCTTCGTTTTGGTTCCTTTGGCGTGGCCTCAGTGCCAGGTCACCTCTGGCGGGACTAGATGGAGACAGGAGACCCGACGGAGAAGGAGGTACCCACGCTATCTCTGGTCCATGTGATCAAGACCGCGAGGGGCGCGGGACAGGTGTCTTCTTTGCTGGTGACCATGGGACGGAGCCCAAGGCAGGTGGCCTTAGCTCTCTCTCCTTCCTCGTCTATGACGGCTTCATCACGCATGCCTCATGAGAGATCCACAACTATGTCGCCGTTGTCACCGATGGTGACGACCACCGTGGAGCCTGTGGTGGCCTCGGTGCTACCGAAAGTTGCAAAGATAGGGCGCCTATGGCTTGGCTCGGAACACCGTCTGGTGGGTGGTCGACGGTACAGAACATGGAGGAGGTGGTGGCCTATGGATGGATCCTAGACCCGACATTTGGTGATAGGCGGATGAGTCTGCATCAACCCAACATTGATGATCTGTAGCTGGGGCACGCCATGCAGGCGGACAAGCTACGGGACATCGAGTCTACTGCGGGTATGTTAGTGAATACAAGTTTTTTTAGTTCTACATTTCACCGAAGATGATATAGTTAATAGGGCTGATAGACTTGGGGTCACTTTGGGGGTGGATAGTCATCAAGTTGCCACTTCGATTGATGAGTTAGTTGATCTAGATTCGGATAGAGCTATGGACATGCTTAAAAACATTGTGGCAGTTAAACCTATGGAAGAGTGTGAGATAAATGCGCTGGGTGTTGATACGTCTCCAATGTATCTATAGTTTTTGATTGTTCCATGCTATTATATTATCTGTTTTGGATGTTTTATATGCATTATTATGTTATTTTATATTATTTTTGGGCCTAACCTATTAACCTAGAGCCTAGCGTCAGTTTTTGTTTTTTCCTTGTTTTTAGCTTCGCAGAAAAGGAATATCAAACAGAGTCCAAACGAAATAAAACTTTCATGATGATCTTTCTTGGACTAGAAGACACCCAAGGGACTTGGAGTGCAAGTCAGAAGAGCCACGAGGCGACAGCAAGGGTGGAGGGAGCGCCCTAGGGGGGGCGCCCCTACCTTGTGGGCCCCTCGGTGACTCCCTGACCTAGATCTTCGTCCTATATATTCACATATATTCCAAAACCCTCAGAAACATCCACGAAAACACTTTTCCACCGCCACAACCTTCTGTTCCTGTGAGTTCCCATCTTGGGGCTTTTTCTGGCATCCTGCCAGAGGGGATTCGATCACAGAGGTCATCTACATCAACCCTATTCCCTTCCGATGAAGCATGAGTAGTTTACCACAGACCTACTGAAGGAAATATGCCCTAGAGGCAATAATAAATTTATTATTTATTTCCTTATATCATGATAAATGTTTATTATTCATGCTAGAATTGTATTAACCGGAAACATAATACATGTGTGAATACATAGACAAACAGAGTGTCACTAGTATGCCTCTACTTGACTAGCTCGTTAATCAAAGATGGTTATGTTTCCTAACCATGAACAAGGAGTTGTTATTTGATTAACGGGATCACATCATTAGATGAATGATCTGATTCACATGACCCATTCCATTAGCTTAGCACCTGATCGTTTAGTATGTTGCTATTGCTTTCTTCATGACATATACATGTTCCTATGACTATGAGATTATGCAACTCCCGTTTGCCGGAGGAACACTTTGTGTGCTACCAAACGTCACAACGTAAATGGGTGATTATAAAGGTGCTCTACAGGTGTATCCAAAGGTACATGTTGGGTTGGCGTATTTCGAGATTAGGATTTGTCACTCCGATTGTCGGAGAGGTATCTCTGGGCCCTCTCGGTAATGCACATCACATAAGCCTTGCAAGCATTGCAACTAATGAGTTAGTTGCGAGATGATGTATTATGGAACAAGTAAAGAGACTTGCCGATAACGAGATTGAACTAGGTATTGAGATACCGACGATCGAATCTTGGGCAAGTAACATACCGATGACAAAGGGAACAACGTATGTTGTTATGCGGTCTGACCGATAAAGATCTTTGTAGAATATGTAGGAGCCAATATGAGCATCTAGGTTCCGCTATTGGTTATTGACCGGAGACGTGTCTCGGTCATGTCTACATTGTTCTCGAACCCGTAGGGTCCGCACGCTTAAGGTTTCGATGACAGTTATATTATGAGTTTATGAGTTTTGATGTACCGAAGTTAGTTCTGTCAGGACCCCGACTCAATGTCACATCGATCTAGCCGGTAACACCTCATATCACTTTGCGGCCTCACGCACGGTATCCCCACGGTGTCGCCTTACCTTTGCCCGGGACCGTTTGCGCATTTTGGCTCACGTATATGATAGTGTCGCTAGCATCCATATGATAAAGAGCCCGGGCTGACATGGCTAGTCGTAAACCCAAAGTGGCACAGACTTACAGGGACAGGCATCCATGACCCAGCATCGAACGTGTCGGTCATCAGCAAGTGGGTCCGGGCTGTAGCACTGGGCTAGCAGGACTCCGGTAAACCGGGCTGTAGCGGGCTAACAGGACTCTAGTACTCAATGCGTGACATTTCCCCGAAGGGACAGACACAGGAATGAAGAAGGACACATGCCGGCCAGCCTAAGTGTTCCAGAGCAGTAGCAAGCTACCATGGCTCAGCGGTAACACTAGGAGACATTTCCCGGTAAGAGAGGCTACTAAAGATAAACAACTAGGTAGTCAGATCCCACACATACCAAGCATTTCAATAACATACACACAATATGCTCGATATGTGCAATACAACATGGCATCACAAAATGACTCTACGACTCAAGTAGTCTATTCAATAGGCTCCGAGGAGCGAGATATTACAATCATGGGTCTCATGACCCAACAATCAGAGCATACAAGTCAAAGCACAAGCGGAAGCTATCATGTCTGAGTACAGACATCTATAAATGAAAAAGGCTGAGAAGCCTGACTATCTATCAGATCCTGCCGAGGGCACAAGATCGTAGCTGAGGTATCAAGCTAAACGTCGAAGTCCACGCGAAACTACTAGTGAGACCGAAGTCTCTCTGCAAAAACATAAAATAGGCAAACGTGAGTACAAATGTACCCAGCAAGACTTACATCAGAACTATCTACATATGCATCATTTTCAACAAGGGGATGGTGGGGTTTAACTGCAGCAAGCCAGCTTTGACTCGGTGGCTATCCTAAACTACGACTGCAAGCGACTCTTTTGAGGTGGCGCACACGAGTCCACATATTCACCATATCAATACACCACTATGGATCCGCTCCCGTCTCCCTACGAGAACGCCATCCATAGCACTCACGCTTATCTTGCGTATTTTAGAGTATCCACTTTCACTTGTCTATGAACTGATATAAGCAACCCAGAAGTCCTTTTCCGCGGACACGGCTATTCGAATAGATGATGATAACCCTGCAGGGGTGTACTTCTTCATACATGTTTCCACCACTTAGCGTCCGCACACGACATGTGCTCGGCAGACTTTAAGCGAAAGCCGACGTGGGTGTAGACCACGACGTACCTAAACACTCAAGTCTCTAGTCCAGGTTTATCGCCTATTCGGGTTCCATCCATGAGGAGATCCGGCCGGAGTTTCGCTCACAGCCCCAAACAATGTGAACAGGGTTCCCGAGATACCAAACGGGCATCCGGTACACCGTGCCACGTACCTACCGCATCACAGCCCACCCCTACGGTCAGCGCTGTCCACGGCCTCCAGTAAGCTACAAACACCAGAAACTACTTGCAACTCCTGGACAGAGGACTAGGGTGAATAAGAAGTCGAGCGGGGTCATATTTCAGGGCCCAATGTATGGTAGTAGCTGAATCATGGATCACAAACACAGAACTCAGTTCCTGAGGACGGCTGCAATGAGACAACCCACCATGTACTCCTACATGGCCTCTCACCGCTACCTTTACCAAATCGTGTTCACACACTTAGCTCACACACAGTAGGACATGTTCACACGCCTCTGATTCATCCCCGATGAATCAGACCTGACTCAACTCTAAGCAGTAGCAGGCATGACAAACAAGCATGAATGAGTAGGCACAACAGGGCTCAAACAATTCCTACTCATACTAGTGGGTTTCATCTAGTTACTGTGGAACGACAGGTCATGCAAAGGATAAAGGGGTTCAGCTACCGCAGCAAGTAACAGATGAATCGTTGTTGTCCTAATGCAGTAAAAGAGAGCAGGAGCGAGAGAGTAGGATTGTATCGGAATGAACAAGGGGGTTTTGCTTGCCTGGCACTTCTGAAGATAACATTGAGTCTTCATCAGTGTCAACGATCACATCATCGGTATCACGTCTATCGAGAGGGGACAAATACCGGCAACACAGAAAAACACGATCAATGCAATGCACAATATGATGCATGCTATGACATGGCAATATGAATGTGTTTTGGGCTAATGCGACTAGCAACAGATTAAATGAAGTTGGTTTGAATATAAAATTCAAATTCAAACTCCATATGTGATTAAATAAAGGCCCTTTAATTGATTTGTGCTAAACAGCAGCTATAAGTTGTTCTAACATGCATGAAAATGGTACAGATGGATTCCTTGAATTTTTCTGATAATTTTTCATATATAATTTATTTAATTTGGAGTTACGGTTAATTTTCTATGATTTATTGAAGTTTAGGACATTTTCTGAAATTTCCTGATTATTTTTAAATCCAGAAAGTATTACTACGTCATACTGACGTCACGATGACGTCAGCAGGTCAACGTGGCACAGCCCGGTCAACCCCTGACCGGTGGGTCCCGAGTGTCAGTGTCTAACTAACTAATCTAACTTAGTTAATACTAACCTAACTTGATTAGCCGGGCGGGGCCCGCATGTCAGTGAGAGAGAGGGGGGGTCAAACCCGGGTCAACTCGCCGGAGTTGACCCGCGTCTCGTCGCCGGCGAGGCCAGGGATGGCGGAGAGCGCCGGGATTCGCCCTCCGATGACCAAAAGAGCGGCGGAGGGGCTCTACGGGATGCCCAGACTCGCGCGCATCTAACAGGGCGGACGGGAGAAGCTAAGGTGGCCGGAGGTGACGGCAATCATGACGACGGCGGCGGCCGGAGTTCGGGTGAGGCGCGGGCGGTGGCTACGGTGCGCCACAGGAGCGATAGACTACGGTTTTGGGATCCTGGCGTGGTGCTGAGCATGGTGGTGTGCTTGGACGTGACGCGCGTGAGCTCTAGCCACGGCGACCTCGTGGCCGGCGGCAATGGGCTCTCGGGCTCGGCGGAGACGATGGATACGGCACGAAATTGAACGAAAATACGGAGGGGAAACGAAGAGGAGCTCACGTCGAGTCCGCAGGGGTGGTCAGTGGGCTCGGGGAGGGGCTGGTGACGACGGGAGGTCGCCGGCGATCTCGGTGGCCCGAGGAGGAAGAAGACGTCGGGGACGGCGCTCCGAGGCTTCCGGCGTCACATGGGTTGGTGGAGACGAAGAAGAAGGCGCGGCGGTTCTTCTGGAGGCATCGGCGAGGCGAGGGGTGGCCGGTGGCCGCGGCGAAC
Source organism: Triticum dicoccoides (assembly GCF_002162155.2). Classification (NCBI taxonomy): domain Eukaryota; kingdom Viridiplantae; phylum Streptophyta; class Magnoliopsida; order Poales; family Poaceae; genus Triticum; species Triticum dicoccoides. Next base: position 270,148,188 of record NC_041380.1, read on the forward strand.
AGCGTCGGTGGCGACGGCTGCGCTCGGCACGAGAGGGAGAGAGGAACAGAGGAGGGGGAGAGCTCAGGAGAGAGTGAGGGGCGGTCGAGGAGGCCGCGTGTCGACGTCCAGGGCGTCCAGAGCGTCGGGGGAGAGCGGTAAGCAGGAGCTGGCGAGGCGCGTGGCCAGCGCGCGACGGGCACGCGCTCGTCCTCCTGTCCAGGGAGGAAGACGACAGGGAGGCTGTGGTGGTGGGCTGGGCCGGCCACTTGGGCCGCCAGGTAAGCCCAGGTGAGATTCCTTCTCTCTCTCTGCTTTCTGTTTTATATTTCTGTTTTCTATTTTGTTCTGTTTTGTTTTGGTTTAGTAAAAATACTAAACCATTTTATAAAATCCTGAAAATAATTATGTGGCTAGAACTAAAATATACCAAACCACTTAAAATGTTCCAGAATTATTGGACATATATTAATTATATATAAAATATAAATCCAATGCAATTAGTTATTGAATTAATTCAAATGGTCAAAACAAATATTTCTGTGACTCCAAAAATATTGGTTTGAATTTTACCTCTTACCAATATTTCTATAGAATAACAGGAACATTTTCTTGGATTCATTTGAGAAGAATTAAATGTTGGTTATTTTTAGAGGTTTTCTGAGGCTTTTGAAAATTCCTCAATTCAAATTTCATAAATATAGACATGATGCACACATGAAGCTAGCCTAGAGCAATGCCAGAAACTAGGGATGTGACAACTCACCCCCACTAAACAAGAATCTCGTCTCGAGATTCAAGCGTAGGGTAGGATGAAGGGGAAACGCAAACTAGTATAATCTTCACGATCCAGGGTGCACTTCAAATGAACGTTGATTTGAACACCATTATTGTCTTGAAGTCTTGCTCTGAGAAATCCTGTCAACATGACATGGAGGGAGGAAGGAGACTCTAGAAGGGTCGATCTTCTCGAAGATCGAACAACTCAGGATTAACTCACGGAATGAGACATAGCAACATCTCTCGAGCTGAGAGATGAAGCACACCTCTAGAGAAATGGAGTGGAACAGATGACGAAGGTTCACTAGGTAGACAACGATTCCACACCTAAGAAGGTGGTGAACGGTTGTCAACGTAGCGAGGAGTTGAGTTGCCATGATACCACGACGAAACATCCTGGAGGGGGGTGATTCGTAGATTATTATCTTAAGTGGCAAAAAGAATTACCTTTGATATAGAGATCGTTAAGACTCTCTATATCAGCCTAAGGCAAATCACAGCAATCGATTGGCGGGGTCGGTAGAATGGCATACTTGGACTTGGATGATGTGGATTACCTTGTTGAAGACAACGTAATGGATGATTTTGCTTATTACCGGAAATGGAAGAGACCCATGGTAGAATGGCACATTGGCGGTGCAAGCTAGGAACAAAATGCAAATGCTGGTAATGATTCTGGTAACTGGGGAACAACCCAACAAAAGAGAGTGAATTCACTGTTTGAATAGGTCATAGCATTGCCGAGGGGACTGAGAGCAAACCCAGCTAGTGCCGAGGATAACACGTAGCGCTTGTGCGTGCTCTCAAGAACTTGAGCATTTCCACAATCATCAAGATTCTACCAATATCCGTGTCAAGGATCCTGGCAACACAACTTGCTACCATGATGAATGATGCAGATGCAAAGGAAGATAACACCTTCTCAGATTTCACCCTTGGCGGGGCCAAGGAGATAAAATCTGGATGATCGACCGAGAGACATTTAGCACTCCGCTTCTAATGTTCTCCTTGATGTGCTAGCGTAATCCACCCATAGATATGGTTTGATATCTAGAACATCAAGTAAAAGGTCGGACTTCGGAACACAGAAATCCATAGGGGCAACTAGGGGGTAAACCCTACGAAATCCCTATGGGGGGGGGGTGGCCAACTTCCTCAAACAAGATACTATAATAATAGGTCTACCGGATGGGTGTGTTGGCCACGACATCCACCTTACCGGTTATCGAGAGACCAATATTATAGTTCTTGGGGAAATGTTCCAACCATCATATCTGCCTGAGATTCAGCTCTGGTTGGTGTTAGGATATTCCAGGCTCATCGAGTCTTAGGAAGAAAAATGAAAGTTTGCAACACAAATCGACGAGATGACATTGCGGGATTCTCGGGAGATGAACTACGATAGCAAGCTCCAAAACATGAGCTGGTTCTGCTACAAACATGTGAACACGTTGTCCCAGACAAGCATGACCACGTGGTAGTCTTATAATAAAACACTACCGAGTTCAGGAGGGGGAACCATCAACGAGGGTATCGAAGTTCTTTCATAAGTCCGGATTAGCTCTTATGAAGGAACTCCTTCTCCTTGAACAAATCAATCAGTGGCTTGGTGTGCTAGGGATACATATAGATTGAAGGTTGCAAGTCTTCAAACCACAGCATTCTTCGCACGTGTGCATGACTGATTTGGAATGATTCCAAAGAAAGCAACATTGACTTTCTCGAATCCACGGCGGCAACTTGCATCAGATGCACATGAATTAAAGGAAGTCACTACCTTCATCCAAACATATGCTTCATGAACTAGCATGGACAAATGCTTTCAAAAGTTTCCAACACTAGCTTAATGTTCAACAAAATCATGGAGGAGACAAGGATGTTGTCAATGGGCTCAACAACAATTCATCTAGGTTTCCTTTTAAAAGGAATTCCATAGTTAAGTGAACAAGTGGTAGCATTGGTCAGACCAGAGACGCAATGGTGTATGCTCGAGGAATCAACCACGAATAAGACAACATTACGAGCATCGTTGGTACTGATTTGATTTGACGATAGCCCACACTCAAATCAAAGGATTGATAAGACAATAGGTCCAGCAACTGATCACAGGGACCAATCGATGAAGATATCATCTTTCTTCAACACACACTACACAAGAATATCCCTTTGGAACGAACTAAGTCAGGCAAGCTTTTATCTTCCAACTCTCCAAGTTGTTGTCCAGCTTAACCAACTAGCTCAGGGATATCTAACACCGATTCTTGGAGAGAAGGTGGTTCACAAGAAACCAACTTGATCACGAACTCAACATAGCGGTCAGGTGACAACCCGGTAACACCTCCAAGAAGATATTTGGAAAGTCACGAACCACCGGTATGTTACTAAGCTCGAGAACAATCTTGCTTTTGAGGGCAAGACGATATGATCAAATGAGTGAGGACTTGACAAGATCCTAACTCATCAATCGAAGGGTGCACCGAAATAAGGACTAGGTAGCACGATCAGTCTTAGAAGGATGATTCGAAAACCAACATACTAAGAATGAAATTATTATCCTTTAACTACCAAGCAACAGAGTTGCTAGCAGTATTGATTTCACACATCACAATTCATTTGTCGGTATTCCGGTTGCATCAACACGAGGGCCGAGGAATGAACAGTGATGGCAAGAAGTATCACTGTACCAAGAGTTTATGGGATGGTGTGCAATTCCTATAACAATCTCGATATAAAATATGTAATACTCTAAGGTAGAGCAGAACCAAAAGCTGGATTGGCATTTGATCTGCGGAATACAACTACTTTGATCCAATCCTAGATATGGAAGAGGTACTGGAGTTTGTTTCTCCTAGTCATTCCGGAATAGAATGGCTTGACAGACCACAAGAGTCATAGGCATCAATGAACGAACGCACGCATACTCTTGACTATCAGTTGATAGACGAGGGTCAGAATGCAACTAAAGAGAACAACTCAAAGGAACATATAACTTTCTGAGTTGTGGATGCATAGATTAGTATGTCGAACCAAGTTCAACATATTTCTTCCGGATAACCCATGCAGAAAGGTAGAACTGGCAGAGTCACGATTTATGAATGGAGAACTCCTCAAGAGTACTCTAATTGTGATTTTTTTTTGATCCAATAAACATCTGCCATAAGTAGTTCATGGTATTTGGAAGAAGAAGATACCACGGACTTCAAGGACTATCGCAAAGGTTACTAATATCCTAAAGGCACTAGCAATTACTATCAACATGAAGTAGGTAGAGTGAATCTCGGGTTCAGAACCCAGGAGTAGAATACCTACTACTAAGTAGCATCACGGGATGCTTCCGAGAATAAAGGCCAGAATCTTCACACTAGGACACAAATCATGGCTAGACCACTAGATGATCCCCTAAGCACTTAGGGTCATAATAATAATTCCAACATATATGTCGAGGCAATAATTACCTCAACACACCGATTAGTGTGGTTAATCTGGCCCATGGGAACATCGGAAACAGAAGGAAGGGATTTGCAAATGCATCGGACTATTTAGAAACCTGGGATGACTTGGACAGCATAACGGCTATAATTGCTCAAAAAGATTTGAGACAATCACAAAAATGGTGGCATAACCACTCAGAAGCACAATATCAAGGTTCCGAGATCAACAATTAACATACGGAAGTAGTAGGAACTGAACTGAGACTTGAATCAACAATCTTATAAGTCTACGGATTAGTAACACGTGATCCTGATAGAAAAAAGAGATAGCCTAGTTCTTAATCCCCGTAGAAGAGAAGATGATGACTCAGATCAGAGGGCCATGAGGTATAAGGAGTAAAAAGAGCCTTACGTTCCATCCCACAATCAATTCCCTTATATAACTAAAGAATTTCTAGACTCAACTTCGACCAGTTTGGCTTGGTAATCCTACAGGCAGTCAAGCTCTGATACCAACGCTGTCAGGACCCCGACTCAATGTCACATCGATCTAGCCGGTAACACCTCATATCACTTTGCGGCCTCACGCACCGTATCCCCACGGTGTCGCCTTACCTTTGCCCGGGACCGTTTGCGCATTTTGGCTCACGTATATGATAGTGTCGCTAGCATCCATATGATAAAGAGCCCGGGCTGACATGGCTAGTCGTAAACCCAAAGTGGCACAGACTTACAGGGACAGGCATCCATGACCCAACATCGAACATGTCGGTCATCAGCAAGTGGGTCCGGGCTGTAGCACTGGGCTAGCAGGACTCCGGTAAACCGGGCTGTAGCGGGCTAACAGGACTCTGGTACTCAATGCATGACATTTCCCCGAAGGGACAGACACAGGAACGAAGAAGGACACATGCCGGCCAGCCTAAGTGTTCCAGAGCAGTAGCAAGCTACCATGGCTCAGCGGTAACACTAGGAGACATTTCCCGGTAAGAGAGGCTACTAAAGATAAACAACTAGGTAGTCAGATCCCACACATACCAAGCATTTCAATAACATACACACAATATGCTCGATATGTGCAATACAACATGGCATCACAAAATGACTCTACGACTCAAGTAGTCTATTCAATAGGCTCCGAGGAGCGAGATATTACAATCATGGGTCTCATGACCCAACAATCAGAGCATACAAGTCAAAGCACAAGCGGAAGCTATCATGTCTGAGTACAGACATCTATAAATGAAAAAGGCTGAGAAGCCTGACTATCTATCAAATCCTGCCGAGGGCACAAGATCGTAGCTGAGGTATCAAGCTAAACGTCGAAGTCCACGCGAAACTACTAGTGAGACCGAAGTCTCTCTGCAAAAACATAAAATAGGCAAACGTGAGTACAAATGTACCCAGCAAGACTTACATCAGAACTATCTACATATGCATCATTTTCAACAAGGGGATGGTGGGGTTTAACTGCAGCAAGCCAGCTTTGACTCGGTGGCTATCCTAAACTACGACTGCAAGCGACTCTTTTGAGGTGGCGCACACGAGTCCACATATTCACCATATCAATACACCACTATGGATCCGCTCCCGTCTCCCTACGAGAACGCCATCCATAGCACTCACGCTTATCTTGCGTATTTTAGAGTATCCACTTTCACTTGTCTATGAACTGATATAAGCAACCCAGAAGTCCTTTTCCGCGGACACGGCTATTCGAATAGATGATGATAACCCTGCAGGGGTGTACTTCTTCATACATGTTTCCACCACTTAGCGTCTGCACACGACATGTGCTCGGCAGACTTCAAGCGAAAGCCGACGTGGGTGTAGACCACGACCTACCTAAACACCTAAGTCTCTAGTCCAGGTTTATCGCCTATTCGGGTTCCATCCATGAGGAGATCCGGCCGGAGTTTCGCTCACAGCCCCAAACGATGTGAACAGGGTTCCCGAGATACCAAACGGGCATCCGGTACACCGTGCCACGTACCTACCGCATCACAGCCCACCCCTACGGTCAGCGCTGTCCACGGCCTCCAGTAAGCTACAAACACCATAAACTACTTGCAACTCCTGGACAGAGGACTAGGGTGAATAAGAAGTCGAGCGGGGTCATATTTCAGGGCCCAATGTATGGTAGTAGCTGAATCATGGATCACAAACACAGAACTCAGTTCCTGAGGACGGCTGCAATGAGACAACCCACCATGTACTCCTACATGGCCTCTCACCGCTACCTTTACCAAATCGTGTTCACACACTTAGCTCACACACAGTAGGACATGTTCACACGCCTCTGATTCATCCCCGATGAATCAGACCTGACTCAACTCTAAGCAGTAGCAGGCATGACAAACAAGCATGAATGAGTAGGCACAACAGGGCTCAAACAATTCCTACTCATACTAGTGGGTTTCATCTAGTTACTGTGGAACGACAGGTCATGCAAAGGATAAAGGGGTTCAGCTACCGCAGCAAGTAACAGATGAATCGTTGTTGTCCTAATGCAGTAAAAGAGAGCAGGAGCGAGAGAGTAGGATTGTATCGGAATGAACAAGGGGGTTTTGCTTGCCTGGCACTTCTGAAGATAACATTGAGTCTTCATCAGTGTCAACGATCACATCATCGGTATCACGTCTATCGAGAGGGGACAAATACCGGCAACACAGAAAAACACGATCAATGCAATGCACAATATGATGCATGCTATGACATGGCAATATGAATGTGTTTTGGGCTAATGCGACTAGCAACAGATTAAATGAAGCTGGTTTGAATATAAAATTCAAATTCAAACTCCATATGTGATTAAATAAAGGCCCTTTAATTGATTTGTGCTAAACAGCAGCTATAAGTTGTTCTAACATGCATGAAAATGGTACAGATGGATTCCTTGAATTTTTCTGATAATTTTTCATATATAATTTATTTAATTTGGAGTTACGGTTAATTTTCTATGATTTATTGAAGTTTAGGGCATTTTCTGAAATTTCCTGATTATTTTTAAATCCAGAAAGTATTACTGCGTCATACTGACGTCACGATGACGTCAGCAGGTCAACGTGGCACAGCCCGGTCAACCCCTGACCGGTGGGTCCCGAGTGTCAGTGTCTAACTAACTAATCTAACTTAGTTAATACTAACCTAACTTGATTAGCCTGGCGGGGCCCGCATGTCAGTGAGAGAGAGGGGGGGTCAAACCCGGGTCAACTCGCCGGAGTTGACCCGCGGCTCGTCGCCGGCGAGGCCAGGGACGGCGGAGAGCGCCGGGATTCGCCCTCCGATGACCAAAAGAGCGGCGGAGGGGCTCTACGGGATGCCCAGACTCGCGCGCATCTAACAGGGCGGACGGGAGAAGCTAAGGTGGCCGGAGGTGACGGCAATCATGACGACGGCGGCGGCCGGAGTTCGGGTGAGGCGCGGGCGGTGGCTACGGTGCGCCACAGGAGCGATAGACTACGGTTTTGGGATCCTGGCGTGGTGCTGAGCATGGTGGTGTGCTTGGACGTGACGCGCGTGAGCTCTAGCCACGGCGACCTCGTGGCCGGCGGCAATGGGCTCTCGGGCTCGGCGGAGACGATGGATACGGCACGAAATTGAACGAAAATACGGAGGGGAAACGAAGAGGAGCTCACGTCGAGTCCGCAGGGGTGGTCAGTGGGCTCGGGGAGGGGCTGGTGACGACGGGAGGTCGCCGGCGATCTCGGTGGCCCGAGGAGGAAGAAGACGTCGGGGACGGCGCTCCGAGGCTTCCGACGTCACATGGGTTGGTGGAGACGAAGAAGAAGGCGCGGCGGTTCTTCTGGAGGCATCGGCGAGGCGAGGGGTGGCCGGTGGCCGCGGCGAACAGCGTCGGTGGCGACGGCTGCGCTCGGCATGAGAGGGAGAGAGGAACAGAGGAGGGGGAGAGCTCGGGAGAGAGTGAGGGGCGGTCGAGGAGGCCGCGTGTCGACGTCCAGGGCGTCCAGAGCGTCGGGGGAGAGCGGTAAGCAGGAGATGGCGAGGCGCGTGGCCAGCGCGCGGCGGGCACGCGCTCGTCCTCCTGTCCAGGGAGGAAGACGACAGGGAGGCTGTGGTGGTGGGCTGGGCCGGCCACTTGGGCCGCCAGGTAAGCCCAGGTGAGATTCCTTCCTCTCTCTGCTTTCTGTTTTATATTTCTGTTTTCTATTTTGTTCTGTTTTGTTTTGGTTTAGTAAAAATACTAAACCATTTTATAAAATCCTGAAAATAATTATGTGGCTAGAACTAAAATATACCAAACCACTTAAAATGTTCCAGAATTATTGGACATATATTAATTATATATAAAATATAAATCCAATGCAATTAGTTATTGAATTAATTCAAATGGCCAAAACAAATATTTCTGTGACTCCAAAAATATTGGTTTGAATTTTACCTCTTACCAATATTTCTATAGAATAACAGGAACATTTTCTTGGATTCATTTGAGAAGAATTAAATGTTGGTTATTTTTAGAGGTTTTCTGAGGCTTTTGAAAATTCCTCAATTCAAATTTCATAAATATAGACATGATGCACACATGAAGCTAGCCTAGAGCAATGCCAGAAACTAGGGATGTGACAAGTTCGGAGTCCCGGATGTGATCACGGACATGACGAGGAGTCTCGAAATGGTCGAGACATAAAGATTGATATATTGGACGGCTATATTCGGACACCGGAAGTGTTCCGGGTGATTTCGGAGAAAACCGGAGAGCCGGAGGGTTACCGGAACCCCCCGGGAGAAGTAATGGGCCATATGGGCCTTAGTGGAGAGAGAGGGGGGCAGCCAGAGGTGGGCTGCGCGCCTCCTCCCCCCTGGTCCGAATTGGACTAGGAGAGGGGGGAAGCACCCCCCTTTCCCTCTCCCTCCCCACTTCTTTCCCCCTCCTAGTAGGAGTCCTACTCCTACTAGGAGGAGGACTCCTCCTTGGCACGCCATAGAGGGCCGGCCGGCCTCCTCCCCTTGATCCTTTGTATACGGGGGCAGGGGGCACCCCTTGACACACAAGTTGATCCACGTGATCATATTCTTAGCCGTGTGCGGTGCCCCCTTCCACCATAGTCCTCGATAATATTGTAGCGGTGCTTAGGCGAAGCCCTGCGACAGTAGAACATCAAGATCGTCACCACGCCGTCGTGCTGACAGAACTTTTCCCCGACACTTTGCTGGATCGGAGTCCGAGGATCGTCATCGAGCTGAACGTGTGCTAAAACTTGGAGGTGTCGTAGTTTCGGTGCTTGATCGGTCGGGCCGTGAAGACGTACGACTACATCAACCACGTTGTGCTAACGCTTCCGTTGTCGATCTACAAGGGTACGTAGATCACACTCCCCCCTCTCATTGCTATGCATCACCATGATCTTGCGTGTGCGTAGGAAATTTTTTGAAATTACTACGAAACCCAACAGTGGCATCCGAGCCTAGGTTTTATATGTTGATGTTATATGCACGAGTAGAACACAAGTGAGTTGTGGGCGATATAAGTCATACTGCTTACCAGCATGTCATACTTTGGTTCGGCGGTATTGTTGGACGAAGCGGCCCGGACCGACATTACGCGTACGCTTACGCGAGACCGGTTCTCCCGACGTGCTTTGCACACAGGTGGCTTGCGGGTGACAGTTTCTCCAACTTTAGTTGAACCGAGTGTGGCTACGCCCGGTCCTTGTGAAGGTTAAAATAGCACCAACTTGACAAACTATCGTTGTGGTTTTGATGTGTAGGTAAGATTGGTTCTTGCTTAAGCCCGTAGCAGCCACGTAAAACTTGCAACAACAAAGTAGAGGACGTCTAACTTGTTTTTGCAGGGCATGTTGTGATGTGATATGGTCAAGACATGATGCTAAATTTTATTGTATGAGATGATCATGTTTTGTAACCGAGTTATCGGCAACTGGCAGGAGCCATATGGTTGTCGCTTTATTGTATGCAATGCAATCGCGCTGTAATGCTTTACTTTATCACTAAGCGGTAGCGATAGTCATGGAAGCATAAGATTGGCGAGACGACAACGATGCTACGATGGAGATCAAGGTGTCGGGCCAGTGACGTTGGTGATCACGACGGTGCTTCGAAGATGGAGATCACAAGCACAAGATGATGATGGCCATATCATATCACTTATATAGATTGCATGTGATGTTTATCTTTTATGCATCTTATCTTGCTTTGATTGACGGTAGCATTATAAGATGATCTCTCACTAATTATCAAGAAATGTTCTCCCTGAGTATGCACAGTTGTGAAAGTTCTTCGTGCTGAGACACCACGTGATGATCGGGTGTGATAGGCTCTACGTTCAAATACAACGGGTGCAAAACAGTTGCACACGTGGAATACTCAGGTTATACTTGACGAGCCAAGCATATACAGATATGGCCTCGGAACACGGAGACCGAAAGGTCGAGCGTGAGTCATATAGTAGATATGATGAACATAGTGATGTTCACCAATGAAACTACTCCATCTCACGTGATGATCGGACATGGTTTAGTTGATTTGGATCACGTAATCACTTAGAGGATTAGAGGGATGTCTATCTAAGTGGGAGTTCTTTAAGTAAATTAATTAAACCTAAATTTATCATGAAACTTAGTACCTGATAGTATCTTGCTTGTTTATGCTTGATTGTAGATAGATGGCTCGTGTTGTTGTTCCATTGAATTTTAATGCGTTCCTTGAGAAAGCAAAGTTGAAATATGATGGTAGCAATTACACGGACTGGGTCCGTAACTTGAGGATTATCCTCATTGCTGCACAGAAGAATTACGTCCTGGAAGCACCGCTGGGTGCCAGGCCTGCTGCTGGAGCAACACCAGATGTTATGAACGTCTGGCAAAGCAATGCTGATGACTACTCGATAGTTCAGTGTGCCATGCTTTACGGCTTAGAATCGGGACTTCAACGACGTTTTGAACGTCATGGAGCATATGAGATGTTTCAGGAGTTGAAGTTAATATTTCAAGCAAATGCCCGGATTGAGAGATATGAAGTCTCCAATAAGTTCTATAGCTGCAAGATGGAGGAGAACAGTTTTGTCAGTGAGCATATACTCAAAATGTCTGGGTACAATAATCACTTGATTCAATTGGGAGTTAATCTTCCAGATGATTGCGTCATTGATAGAACTCTCCAATCACTGCCACCAAGCTACAAGAGCTTCGTGATGAACTATAATATGCAAGGGATGAATAAGACTATTCCCGAGCTCTTCGCAATGCTGAAAGCTGCGGAGGTAGAAATCAAGAAGGAGCAACAAGTGTTGATGGTCAACAAGACCACTAGTTTCAAGAAAAAGGGCAAAGGGAAGAAGAAGGGGAACTTCAAAAAGAACAGCAAGCAAGTTGCTACTCAAGAGAAGAAACCCAAACATGGACCTAAGCCTGAAACTAAGTGCTTCTACTGCAAGCATACTGGTCACTGGAAGCGGAACTGCCCCAAGTATTTGGCGGATAAGAAGGATGGCAAGGTGAATAAAGGTATATGTAATATACATGTTATTGATGTGTACCTTACTAATGCTCGCAGTAGCACCTAGGTATTTGATACTGGTTCTGTTGCTAATATTTGCAACTCGAAACAGGGACTACGGATTAAGCGAAGATTGGCTAAGGACGAGGTGACGATGCGCGTGGGAAACGGCTCCAAAGTCGATGTGATCGCAGTCGGCACGCTACCTCTACATCTACCTTCGGGGTTAATATTAGACCTAAATAATTGTTATTTGGTGCCAGTGTTAAGCATGAACATTATATCTGGATCTTGTTCGATGCGAGACGGTTATTCATTTAAATCTGAGAATAATGGTTGTTCTATTTATATGAGTAATATCTTTTATGGTCATGCACCCTTAAAGAGTGGTCTATTTTTATTGAATCTCGATAGTAGTGACACACATATTCATAGTGTTGAAGCCAAAAGATGCAGAGTTGATAATGATAGTGCAACTTATTTGTGGCACTGCCGTTTAGGTCATATCGGTGTAAAGCGCATGAAGAAACTCCATACTGATGGACTTTTGGAACCACTTGATTATGAATCACTTGGTACTTGCGAACCGTGCCTCATGGGCAAGATGACTAAAACACCGTTCTCCGGTACTATGGAGAGAGCAACAGATTTGTTGGAAATCATACATACAGATGTATGTGGTCCGATGAATATTGAAGCTCGTTGTAGATATCGTTATTTTCTCACCTTCACAGATGACTTAAGCAGATATGGGTATATCTACTTAATGAAACATAAGTCAGAAACGTTTGAAAAGTTCAAAGAATTTTAGAGTGAAGTTGAAAATCATCGTAACAAGAAAATAAAGTTTCTACGATCTGATCGTGGAGGAGAATATTTGAGTTATGAGTTTGGTATACATTTGAAAAATTGTGGAATAGTTTTGCAACTCACGCCACCCGGAACACCACAGCATAATGGTGTGTCCGAACGTCGTAATCGTACTTTACTAGATATGGTGCGATCTATGATGTCTCTTACTGATTTACCGCTATCGTTTTGGGGATACGCTCTAGAGACAGTCGCATTCACGTTAAATAGGGCACCATCAAAATCTGTTGAGACGACGCCTTATGAACTGTGGTTTGGCAAGAAACCAAAGTTGTCGTTTCTGAAAGTTTGGGGCTGCGATGCTTATGTGAAAAAGCTTCAACCTGATAAGCTCGAACCCAAATCGGAGAAATGTGTCTTCATAGGATATCCAAAGGAGACTATTGGATACACCTTCTATCACAGATCCGAAGGCAAGACTTTTATTGCTAAATTCAGAAACTTTCTGGAGAAGGAGTTTCTCTCGAAAGAAGTGAGTGGGAAGAAAGTAGAACTTGACGAGGTAACTGTACCTGCTCCCTTATTGGAAAGTAGTGCATCACAGAAAACTGTTTCTGTAACACCTACACCAGTTAGTGAGGAAGCTAATGATGATGATCATGAAATTTCAGAACAATATACTACTGAACCTCATAGATCAACCAGAGTAAGATCCGCGCCAGAGTGGTACGGTAATCCTGTTCTGGAAGTCATGCTACTAGATCATGATGAGCCTACGAACTATGAAGAGGCGATGGTGAGCCCAGATTCCGCAAAATGGCTTGAAGCCATGAAGTCTGAGATGGGATCCATGTATGAGAACAAAGTATGGACTTTGATTGACTTGCCCGATGATCGGCAAGCAATTGAGAGTAAATGGATCTTCAAGAAGAAGACTGACGCTGACGGTAATATTACTGTCTACAAAGCTCGACTTGTCGCAAAAGGTTTTCGGCAAGTTCAAGGGATTGACTACGATGAGACCTTCTCACCCGTAGCGATGCTTAAGTCTGTCCGAATCATGTTAGCAATTGCCGCATTTTATGATCATGAAATTTGGCAGATGGATGTCAAAACTGCATTGCTGAATGGATTTCTGGAAGAAGAGTTGTATATGATGCAACCAGAAGGTTTTGTCGATCCAAAGGGAGCTAACAAAGTGTGCAAGCTCCAGCGATCTATTTATGGACTGGTGCAAGCCTCTAGGAGTTGGAATAAACGCTTTGATAGTGTGATCAAAGCATTTGGGTTTATACAAACTTTTGGAGAAGCCTGTATTTACAAGAAAGTGAGTGGGAGCTCTGTAGCATTTCTAATATTATATGTGGATGACATATTATTAATTGGAAATGATATAGAATTTCTGGATAGCATAAAGGGATACTTGAATAAGAGTTTTTCGATGAAAGACCTCGATGAAGCTGCTTACATATTAGGCATTAAGATCTATAGAGATAGATCAAGATGCTTAATTGGACTTTCACAAAGCACATACCTTGACAAAGTTTTGAAGAAGTTCAAAATGGATCAAGCAAAGAAAGGGTTCTTGCCTGTGTTACAAGGTGTGAAGTTGAGTAAGACTCAATGCCCGACCATTGCAGAAGATAGAGAGAAAATGAAAGATGTTCTATGCTTTAGCCATAGGCTCTATCATGTATGCAATGCTATGTACCAGACCTGATGTGTGCCTTGCCATAAGTCTAGCAGGGAGGTACCAAAGTGATCCAGGAGTGGATCACTGGACAACGGTCAAGAACATCCTGAAATACCTGAAAAGGACTAAGGATATGTTTCTCATATATGGAGGTGACAAAGAGCTCATCGTAAAAGGTTACGTTGATGCAAGCTTTGACACTGATCCGGACGATTCTAAATCGCAAACCGGATACGTGTTTACATTAAACGGTGGAGCTGTCAGTTGGTGCAGTTCTAAACAAAGCGTTGTAGCGGGATCTACATGTGAAGCGGAGTACATAGCTGCTTCGGAAGAAGCAAATGAAGGAGTCTGGATGAAGGAGTTCATATCCGATCTAGGTGTCATACCTAGTGCATCGGGTCCAATGAAAATCTTTTGTGACAATACTGGTGCAATTACCTGGGCAAAGGAATCCAGATTTCACAAGAGAACCAAGCACATCAAGAGACGCTTCAATTCCATCCGAGATCTAGTCCAGGTGGGAGACATAGAGATTTGCAAGATACATACGGATCTGAATGTTGCAGACCCGTTGACTAAGCCTCTTCCACGAGCAAAACATGATCAGCACCAAGGCTCCATGGGTGTTAGAATCATTACTGTGTAATCTAGATTATTGACTCTAGTGCAAGTGGGAGACTGAAGGAAATATGCCCTAGAGGCAATAATAAAGTTATTATTTATTTCCTTATATCATGATAAATGTTTATTATTCATGCTAGAATTGTATTAACCGGAAACATAATACATGCGTGAATACATAGACAAACAGAGTGTCACTAGTATGCCTCTACTTGACTAGCTCGTTAATCAAAGATGGTTATATTTCCTAACCATGAACAAGGAGTTGTTATTTGATTAACGGGATCACATCATTAGGTGAATGATCTGATTGACATGACCCTTTCCATTAGCTTAGCACCCGATCGTTTAGTATGTTTCTATTGCTTTCTTCATGACTTATACATGTTCCTATGACTATGATATTATGCAACTCCCGTTTGCCGGAGGAACACTTTGTGTGCTACCAAACGTCACAACGTAAATGGGTGATTATAAAGGTCCTCTACAGGTGTCTCCAAAGGTACATGTTGGGTTGGCGTATTTCGAGATTAGGATTTGTCACTCCGATTGTCGGAGAGGTATCTCTGGGCCCTCTCGGTAATGCACATCACATAAGCCTTGCAAGCATTGCAACTAATGAGTTAGTTGCGAGATGATGTATTACAGAACGAGTAAAGAGACTTGCCGGTAACGAGATTGAACTAGGTATTGAGATACCGACGATCGAATCTCGGGCAAGTAACATACCGATGACAAAGGGAACAATGTCTGTTGTTATGATGTCTGACCGATAAAGATCTTCGTAGAATATGTAGGAGCCAATATGAGCATCTAGGTTCCGCTATTGGTTATTGACCGGAGACGTGTCTCGGTCATGTCTACATTGTTCTCGAACCCGTAGGGTCCGCACGCTTAAGGTTTCGATGACAGTTATATTATGAGTTTATGAGTTTTGATGTACCGAAGTTAGTTCGGAGTCCCGGATGTGATCACGGACATGACGAGGAGTCTCGAAATGGTCGAGACATAAAGATTGATATATTGGACGGCTATATTCGGACACCGGAAGTGTTCCGGGTGATTTCGGAGAAAACCGGAGAGCCGCAGGGTTACCGGAACCCCCCGGGAGAAGTAATGGGCCATATGGGCCTTAGTGGAGAGAGAGAGGGGCAGCCAGAGGTGGGCTGCGCGCCTCCTCCCCCCTGGTCCGAATTGGACTAGGAGAGGGGGGAGGCACCCCCCCTTTCCCTCTCCCTCCCCACTTCTTTCCCCCTCCTAGTAGGAGTCCTACTCCTACTAGGAGGAGGACTCCTCCTTGGCGCGCCATAGAGGGCCGGCCGGCCTCCTCCCCTTGATCCTTTAGATACGGGGGCAGGGGGCACCCCTTGACACACAAGTTGATCCACGTGATCATATTCTTAGCCTGTGTGGTGCCCCCTTCCACCATAGTCCTCGATAATATTGTAGCGGTGCTTAGGCGAAGCCCTGCGACAGTAGAACATCAAGATCGTCACCACGCCGTCGTGCTGACGGAACTTTTCCCCGACACTTTGCTGGATCGGAGTCCGGGGATCGTCATCGAGCTGAACGTGTGCTAAAACTTGGAGGTGCCGTAGTTTCGGTGCTTGATCGGTCGGGCCGTGAAGACGTACGACTACATCAACCACGTTGTGCTAACGCTTCCGTTGTCGATCTACAAGGGTACGTAGATCACACTCCCCCCTCTCATTGCTATGCATCACCATGATCTTGCGTGTGCGTAGGAAATTTTTTGAAATTACTACGAAACCCAAAAGTGGCATCCGAGCCTAGGTTTTATATGTTGATGTTATATGCACGAGTAGAACACAAGTGAGTTGTGGGCGATATAAGTCATACTGCTTACCAGCATGTCATACTTTGGTTCAGCGGTATTGTTGGACGAAGCGGCCCGGACCGACATTACGCGTACGCTTACGCGAGACCGGTTCTCCCGACGTGCTTTGCACACAGGTGGCTTGCGGGTGACAGTTTCTCCAACTTTAGTTGAACCGAGTGTGGCTATGCCCGGTCCTTGTGAAGGTTAAAATAGCACCAACTTGACAAACTATCGATGTGGTTTTGATGTGTAGGTAAGATTGGTTCTTGCATAAGCCCGTAGCAGCCACGTAAAACTTGCAACAACAAAGTAGAGGACGTCTAACTTGTTTTTGCAGGGCATGTTGTGATGTGATATGGTCAAGACATGATGCTAAATTTTATTGTATGAGATGATCATGTTTTGTAACCGAGTTATCGGCAACTGGCAGGAGCCATATGGTTGTCGCTTTATTGTATGCAATGCAATCGCGCTGTAATGCTTTACTTTATCACTAAGCGGTAGCGATAGTCATGGAAGCATAAGATAGGCGAGACGACAACGATGCTACGATGGAGATCAAGGTGTCGCGCCAGTGACGTTGGTGATCACGACGGTGCTTCGAAGATGGAGATCACAAGCACAAGATGATGATGGCCATATCATATCACTTATATAGATTGCATGTGATGTTTATCTTTTATGCATCTTATCTTGCTTTGATTGACGGTAGCATTATAAGATGATCTCTCACTAATTATCAAGAAATGTTCTCCCTGAGTATGCACCGTTGCGAAAGTTCTTCGTGCTGAGACACCACGTGATGATCGGGTGTGATAGGCTCTACGTTCAGAAACATCCACAAAAACACTTTTCCACCGCCACAACCTTCTGTTCCTGTGAGTTCCCATCTTGGGGCTTTTTCTGGCATCCTGCTAGAGGGGATTCGATCACAGAGGTCATCTACATCAACCCTATTTCCCTTCTGATGAAGCATGAGTAGTTTACCACAGACCTACTGAAGGAAATATGCCCTAGAGGCAATAATAAAGTTATTATTTATTTCCTTATATCACGATAAATGTTTATTATTCATGCTAGAATTGTATTAACCGGAAACATAATACATGTGTGAATACATAGACAAACAGAGTGTCACTAGTATGCCTCTACTTGACTAGCTCGTTAATCAAAGATGGTTATGTTTCCTAACCATGAACAAGGAGTTGTTATTTGATTAACGGGATCACATCATTAGGTGAATGACCTGATTCACATGACCCATTCCATTAGCTTAGCACCTGATCGTTTAGTATGTTGCTATTGCTTTCTTCATGACTTATACATGTTCCTATGACTATGATATTATGCAACTCCCGTTTGCCGGAGGAACACTTTGTGTGCTACCAAACGTCACAACGTAAATGGGCGATTATAAAGGTGCTCTACTGGTATATCCAAAGGTACATGTTGGGTTGGCGTATTTCGAGATTAGGATTTGTCACTCCGATTGTCGGAGAGGTATCTCTGGGCCCTCTCGGTAATGCACATCACATAAGCCTCGCAAGCATTGCAACTAATGAGTTAGTTGCGAGATGATGTATTACGGAACAAGTAAAGAGACTTGCCGATAACGATATTGAACTAGGTATTGAGATACCGACGATCGAATCTCGGGCAAGTAACATACCGATGACAAAGGGAACAACGTATGTTGTTATGCGGTCTGACCGATAAAGATCTTTGTAGAATATGTAGGAGCCAATATGAGCATCTAGGTTCCGCTATTGGTTATTGACCGGAGACGTGTCTCGGTCATGTCTACATTGTTCTCGAACCCGTAGGGTCCGCACGCTTAAGGTTTCGATGACAGTTATATTATGAGTTTATGAGTTTTGATGTACCGAAGTTAGTTCGGAGTCCCGGATGTGATCACGGACATGATGAGGAGTCCCAAAATGGTCGAGACACAAAGATTGATATATTGGACGGCTATATTCGGACACCGGAAGTGTTCCGGGTGATTTCAGAGAAAACCGGAGAGCCGGAGGGTTACCGG
>NC_041380.1:270167330-270223823 GCF_002162155.2 Triticum dicoccoides
GCCTCCTCCCCTTGATCCTTTATATACGGGGGCAGGGGGCACCCCTTGACACACAAGTTGATCCACGTGATCATATTCTTAGCCGTGTGCGGTGCCCCCTTCCACCATAGTCCTTGATAATATTGTAGCGGTGCTTAGGCGAAGCCCTGCGACAGTAGAACATCAAGATCGTCACCAAGCCGTCGTGCTGACGGAACTTTTCCCCGACACTTTGCTAGATCGGAGTCCGGGGATCGTCATCGAGCTGAACGTGTGCTAAAACTCGGAGGTGCCGTAGTTTTGGTGCTTGATCGGTCGGGCCGTGAAGACGTACGACTACATCAACCACGTTGTGCTAACGCTTCCGTTGTCGATCTACAGGGGTACGTAGATCACACTCCCCCCTCTCATTCTATGCATCACCATGATCTTGCGTGTGCGTAGGAAATTTTTTGAAATTACTACGAAACCCAACACCTACAGGTCCATAGCTAGTAGCTAGATGGCTTCTTCTATCTCTCTTTGATTCTCAATACCATGTTATCCTCGATGTTCTTGGAGATCTATCCGATGCAATATTCTTTTGCGGTGTGTTTGTCGAGATCCAATGAATTATGGATTTATGATCAGCTTATCTATGAATATTATTTGAATCTTCTTGGAATTCTTATATGCATTATTTGATATATTTGTATTTCTCTTCGGATTATGGGTTTGGTTTGGCCAACTAGATTGATTTTTCTTGCAATGGGAGAGGTGCTTAGTGGGTTCAATCTTGTGGTGTCCTCACCTAGTGACAAAGTAGGGGTAGCGAGGCACGTATTGTATTGTTGCCATCGAGGATAAAAAGATGGGGTTTACATCATATTGCTTGAGTTTATTCCTCTACATCATGTCATCTTACTTAAAGTGTTACTCTGTTCTTTATGAACTTAATACTCTAGATGCAGGCAGGAGTCAGTCGATGTGTGGAGTAATAGTAGTAGATGCAGGCAGGAGTCGGTCTACTTGACACGGACGTGATGCCTATATTGCATAATCATTGCCTTGGATCAATTGCTCAACAGTAATTTGTTCACCCACCGTATTATTTGCCTTCAAGAGATAACCCTCTAGTGAAACCTATGGCCCCCGGTCTATTTTCCATAATATTAGTTTCCGATTTACTATTCTTGCAATATTTTATTTTCATATCTATAAACCAAAAAACCCAGAAATATTTTATCTTTTGTTTAGTTTTATTTATCTCTATCAGATCTCACCTTTGCAAGTGGTCGTGAAGGAATTGACAACCCCTTTATCGCGTACGGTGCAAGTGTTTGATTGTTTGTGCAGGTGCATCTATTGGGGACTTGCGCTTTTCTCCTACTGGATTGATACCTTGGTTCTTAACTGAGGGAAATACTTATCTCTACTGTGATGCATCACCCTTTCCTCTTCAAGGGAAAAACCAACACAAGCTCAAGAAGTAGCAGAAACAATATCTAGCGCCGTTGCCGGGGAGATCAACGCCAAGCCTACCAAGACACATCATAAACTCTCATCTATTTCATTACATTATTCGCCATTCGCCTCTCGTTTTCCTCTCCCCACTTCTAAAATGATTTTCGAAAATGTTTGCCTTTTTATTCGCCTTCTTTCACCTTTTCGTTTGGCCTTATGTCTTACTTGGTTTGTTTGCTCATTTGCTTGGTATAATTGTGTGTTTATTGAAAATCAAAAGCAAAGGGTTTATGGATCCTCGTCCACTTGCTAATCTTTTTAAGAGATCCAATTATGATGAACCAATTGCTGGTGAATTGTGTGCACTAGATGATCTTTATCAAGTTTTGCTTCAAATTCGTGAATCCGAAAATTGTGATGAAGTGCTAAAAGAAGAAATTTACGAAGTGATTCACGATAGCTCCTTGAATGAAAAGCATGATTTCAATGATGTTATTATAAATGTCAATTGTGCTAATAATATGCAAAACCCTAAGCTTGGGGATGCTAATTTTGCTATGTCCACTAGTTATTGTAATGATCATGATTGGGGTGATTCTTCCTACGAGCTTGAAAATTTAGTTAAGCCTAATGATGAATATGTTTGCAATAATATTGAAAGTGGGTTTGGAAGAGTGTCAACTCTAGGTAATAATGATCCCAGTACTTCGGAGTATGATCAATCTCATGAATTTTTTGATAAAAGTGGGTTTGGAGAGGTCATGACTTTAGTTAATGTTAATCCCACTATTTTGGAAGAGTGTCAACTTTGCATGCATGTGGATCATCTATAGAATATGTTATGTGATAGCTATATTTTTAAATTTGATTATGATCCTACATGTAATTATTATGGGAGAGGAAAATATGGTTGTAGAAATTTTCATGTTACTAAATTACCTATCGTTATGTTGAGATTGCTATGGTTTCTTTCTTCTCCCTTGCATATGCTAGTTTTGCTTGTCTTGATAATTTGTTTTCCTATATGATGCCTATGCATAGGAAGTATGTTAGACTTAGATGTGTTTTTTACTTGCTACAAGATGCTCTCTTCGTGTTTCAATTGTTATCTTTCATGTGAGCTTCATTGGAATCTCAATGCCTAGGTAAAAGGCTTTAAGTAAAAGTGCTTGTTGGGAGACAACCCAATATTATTAGTTCCTATTTTTGAATAAATAATTTATCTAGCTGCTGGTTAGATGTATTTTAATTAGTGTTTGTGCCAAGTAAGACCTTTGGGATGGCTTACGGTGATAGTTGATTTGATCT
This sequence comes from Triticum dicoccoides, assembly GCF_002162155.2. Classification (NCBI taxonomy): domain Eukaryota; kingdom Viridiplantae; phylum Streptophyta; class Magnoliopsida; order Poales; family Poaceae; genus Triticum; species Triticum dicoccoides. Next base: position 270,170,061 of record NC_041380.1, read on the forward strand.
TGCTGAAAAACAGAAACTTTCGCACCCAGGAAAATAATTCTCATTTTTAACAGAAGCATGGTAAAATACTAATTCTTTTTGAATAAGATTAATATACAAATTTCCTAGGTTTTCCTAAGTTTTCAGAATTTTTTGAGTTACAAAAGTATTTGAGAGTTACAGATTACTATAGATTGTTCTGTTTTTGACAGATTCTGTTTTCTTTGTGTTGTTTGCTTATTTTGATGAATCTATGGGTAGTATCGGGGCGCGGGGGGTATGAACTATGGAGAAGTTGGAATAGAGTAGATATTACACCAATTTAAATAAAGAATGAGTTCACAATAGTACCAAAAGTGGTGATTTTATTTTCCTATACTAACGGATCTCGTGAGTTTTTTGTTGAGTTTTGTGTTGTGAAGTTTTCAAGTTTTGGGTAAAGATTTGATGGACTATGGAATAAGGAGTGGCAAGAGCCTAAGCTTGCGTATTCCCAAGGAACCCAAGGTAATATTCAAGGACAACCGAGAGCCTAAGCATGGGGATTCCCCGGAAGGCATCCCCTCTTTCGTCTTCGTTTATCGGTAACTTTACTTGAGGCTATATTTTTATTCACCACATGTTATGTGTTTTTCTTGGAGTGTCTTGTATGATATGAGTCTTTGATTTTTAGTTTGCCACAATAATTCTTGATGTACACACCTTTTGAGAGGGACACGCATGAATCGTGATTTATTAGAATACTCTATGTGCTTCACTTATATCTTTTCAGCTAGGCAATTTTGCTCTAGTGCTTCACTTATATCTTTTTAGAGCACAACGGTGGTTTTATTTTGTATAAATTATTGGACTCTCATGCTTCACTTATATTATTTTCAGAGTCTCTTTAAACAGCATGGTAATTTGCTTTGGTTATGAATTTAGTCCTAATATGATAGGCATCCAAGAGGGATATAATAAAAACTTTCATATAAAGTGCATTAAATACTATGAGAAGTTTGATTCCTTATGATTGTTTTGATATATGAGGATGGTGATATTAGAGTTATGATAGTGAGTAATTGTGGATTGTAGAAATACTTCTTTGCATGATCATGTAGTTGACATAGTATTTGTGGAAAAGCCATCGTTCATAATTTTCATACATGTCACTCTTGAGTCATTGCACACCCCGGTACACCGCTGGAGGCATTCATATAGAGTCATATTTTTCTCTAAATATCAAATTGTAATTCTTGAGTTGTAAGTAAATAAAAGTGTGATGATCATCATTATTAGAGCATTGTCCCATGTGAGGAAAGGATGATGGAAGCTATGATTCCCTCACAAGTTGGGATGAGCCTCCGGACTTTACAAAAAATAAAAGAGGCCAAGAAGCCCACCAATAAAAATAGAGAAAAAGGAGAAAAAATGATAGAAAAGAGAGAAGGGGCAATGTTACTATCCTTTTTCCACACTTTTTCTTCAAAGTAGCATCATGATCTTCATGATAGAGAGTCTCATATGTTGTCACTTTCATATACTAGTTGGAAATTTTCATTATAGGACTTGGCTTGTATATTCCAATGAATTTCCCTAGGTCTTCATGATCAAGCGAGTTGGATGCACACCCACTTAATTTATTTTTGAGCTTTCATACACTTATATCTCTAGTGCATCCATTGCATGGCAATCCCTTCTCACTCACATTGATATATATTGATGGGCATCTGCATAGACCATTGATACGCCTAGTTGATGTGAGACTATCTCCTTCTTTCTGTCTTCTCCACAACCACCATATTCTATTCCACTTATAGTGCTATGTCCATGGCTCACACTCATGTATTGCGTGATAGTTCAAAAAGGTTGAGAACATCAAAAGTATGAAACAATTGCTTGGCTTGTTGATGTCTACTACGCAACCATCTTCTTGTAGACTCATGTTGGGCCTCCAAGCACAGAGTTTTGTAGGACAGTAGAAAATTTCCCTCAAGTGGATGACATAAGGTATATCAATCTGTGGGAGGCGTAGGATGAATATGGTCTCTCTCAAACAACCCTGCAACCAAATAACAAAGAGTCTCTTGTGTCCCCAAAACACCCAATGTAATGGTAAATTGTATAGGTGCACTAGTTTGGCGAAGAGATGCTGATACGAGTGCAATATGGATGGTAGATATAGGTTTTTGTAATATGAAAATATAAAAACAACAAAGTAACTAATGATAAAAGTGAGCGAAAAAGGTATTGCAATGCTTGGAAACAAGGCCTAGGGTTCATACTTTCACTAGTGCAAGTTCTCTCAACAATGATAACATAATTAGATCATATAACAATCCCTCAGTGTGAAACAAAGAGTCACTCCAAAGTCACTAACAGTGGAGAATAAACGAATATTGAAGGGTACGAAACAACCTCAAAGTTATTCTTTCTGATCGATCTATTGGGCTATTCCTATAAGTGTCACAAATAGCCTAGAGTTCGTACTAAAATAACACCTTAAGACACACATCAAACAAAACCTAATGTCACCTAGATACTTCAATGTCACCACAAGTATCCGTGGGTTTGATTATACGATATGCGTCACACAATCTCAGATTCATCTATTCAACACAAAGAACTTCAAAGAGTGCCCCAAACTTTCTACTGAAGAGTCAAGACAAAAATGTGTGCCAACCCCTATGCATAAGTTCACAAGGTCACAAAACCCGCAAGTTGATCACCAAAACATACATCAAGTAGATCACGTGAATATCCCATTGTCACCACAGATAAGCACATGCAAGACATACATCAAGTGTTCTCAAATCCTTAAAGTCTCAATCCGATAAGATTACTTCAAATGGAAAATTCAATCCATTACAAGAAGGTAGAGGAGGAGAAACATCATAAGATCCAACTATAATAGCAAAGCTCGCAGTACATCAAGATCGTGCCAAATCAAGAACACGAGAGAGAGAGAGAGATCAAACACATAGCTACTGGTACATACCCTCAGCCCCGAGGATGAACTACTCCCTCCTCGTCATGGAGACCGCAGGGATGATGAAGATGGCCACCGGTGACGATTCCCCCCCTCCGGCAGGGTGCCGGAACAGAGTCCCGATTGGTTTTTGGTGGCTACAGAGGCTTGCGGCGGCGGAACTCCCGATCTAGGTTCTGTTCTGGGGGTTTTGGGATTAATAAGAGGCGTTGGCGTCGGGAACAAGTCAAGGGGGCCCGCGAGGAGCCCACAAGGATGGAGGGCGCGCCCTAGGGGGGTGGAGGCGCCCTCCACCCTTGTTGACGCCTCGAGGCTCTCCTCCGATATCTTTTCATTCCAGTATTTTCTTATATTTTCCAAAAATAATCTCTGTAAATTTTCAGGTCAATTGGACTCCGTTTGATATTCCTTTTCTGTGAAACTCAAAAACAAGGAAAAAATAGAAATTGGCACTGGACTCTAGGTTAATAGGTTAGTCCCAAAAATCATATAAATAGCATATAAATGCATATAGACATCCAAGATAGATAATATAATAGCATCGAACAATAAAAAATTATAGATATGTTGGAGACGTATCAAGCATCCCCAAGCTTAATTCCTGCTTGTCCTCGAGTAGGTAAATGCTAAAAAACAGTATTTTTGATGTGGAATGTATCAAGTACACAAGTTTGATCAATGATAATTTCAATCACTTTTTCTAGCATCATTATGTATCATAACAGTAGCTCATATCATAAAGCTTCTCATGATCAAGTAACAAGCTATTCACATGTTAAATCATAGATCATAAACTTTCTTGAAAACTAACAAACTATGTTCTCAGTCATCAAACAATTGCAATTCATCTTATTTTCAGGAAGGGTCCATGTAAGATCTTTGATTTAGCAAATCCAACATACTCAACTATCATAGTCTTCCATGATTGCTAACAGAGCATATTTTTACGACAAATAGCATCAATTGAACACAGAGAAAGATAGGGGCTTAATGTTCCGCCTCCCAACTTATTTATCATATAGATAATTGTCAACAATAATAATTCATGATCAAATATATTTGAATGGCCATATATGCTTAGATCTTTCCCCATCACATGATGCTTGCCAACTAAAGAGTAGGTTTGAATGAGAAGGAATACTACTGACTCTTGCATAAAAGTAAAAGGTAGGCCCTTCACAAAGGGAAGCAGGGATATGTAGAGGTGCTAGAGCTCGAAGCTTTTAAAAAAGAGATGAAAATAATTTTGAGAGGTATGCTTTCATTGTCAACATAACAACCAAGAGTTCCCAATATCTTCCATACTAGATACATTATAGGTGGCTCCCAAACAGAAAGGTAAAGATTTAACCCCCCCCCCCCTCCACCAACAATCACATTCCACGGCTGGTCCGAAAAAATGGTTTCCGTCAAGCTATCAATAATCATCGGGGAGTTTTGTTTAATTTATTTGTGATTTTGTTTTTGATCTTTTGATCTTAGGACTGGGCATCCCAATTACCAGCCACTCTCTCGTGAATGATAAGTGAATAAACACTCATCGTGAGAATAACCCACCTAGCATGGAATATACTGACAGCCCCTAGTCGCTACATGAGTGATTCGGGCATACAAAACAGATTATTATTTGAAGGTTTAGAATATGGCACATGCAAATTTACTTGGAACGGTAGGTAAATACCGCATATAGGTAGATATGGTGGACACTCGTGGAAGAAACTTGGTTCAAGGAATTTGGATGCACAAGCAGTATTCCCGCTTAGTACAAAAATTTAGGCTAGCAAAAGATTCTAAATAGCAAGCACCACACGTTGGAGGATCCATAACAATATAACTTCTATACAAATATACCCAAGCATAACTCATTATGTTGTCTTCCTTGTCCAACTTCAACTAATTTGATCAAGTTTGAAAATAATAATGGGGCTCACAATCATAGAAGATGTCCAAGATAGTATATTTATATGTGAAATCCCTCTTCCTTCAATATTCTTTCATGAATTGTTCAAGTGACCAAGAAATACCATGTTTGCTAACTTTCAATAAATTTACCACCTCTACTTCTTATATGTGAAGTTATTACTCCCCATGGGACAAGCATATGAAACATATAGAATTTCATATTTATGATATTCAATTCATTCAACCATTTACTCAGAGGATATAGGTGAAGCACGTGAGTAAATGACAAACTACTCCAAAAGATATAAGTGAAAATCAATGAGTAGTCAAATAATTATTTAGCTATGTGCATAATCTCTCCCATTTAAGTATTTCAGATCTTAAGTACTTTATTCAAATAGCAAGCAAAACAAAATAAAGTGTCATTGCAAGGATAGCACATATCATGTGAAGAAGCAAAAACTTAGGCTCAACCGATAATAACCGATCATTGTAGAAGAAGAAAGGTGGAATGCCAACCGGGGCATCCCCAATCTTAGATGATTGAGACTTCTTGAAATATTAACTTGAGATGCCTTGGGCATCCCCAAGCTTGAGCTTTTGTGTCTCCTTAATTCCTTTCATATCGCGGTTTCCCTAAATCTTAAAAACTTCATCCACACAAAACTCAACAAGAACTCGTGAGATAAGTTAGTATAAATCAATGCATAAACTTTATCATTCTCTACTGTAGCAAATCACTAAAATTATTATTTGTGCCTACTAAACTCGCCTGCATATTTAACACTCATATCCTCAAATAGAATCATTAAACAAGCAAACATATGCAATCAATGCAAACATAACAGTAATCTATCAAAACAGGACAATCTATAAAGAATGCAGGAGGAATCATACTTCTTTAACTCCAAAAATTCTGAAAAATTATCACACTGTGGATAATTTGTTGTTACTAATTTTGTAAAAAAATTAGGATTTTATCATGTTCTAACTATTCATAAATATTCAAAACATAACAGCAAACTTTCTGTTTTTAAAACAACAACATATGGACTTGCAAAATAAGCATGGTAAGGGCTATAATTGACCTTTTTATTGAACTAAAAGATGCAAAACATTACTATAAATAAAAGCAAGCAAATCCTAAGAAAAGAAAATGACACTCCAAGCAAAAAAATATCAAGTGGTGAATAAAAATATAGCTTCAAGTAAGGTTACCGATGAGCGAGGACTAAAGAGGGGATGCCATCCGGGGCATCCCCAAGCTTAGATGCTTGGTTGTCCTTGAATATTATCTTGGGGTGCCTTGGGCATCCCCAATCTTAGGCTCTTGCCACTCCTTATTCCATAGTCCATCGAATCTTTACCCAAAACTTGAAAACTTCACAACACAAAACTTAACAAAAAAACTCGTAAGCTCTGTTAGTATAATAAAGCAAATCACCTCTTAGGTACTGTCAAGACAAGATTCATAATTTTTCTCACATGATGCCTACTGTAACCTATCATTTCTACAATTTATAATAAGCAATATAAGCCATAGAAACTAGAAAACAAGCAAAGTATGCATCGAAAATAGAATCTATCAAAAACAGGACAGTCTGTAGTAATCTGTAACTCTCGAATACTTATATAAGTCCAAAAATTCTGAAAAATTAGGAAAGCCTGAGAAATTTGTTTATTAATCTTTCGCAAAAAGAATCAGTATTTTATCGCGCTCTTGTTAAAAATGAGAATTGTTTTCCTGAGCACAAAAGTTTCTGTTCTTCAGCAAGATCTAATCAACTATCACCATAGATCATCCCAAAGGTCTTACTTGGCACTTTATTGAAACAAAAGCTATAAAACATGATTACTACAGTAGCTTAATCATGTGGACATACAAAAACAGTAGGTATAAATGTTGGGTTATCTCCCAACAAGCATTTTTCTTTAATGCCTTTTTAGCTAGGCATGATGATGACAATGATGCTCAAATAAAAGAGAAGAATTGAAACATAATGGGAGCATCATGAAGCATATGACTAGAACATTTAAGTCTAACCCACTTACTATGCATAGGGATTTTGTGAGCAAACAACTTATGGGAATAAGATTCAACTTGCATAGGATGGTAAAACAAGCAAAACTTCAAGATTTTCAAGGAAACTTGATATTATTGAGATACGTAGAAGCATATGTTCCTCTCTCATAATAATTTTCAGTAGAGTCATGAATTAATTCAACAATATAACCATCACAAGAAGCATTATTTTCATGATGCACAAGCATAGAAATTTTACTACTCTCCACATAAGCAAAATTCTTCTCATTCGGAATAGTGGGAGGAGCAAATTCAACAAAATAACTATCATGGCAGGCATAATCCAATTGAAAATTAAAATCATGATGACAAGTTTCATGTTTATCATTATTCCTTATAGCATACATGTCATCACAATAATCATCATAGATAGCAACTTTGTTCTCGCAATCAATTGGAACCTCTTCCGAAATAGTGGATTCATCACTAAATAAAGTCATGACCTCTCCAAATCCACTTTTATCAATATTATGAAAAGATTCAACACCCTCCAAAATAGTGCGATCATTACTTCCTAAAGTTGACACTCTTCCAAACCCACTTTCATCAATATAATCATCATAAATAGGAGGCATGCTATTATCAAAATAAATTTGCTCATAAAAACTTGGGGGACTAAAAATATCATCTTCATCAAACATAGCATCCCCAAGCTTGTAGCTTTGCATATCATTAGCATCATGGATATTCAAAGAATTCATACTAACAACATTGCAATCATGCTCATCATTCAAAGATTTAGTGCCAAACATTTTAATGCATTCTTCTTCTAACACTTTGGCACAATTATCGAAATCCTTATTTTCACGGAAGACATTAAAAAGATGAAGCATATGAGGCAACCTCAATTCCATTTTTTGTAATTTTATTTTATAGACTAAACTAGTGATAAAACAAGAAACTAAAAGATTCAATTGCAAGATCTAAAGATATACCTTCAAGCACTAACCTCTCTGGCAACGGCGCCAGAAAAGATCTTTATGTCTACTACGCAACCTTCTTCTTGTAGACTCGTGTTGGGCCTCCAAGCGCAGAGTTTTGTAGGACAGTAGCAAATTTCTCTCAAGTGGATGACCTAAGGTTTATCCATGCATGGGAGGCGTAGGATGAAGATGGTCTCTCTCAAACAACCCTGCAACCAAATAACAAAGAGTCTCTTGTGTCCCCAACACACCCAATACAATGGTAAATTGTATAGATGCACTAGTTCGGCGAAGAGATGGTGATATGAGTGCAATATGGATTGTAGATATAGGTTTTTGTAATCTGAAAATATAAAAACAGCAAGGTAACTAATGATAAAAGTGAGCTAAAATGGCATTGCAATGCTTGGAAACAAAGCCTAGGATTCATACTTTCACTAGTGCAAGTTCTCTCAACAATGATAACATAATTAGATCATATAACAATCCCTCGACGTGCAACAAAGAGTCACTCCAAAGTCACTAATAGCGGAGAATAAAAGAAGAGATTATTGTAGGGTACGAAACCACCTCAAAGTTACTCTTTCTGATCGATCTGTTGGGCTATTACTATAAGTGTCACAAACAGCCGTAGAGTTCGTACTAAAATAACACCTTAAGACACACATCAAACAAAACCTAATGTCACCTAGATACTTCAATGTCACCACAAGTATCCGTGGGTTTGATTATACGATATGCATCACACAATCTCAGATTCATCTATTCAATACAAACACTAGTAGAAAAAGGGTCAAACGTGAAGCACATTAGTGCCAGTTTGAATTTGAGCCGGCACTAATGTATACATTAGTGCCGGTTCCAACGGCTAGCTGGGCCGCTCTCATTAGTACCGGTTCGTGGCGAACCTTTAGCACCGGTTCGTGCCACGAACTGGTACTAAAGTGAGTGGTGGCAGGATGTTGTCAGTCCGTGGCCCCTCCAGCACCTTTAGTATCGGGTCGTATCATGAACCGGTACTAAAGGTCGTCCTACATAGACCCTTTGTCCACCCGAGCTCGCTCTGTTCTTCCCCTTTCCCCTCTCCTCTCTGTTCTTTTCCCTCTTCCTCTGAAGCTCATCACACATTTTGCCCAAGATTTGAAGGCCCCCATCCATTCAAATGATCACAAAGGTTAGCAACTCTTTCCTTTCATCTCTCATTGCTAGATTAGCTCGTGCAATGCTTTATATAGTGATTGATTTTTGAGTTTAGTAATTTGGGAGTAATTATATATATGTTCTAGTATTTGATTTATATGCAATTTGAGGACAAAAATAACACTTAGTTTTGCATATGTAGGTGTGGTTTACTTAGTACCTTCTAAATCTCCATCGTAACCACCGTCGATCGCTCCCATCGCTGGCACCACCTTGTGGTGAGCCTCTTGTTCATGAAGTTTTATATAAAAAAATGATGTTTGTGTGATTTGGATATATAGTTACTCGTATAATTATCTTACCCATACATTTTTTGTTATGCACAGTGCCATGGTTTTGATATCCGTCCCTGTCGGCCCTCGTTTGGGTTATGATTCGGATGTGGTATATTCTCGTTTAAAACTATTCATTGCATTTCGTGTTTATGACAAATTATGCCCATCAAGTTGACATAGATATTTGTATGTAGGAGGTAGTTGAACCCGAAATTCCAACTGACCCTATTGTCGAGAGGTTAAATTTAGTTGAAAGAGAAAACGAGGATTTGAAGGAAAAATTGAAAAGAATTGAGGGGGAGAAGATGGAATTGGAGTTGCATGTTGTTGATGTCGTCGATGATCACAAGATTAAGATGGAGAAAATGCGCTTGAAGATTAGAAAGATTCGAAAATATGCCATTCATAGTGAGGCTTGGTATCATTATGCTGTTGGATCAATTGTTACCTTAGTTGCGATCTTGATCGCATTTGTTGTTGCATTTAAATTCTTTAGCTAGAGAGTTATTTGTTTGTTGCATTGAAGTGTTGTATGCTCTTTATGTATGAACTTTATGTATTGTATTAATTTGATGTTTTCGGTGTTGTGTATTGAAGATGAGCCGGCAATGGATGTACGATGACCAATGCTCTCCCGAGTTCATTAATGGCGTGCGTACTTTTCTGCTTGCGGCTGAGGCAAACAAGCGAGCAGATGGTTTTATGCATTGCCCATGTGCTGGCTGTAAGAATGGTCGCAATTACTCTATGTCAAGAACCATTCACGTCCACCTGTTTGAGTCCGGTTTCATGCCCCACTATAATGTTTGGACCAAGCATGGAGAAAGAGGGGTTATGATGGAAGACAATGAAGAAGAAGAGGACGACGACAGCTATCCTGGCCATGGGTTCCCTGAATACGATGATACAACAATGAGGGAAGAAGCTGAGCCGGTAATGCGGGAAGAAGTCGAGCCGGAAATGCGGGAAGAAGCTGAAGAAGACACATCGGATGATCTCGTTGATGATCTAGGTCGGGCCATTGCCGATGCAAAGAGAAACTGCGCAAGTGATTTGGACAAGAAGAAGTTGTAGCGCATGTTAGAGGATCACAAAAAATTGTTGTACCCGAATTGCGTAGGTGACAAGAAAAAGCTGGGCACCACACTGGAATTGCTGCAATGGAAGGCAGAGAATGGTGTATCTGACAAGGGATTTGGAAAGTTGCTGGTAATGATAAAGGATATGCTTCCAAAGGACAACGAATTGCCCGAGAGTATGTACCAAGCAAAGAAGGTTGTCTGCCCTCTAGGGTTAGAGGTGCAAAAGATACATGAATGCCCTAATGATTGCATCCTCTACCGCGGTGAGTACGAGGATTTGAACGCTTGCCCGGTATGCGGTGCATTGCGCTATAAGATCAGCCGCGATGACCCTGGTGATGTCGAGGGCGAGCGCCCCAGGAAGAAGATTCCTGCCAAGGTGATGTGGTATGCTCCTATAATACCACGGTTGAAACGTTTGTTCCAAAACAAAGAGCATGCCAAGGCGATGCGATGGCACAGAGAAGACCGTAAGAAAGATAAAAAGTTGAGAGTACCCACTAACGGGTCGCAGTGGAGAAAAATCGAAAGAAAGTACGAGAAGGAGTTTGCAGATGACGCAAGGAACGTATGGTTTGGTCTAAGCGTAGATGGCATTAATCCTTTTGGGGAGCAGAGCAGCAACCATAGCACCTAGCCTGTGACTCTATGTTTGTATAACCTTCCTCCTTGGTTGTGCATGAAGCGGAAGTTCATTATGATGCCAGTGCTCATCCAAGGCCCTAAGCAACCCGGCAACGACATTGATGTGTACCTAAGGCCATTAGTTGAAGAACTCTTACAACTGTGGAATGGAACAGGTGTACGTGTGTGGGATGAGCACATGGGGGAAGAATTTGACCAAAAGGCGTTGCTGTTCGTGACCATCAATGATTGGCCTGCTCTCAGTAACCTTTCAGGACAGACAAACAAGGGATACCGCGCATGCACGCACTGTTTGGACGATACCGATAGTATATATTTGGCTAATTGTAAGAAGAATGTGTACCTGGGACATCGTCGATTTCTTCCGAGTAGGCATCGCGTAAGAAAGAAAGGCAAGCATTTCAAAGGTGCTGATGTACATGATATGGTCAAGGATTTGAATGTGGTCTTTGGAAAGGGTCCTGGTGGACAACCTGTTCCGAATGACGCTGACGGACGCGCACCCATGTGGAAGAAGAAATCTATATTTTGGGACCTGCCTTATTGGAAAGACCTAGAGGTCCGCTCCGCAATCGACGTGATGCACGTGACGAAGAATCTTTGTGTGACCCTGCTTGGCTTCTTGGGCGTGTATGGGAAGACAAAAGATACACCTGAGGCACGGGAGGACCAGCAACGTATGCACGGAAAAGACGGCATACATCAGGGTCATGCAAGCTACACTCTTACTAAAGAAGACAAGGAAATCTTATTTGAATGCCTGCTTAGTATTAAGGTACCGTCTGGCTTCTCGTCGAATATAAAGGGAATAATAAACATGGCAGAGAAAAAGTTCCAGAACCTAAAGTCTCATGACTGCCACGTGATTATGATGCAACTGCTTCCGGTTGCATTGAGGGGGCTTCTACCAGAAAATGTTCGATTATCCATTGTGAAGCTATGTGCATTTCTCAATGCAATCTCTCAGAAGGTAATTGATCCAGAAATCATACCAAGGTTAGAGAATGATTTGGTGCAATGTCTTGTCAGTTTTGAGTTGGTGTTCCCACCATCCTTCTTCAACATCATGACGCACGTCCTAGTTCACCTATGCGAAGAGATTAACATTTTGGGTCCTGTATTTCTACACAATATGTTCCCCTTTGAGAGGTTCATGGGGTCTTAAAGAAATATGTTCATAACCGTGCTAGGCCAGAAGGAAGCATCTCCAAGGGCCATGAAAATGAGGAGGTCATTGAGTTTTGTATTGACTTTATTCCTGACCTTAAGCCGATTGGTGTTCCTGAATCACGGCATAAGGGCGGACTGGATGGAAAAGGCACGCTAGGAGGGGAACAAATAATATGTATGGACGGACATTCTCTCACTGAAGCACACTACACAGTTCTACAGAATTCCGCCTTGGTGGCTCCGTATATGGATGAACACAAGAATTTGCTACGCTCCAAACACCCGGAGCGGTCTGATGACTGGATTACACGTGAACAAACCAGGAGTTTCGCCAGTTGGTTGCAGACACGTACCATGCATGACACCTCTATTGAAGATGACATGTACTTGCTGTCCCAGTTACCATCTTCGAATACAATGACTTTCAAAGGGTACAAGATAAATGGTAATACATTTTACATGATCGCCCAAGATAAGAAGAGCACAAACCAAAACAGTGGTGTCCGCTTTGATGCAGAAACCAAGACAGGAAAGGAAACATATTATGGTTATATACAGGACATATGGGAACTTGACTGTCGACGTGGTTTGAAGGTCCCTTTGTTTCGGTGCAAATGGGTCAATATGACATGAGGCGGGGTAACAGAAGACCCGCAGTACGGAATGACAATAGTGGATCTCAACAATCTTGCATATGCAGACGAACCATTCGTCCTAGCCAATGATGTGGCTAAGGTTTTCTATGTGAAGGACATGTCTACCAAGCCAAGAAAAAGAAAAGATAAGGAAGCGAATGCATCGTACAATGAGCCAAAGCGGCACATAGTTCTTTCTGGGAAGAGAAACATCGTAGGAGTGGATGACAAGACAGACATGTCAGAAGATTATGAAAAGTTTGATGAAATTGCTCCATTCACAGTGAATATTGACCCGAGCATCCCGTTAAATGATGAAGATTTTCCATGGTTACGGCGCAAAGGGACACACGCGAAGAAAAAGTTTCACACCCAAAGATCTGGGATGTGATCAGCTTCACTATCATCATTTTCTTCTGCGTTTCACACCCAGGAGGGAATCTCTGTAATAGTTAGGGTAGTTATGTGTTTTGGCATTTGAAACGCGAAGAAATTTTATGTGCAAACAAATTCTTTCATGCCTTTACTGATTTTTTAAGCTAAATGACCCTGAAATTCAAAAGCATTTCAAATGAACTCAGAAAAGGTTGAAAGTTGGCATGGTATCATAATTTCACCCACATAGCATGTGCAAAAAGTAGAGAGGGTTACCGCAAAAACTGGATGCACTTCGTGTACAAAATGGACAATCTCTTTCAAAGTATCAGGGTTTTGGACGAAAACTCATCCGTTACAAAAGGCATTTCATTTTTTAAATAACCTAAGCATTACCAAATTGAATATAATGATAAAACACACTAATATTAAACATAAGAAAAAAGAATCACTGAAAAATCTATTCTCAAAGTTAAGTTATTCACAAACTAGTGATTCACACAAATTTCAAATAAATCAAAATTTAAACTATTCAAATTTGTAAACTACCCGGTACTAACAGAAAGTTTGTAATTTTTTGTACCTAAAGAAAAAATATTCACAAAGAAACTCTAAATACAGCAAAGAAACAACTCAAAAATAAATAAAACAAAAATAAATAAAGCAAAAAAAATAAGAAAAAAGCCCACCTACTGCGCCACAGCGGCCTGCATACGACTAGAAACCCAACCTGTTGTTGGGCCAGGATGCAGGCCCGCAAAGGCCCAGTAGGCCCACAGGGCAGCACAGAACATTTAAGCCCAGTAGGCCTGCTTTGGAGAGGAGCTCGAGGGAGCTACCACACTGGGGCTTATAAACCAATGCGGACGCCCCTCAGCTAGCGAGGTGGGACTAAACATTTCACACCGCACCTGCGCCAGCGCACCCCCTTTAGTACCGGGTGGTGGCTCAAACCGGTACTAAACAGGGGGTTTTTAGTACCGGTTGGAGCCACCACCCGGTACTAAAGGGGTGCGGTTCCCAATGTTTGGCCTGGCCAAAACAGGCCTTTAGTACCGGTTGGTGGCTCCAACCGGTACTAAAGGTCCATCCTATATAACTAAACACTTCAAAACTTTCAGTTTCTCATCTGCTTCTTCTCCTCTGCCCCGTCGCCCGCCGCCCCCGTCTCCATATCCCTCGTCGCCGTCCCGTCCCCGTCGTCCCCGTCGTCACTGCCGCGCCGTCCCGGCCCATCCCGCGCGTCGTCCCCGTCCCCGTCATCGCTGCCCCGTCCCCGTCGTCGCCGCCCCGGCCCATCCCCGTCGTCGCTGCCCCGGCCCGTCCCCGTCATCGCCGCCCCGTCCCTGTCCCCGTCGTCGCCATCCCCGTCGTCGCCGCGCCCGTCGCCTCTCGCCTCGCCGGTGAGCACACACACACATATACATTTTTTTAGTTTTTTAGTTATAGAAATAGTTATAAAAATGTTAGAAATTTTTCTTTTTTTAGTTATAGAAATAGTTAGTTATATAGCATTGTTAGAAATGTTATAGAAAAGTTAGAATTGTTAGGAATTTTTCTGTTTTTTAGTTATAGAAATAGTTATAAAAAAGTTAGAAATTTTTCTTTTCTTAGTTATAGAAATAGTTAGTTATATAGCATTGTTAGAAATGTTATAGAAAAGTTAGAATTGTTAGGAATTTTTCTGTTTTTTAGTTATAGAAATAGTTATAAAAAAGTTAGAAATTTTTCTTTTTTTAGTTATATAAATATTAGAAATGTTATACAAATGTTAGTTATATATATAGAAATGTTATAATTTTTTCTGTTTTTTAGTTATAGAAGTATTAGAAATGTTATAGAAATGTTAGTTATATAGCATTGTTAGAAATGTTATAGGAATGTTAGTTATATAGAAATGTTAGAAATTTTAGTTATCAAAATCCAATCATTAAAAAAATGTTACTTTTTGCGGGCATATAGCTAGTATTTGTTCTCGACGGTGCCCGGCCCGCATCCTCGTCGTCGACCCGTCCGCGACGACGTCCGGGTGACCCATGTCCGGGACTGGGCTCCGCCGGGCTGGCACTGGGAGGTGCTTCCT
Source organism: Triticum dicoccoides (assembly GCF_002162155.2). NCBI lineage: Eukaryota > Viridiplantae > Streptophyta > Magnoliopsida > Poales > Poaceae > Triticum > Triticum dicoccoides. The sequence goes on from NC_041380.1 coordinate 270,185,381, forward strand.
GAAGGGGGGCACCACTTGATGAGGAACTCGGCCCCGGTCGTCGACCCTGATCTCGTTTGGTGGCGTTCGCGTGGGCCAGTTTTGGTGCGGAGGGAGCCGGCCCCGCCGGAGGTGGTACGTCGCCATGTCAGGGAGGAGGACGAGCACGTCCATCGCTACATGGTTGCGTTAGAGGGCGGCAGGTTCTCCAATACCTGGCAGTTTCTTCAGGGATCTCACTTCAGCTATGATCCTATGAGGGTTCCTTCTCTTTGGGTGTCCACCGCCCGCGCCGCATGATCCGACGATGTATTCGAGATTATATCTATTATTCGAGACGATGTATTCGAGATTATATCTATTATTCGAGACGATGTATTCAAGATTATATCTATTATTCGAGACGACGTATTCGAGATTATATTGATGATGCTTATTATGTACTATGATTGATTCAGTTTTTCCTTATTAATTGATTGCATCCATGCATTGTAATTTGAATATATTTCTTTTGGATTAGTTAAACAAAACCTATGGCGGACAATACCGACAGAGAGGGAGAAGAGGCCCTGTTCAATATCATACACAATCCTCGCGGGCCAGATGATGATCGAAATGAAGAAGATTATGATGGCTCTGAATATCTAAACAACACCGGGGAGGGTGATATGATATTCGATCGCGACGACCGAATTGATGAAGTCATGAACTATGAACATGACGAAGAAAATGTTGATCTTGAAACAACAAAGACCGGCGAGGTATATATATTTATATAAGCAGGCATCTGGTGATCATCACATGTTTTAAATGACTTGAAGATATATTAACGAATCGATCTTTCTTCTTTCAGCCATCCGGATCGAGCAAATCTTCAGGCAACAGGACGAAGCGAGGCCTGAACAAAAAGTTGAAGGAGGGCGTAAAGTACAATATCGAGGCAATCAGACCTAATGGCGAACCATTCGCGCCTAAGAAGATTGCGGACAAGTTCGTTCATCAGTGCGAAGTTCTTGTGAAGGACCAACTCCCGATCTCCCTTCAAGAATGGAGAGAGCCAGCAAAGCCACGTCCAGGAGTTACTTTTGTCGATGATAGACAAAAACATTTGCTTTGGGAAACGCTCATGGAACATTTCACCCTACTAGATCATTTCACAGATGCAGATGTGGAGAAAGTCAAGGACGCTGCTCTTAGGAAGATGACGGTTGCATTCAAGAACCACAAGATTCGTGAATGGGCCAAATACATCAACGGAGGAAGGAAGACTCCAGTATTCGAGGGAACACTAGAGAACCAAAGTGCTCATTGGGACGATTTCGTGAAATTCAAGGATTCGGAATTATCTAAGGAACGGTCGAGAATAAACAAGGCCAATGCCGCAAAAAAGGATAAGTTCCATAAGCTGGGGCCAGGTGGCTATGCGGTGGAAATGCCTAAGTGGGATAAGTCTGAGAAAGAGATGCTGGATGCAGGTGTCACTCCAGAAACATTGAGCTGGGCCCCCAGGTGCAGGACTTGGTTCTATGCGCATGGGGGGGAGTTGGACCCAAAGACAGGCAAAGTTTCGAAGAAGGCATGTCTGGACGGAGCCGAAGATAAGCTACTGTTGCAATAGAAGAGGCTCGATCCGGGTTGTTCGAGCCCAACAGAGAGAACGACAAGCTTACGCACGCCCTGGGAAATCTTGAACACCCAGGAAGAACACGAGGCATGGGCGCTATTCTGTGGTATGAGGGGTTTTCGGACTGGAACGCCGACTATAGAACCCGTGCGAGAAAGAAGATTGCGGAGGATAAGAAGAGGAAGATGGAGGAGGAGTAGAGGAAGCTAGACTATGAACGCCTTCAAGGCCTAGAATCAGCGCACGTGGACTTGGCAATCAAATTCCACCAGCAGCAGGAGCAGATCGACTCACTTAGCCAGCAAAGGGGGCCTCAGCAGCTAGCGGATGATCCACCAATGGATAGCACCGTCCCATCCATGCCGAGAAGCAGCGTGGGTTCCGCCCCAGGCGACGCATTGCTGGATAGCTACCCAGTGGATGACATCATGGAGAACACTAACTGCGAGCTACACTTCAAAATGAAGAACATATCCATGAAGGTGGAGGACGCCCTTGCTTTTACAAATCCCCCCGAGGCAACCTTCCATTGCAACCCGATTCCAGCAGGCTATGCTCGTGTCTTGGTTGATGAGGTGGTGGACCAATATTCGGGGCTAGAGCTTGACATTCCTGGAGGTGATGATGAGCACACACTAGGAGAGGCCAACCATCGTATCATCCTATGGAGAAAGGATTGCATCATCTTTCGAAGGCCACCGACACCACGTCATCCGACTCCTCGTCGCAGTCCGCCACCGAGTCAGCAGACTCCCGCTCCTCCAAGTCCGGCACAGCTTCAGGCCACTCCTCCTCCAAGTCCGGCACAGCTTCAGGCCACTCCTCCTCCAAGTCCGGCAAAGTGTCAGGCCACTCCTCCTCAAGGTCCGGCACAGCTTCAGGCTACTCCTCCTCCAAGTCCGGCACAGCTTCAGGCCACTCTTCCTCCTCCAACTGAGCCACGTCAACCGTCTTCGCTGCCTCAGCAATCACGGAAGAGAGCCGCCTCAGCTATGGTGCGTAGCGGTACAGGTCGAGGTAGTACTGCAGGTACAGGCGGAGGCAAGCGATTTCAATATGGTCCAAGCCTCGCGCCTCTTCCGCAGAGGCCTTACGACAAGTCCGAGGAGGAAAACATAGCCATATCGAAGGCCGAGGTGGAAGCCCATTTTGCACCGAAACCGCCACCGCCGCCAAGGGACAAAGTGCCTGTGGAAAAGATTGACCACTTCATTCGTATGGCTAGACCACCAGCTCCCAAGCCTGTTGACACAGACTATGAGCGCCACCTCAGGAAGTTAAATCGAGCACGTCTACAGAAAGAGGCCAACAACACATGAGAGTAGGCGCGCCCAATATTATTGTGGGCAAACCATTAACGTTCCCGAGCTGGGTGATGTGGTAATAACCGAGGAGCATATTGCGCAGGCTGAATCGATCGGGATCACTATTGGACAACTCCTCGATATCGAGCCCATGTCTCCGACTAGAGAGGAGGAAATAAAACGGAAATATGCCCGGGGCCAACCTTTGGTCGAGCCAGAGGAGGTCAATAAGCTCCCAACGAGAATGTATGAATTGCATCAATGGTACATGGACATTACCAAGATTTCCAATTGAGAGTCCCTCATGGTGAATGTCAACGAGGAGCATTACTACCATAAGAAAGCTATGACCGTTGAGTATTCATAACTTTTTCAGCTATACAATAAAGACGCACTCGACAAATCTATCGTCAGTTGCTATTGTCTGTAAGTGATTTCTTTCTGTAATTTAAGTCTCAAGCTAGCTGATCATTTTGATCAATCATTACCTGTAATTATCCTCACTATATTCTTTTCTGTGGTATTATGCAGGATGAAGATTTATGAAATGAAAAAAGGTGGACGCTATGGCATTGGGTTTGTTGACCCAAATACCATTAATGAATACACATGGAAAATAGATCCATATCACGCAAAATGTGTAGAGGAAAGCATGCTACAGTTCTTCAAGGAACTCAAATACAATGAAGATATACTACTTCCTTACAACTTCCAGTGAGTCACACTGTCTTGTACTACAAATTTTGTTTTCCCTACTAACTATAGCTACATGTTTTTGCTTACATATGCCCGCTTAATTAAGACATGCAAACGTGTGTGCATGCAGATTTCACTGGATCTTGTTAATCATGATGAAGGAACAATTGAAGTACTAGACTCGCTACTTAAGAAAGCAAGTGACTACACCATCGTGAAGGGGATAGTCAACAGGTAATTTCAATCATTATTAACTATATCTCGGCCTATTTAATTAGTTCGTCATTTCCTAATAACAACTATTTAATAACCCATTTATTCATTTTCTTTGTCGGTGGGCAGGGCTTGGGCAAAGTTCATCAGGGCCACTCCAGGCCCATGGAAACAAAGTCTGAAATGGTATCGACCCAAGGTAAGTAATTAAGTAGTACTAGCTAGCTGCCATCTCTTTAATTATCATGCTTGATTAATTATTATCTGATCAAAATTCCATTCTCGTAAAGGCCCGGAAGCAGGCGACGGGAAATGATCTATGTGCATACTACGTTTGCGAGAACATTCGCATGATGGCGTCCGAAAGGAGCAAATCTCAAAGACAGGAGTGGGTACGATATCGATTGTCAGAACACTATTCACAATTTTTACACCATTATTGATATCTAGTCACACAACTAATACACATGCATATTGATCTCCTTCTTAACAGTTCAAAGAGGTGCGGGACAAGCTCCTAGCACAGGACCGCATAGAAGCAATTCAAGAGGAAATAGCAGGATTTTTGCTCAACCAGGTCATAGATCCCAAAGGAGAATACTATTACCCGCTACCGCCCCCATGAACCACTTCCAATTGTTATCGTGCTTCGAAGGCACCAATTAGCTAGGCTAATGCCACTGGCTCCGAAGGCACCAATTAGGAGAAATTGTATATATATATACATGTGTGTATATATGTGTGAATTAATTAATGGTGGTTGTGAGACATTCGATGATATATATATATATATATATATATATATATATATATATATATATATTATGATCGGTTCTACTAGAAATTCTATTTATATATATGCCTAACGTGTACAATATGTAGTATCGTAAAATACCAGCAAACAAAAAATAATTAAATGGAAAACACAAAATTAAATGAAAAAGAAATCATAAACCCAAACCCCCCCCCAATATTTTAATACTGGTTGGTGACACCAACCGGTACTAAAGGGCTCCCTGCCCCCGAAGCTGGCTCGTGCCACGTGGTTTCCCTTTAGCACCGGTTCGTGCTGAACCGGTACTAAAGGGGGGGCCTTTAGTGCCTACATTTTAGTGCCGGTTACCAAACCGGCACTAAAGGGCCTTACGAACCGGTGCTATTGCCCGGTTCTGCACTAGTGAAAGAACTTCAAAGCGTGCCCCAAAGTTTCTACCGAAGAGTCAAGATGAAAACATGTGCCAACCCCTATGCATAAGTTCACAAGCTCATAGAACCCGCAAGTTGATCATCAAAACATACATCAAGTAGATCATGTGAATATCCCATTGTCACCACAGATAAGCACATGCAAGACATACATCAAGTGTTCTCAAATCCTTAAAGACTCAATCCGATAAGATAACTTCAAATGGAAAACTCAATCCATTACAAGAAGGTAGAGGGGGAGAAACATCATAAGATCCAACTGTAATAGAAAAGCTCGCAGTACATCAAGATTGTGCCAAATCAAGAACACAAGAGAGAGAGAGAGAGATCAAACACATAGCTACTGGTACATACCCTCAGCCCCGAGGGTGAACTACTCCCTCCTCGTCATGGAGACCGCTGGGATGATGAAGATGGCCACCGGTGATGATTCCCCCCTCCGGTAGGGTGCAGGAATAGGGTCCTGATTGATTTTTGGTGGCTAGAGAGGCTTGCGGCGGCGGAACACCCGATCTAGGTTCTGTTCTGGGGTTTTTGGGATTTATAAGAGGCATTGGCATCGGGAACAAGTCAAGGGGGCCCACGAGGAGCCCACAAGGATGGAGGGCGCGCCCTAGGGGTGGGGGCGCCCTCCACCCTTGTGGACACCTCGTGGCTCTTCTCCGATATCTTTTCGTTCCAGTATTTTTTATATTTTCCAAAAATAATCTCTGTGAAACTCAAAAACAAGGAAAAACAGAAACTGGCACTGGGCTCTAGGTTAATAGGTTAGTCCCAAAAATCATATAAAATAGCATATAAATGCATATAAAACATCCAAGATAGATAATATAATAGCATGGAACAATAAAAAATTATATATGCATTGGAGACGTATCACTTATCATTGCGGTTGTGCATGATTTGAATATTTTGTGTGATGAAGATGGAGCATATCCAAACTATATGATTTTGTTAGGATAGCTTTCTTTGGCCATGTTATTTTGAGAAGACATGATTGCTTTACTAGTATGCTTGAAGTATTATCGTTTTTATGTCAATATTAAACTTTTGTTTTGATCTTATGGATCTGAACATTCATGCCACAATAAAGAAAATTACATGGATAAATATGTTAGGTAGCATTCCACATCAAAAATTCCATTTTTATCATCTACCTACTCGAGGAAGAGCGGGAATTAAGCTTGGGGATGCTTGATACGTCTCCAACGTATCTATAATTTTTTATTGTTCCATGTTATTATATTATCTGTTTTGGATGTTTTCTATGCATTATTATGCTATTTTATATTATTTTTTGGGACTAACCTATTAACCTAGAGCCCAGTGCCAATTTCTGTTTTTCCTTGTTTTTTAGCTTCGTGGAAAAGGAATATCAAACGGAGTCCAAACAGAATAAAACTTTCGCAGTGATTTTTCTTGGACTGGAAGACACCCAGTGGACTTGGAGTGCAAGTCAGAAGAGCCACGAGGCGGCGGCAAGGGTGGAGGGGGCGCCCTAGGGGGGTGCCCCCTACCTTGTGGGCCCCTGGTGACTCCCTGACCTAGATCTTCATCCTATATATTCACATATATTCCAAAACCCTCCAAAGCATTCACGAAAACACTTTTCCACCACCGCAACCTTTTTGTTCCCGTGAGATCCCATCTTAGGGCCTTTTCCAGCATCCTGCCAGAGGGGCATTCAATGACGGAGGGCATCTACATCAACCCTATTGCCCTTCCGATGAAGCATGAATAGTTTACCATATACCTACGGGTCCATAGCTAGTACCTAGATGTCTTCTTCTCTCTCTTTGATTCTCAATACCATGTTCTCCTTGATGTTCTTGGAGATCTATCCGATGTAATCTTCTTTTGTGGTGAGTTTGTCGAGATCCAATATTGTGGATTTATGATCAGCTTATCTATGAATATTATTTGAATCTTCTCTGAATTCTTATATGCATGATTTGATATCTTTGTATTCATCTTTGAATTATCGGTTTGGTTTGGCCAACTAGATTGTTTTTTCTTGCAATAGGAGAGGTGCTTAGCTTTGGGTTTAATCTTGCGGTGTCCTCACCTAGTGACAAAGTAGGGGTAGCGAGGCACGTATTGTATTGTTGCCATCGAGGATAAAAAGATGGGGTTTACATCATATTGCTTAAGTTTATTCCTATACATCATGTCATCTTACTTAAAGCGTTACTCTATTCTTTATGAACTTAATACTCTAGATGTAGGCAGGAGTCGGTCGGTGTGTGGTGTAATAGTAGTAGATGCAGGCAGGAGTTGGTCTACTTGACAAGGACGTGATGCCTATATTGCATAATCATTGCCATGTATATCGTCATAACTTTGCGCTTTTCTGTCAATTGCTCGACAGTAATTTATTCACCACCATATCATTTGCCTTCAAGAGAGAAGCCTCTAGTGAAACCTATGGCCCCGGGTCTATTTTCCATCATATTAGTTTGTGACTTAATATTCTTGCAATCTTTATTTTCATATCTATAAACCAAAAAACCCACAAATATTTTACCTTTTATTTAGTTTTATTTATCTCTATCAGATCTCAACTTTGCAAGTGACTGTGAAGGGAGTGACAACCCCTTTATCGCGTTGGGTGCAGTGTTTGATTGTTTGTGCAGGTGCATCTATTGGGGACTTGTGCGTTTCTCCTACTGGATTGATACCTTGGTTCTTAACTGAGGGAAATACTTATGTCTACTGTGCTGCATCACCCTTTCCACTTCAAGGGAAAAACCAACGCAAGCTCAAGAAGTAGCAGGTGTTTGCGATTTGGAATAGTTCTGCGAGGATCTAGTACCCACTAGCTTTCTGGATACGGATACCTTGGAGGTAGAGGAGCATGCAACTCCTCTAAAACCAACCTAGGGTCTTCATAATGATCTCAGTCATGCGAACTACAAGGTCGAGACGGAAAATTCCAAACGCACACGGAAGAGGAAGGTGTGCGACCTTTTCTGCGGTGAGCCAGAGTGCTAGAAGTAAATTCAAACCAAAATTTCATGATGATTCATGAAAGGAATTTTCTGGGATAGCAGAGGTCTTGTATACTTAGCTAAGCATAGGTTTTTGGCGGAGGCTTCGAAGGATTATAAGCTTGATTTTATTGCATTGCTTGAGACAGGGCATGATAACTTCACTACACAGTTTCTTGGTACTATTTCTGGTGGTTTGGATTTTGGTTGGCACTGTTTACCACCTTAGGGAAGGTGGCAGGATCTTGGTCGGAGTTAACTGTGAATCTCTTGAGGTGGTTAACATGTTTATGGGTGAGTTTGCCGTCAAATTTCATGTGCGATAAAAAAATTACGGTTTCAGATGTGCACTGGTTGTTGTGTATGGGGCGGCACAACCAGAGTTCAAACCAAATTTCCTAGAAGACCTAGTTAGGGTCTGCATGGTTGGGGGGAGGTATATTACCCATATTAGTCAGGGAGACTTCAACATTATTAGAAGGAGAGAATAAAAGAATAACAATAACTTTGATGGCAGATGGCCATTCATGTTTAACACTATCATCAAGAGTCTTGACCTAAGAGAGTGACCTCATGGGCAGGCAGTACACTTGGGAAAATACTTTGGAGAATCCAACCTTTGATAAGTTGGACTGGGTACTAACCAGTGTAGAATGGGAATAAAATTTCCCCCTGGTAACGATGTGTGCGTTACAAAGAGGAATTTCTGATCACACACCACTGCTTGTTGATTCCGGTGAGGTGGTTCACTGCGAAAACAAAGACATCTTATCATTCGAAACTTTGTGGTTCGAGAGAGAGGATTTCCTAGCTTTGATAGCCAAGGAATGGGCTTTAGAGCAGTGGGGAGATTCGAAATCAAAAGATGGCAATTTAAGATTAGACATCTGTGATAGTTCTTGAGGGGTTGGGCCAAGAACAATAGTGGTACATATAAGTAGTAGAAAGAGAGGTTGCTTAATATCATTAATGAGCTTGATTTAAAAGCTAAGACTAACTCACCTGACATAAATGAACGACTGGCTAAATGACAGGTTGAGGTTAGTTTGGCGAAGCTTCTTAGAGAAGATGAGATCAAATGGGCCCTTAGAGATAAAGTGTGGCCTGTGGTTCAAGGGGATAATAATACTAAAAAATCCATATGATTGCCAATGGGAAACATAGGAAAAAGAGGATCATACAACTTCAACAAGATGAGGGTACAATTGTTGGGCATGAGAACCTTAAGATGTATATTACCAAGTTTTATAAAAGTTGTTTGGGGCCCAGGTAGAGAACTATGTCTCACTCAACGAGGATATAGTTGAGGATGTAGCACAACTAGGAGATGATGAGAATGAAGTTCTCACTACCCCTTTTGCAGAAAAGGAAGTGTTTGAGTCAATTTCATGAATGAATAATAACAAAGCACCTAGTCCCGATGGTTTCCCAGTAGAATATCATAAGAGGTGTTGGGATATTATTAAAGACGACTTGATGCCAGTGTTCCATGATCTGTTTAATGGACCTTTACAATTATTTAAACTAAACCTTGGAACAATCACTTTGTTACAAAAGAAGGAAGAGGCGGTTCGCATTGAGAAGTTTAAACCGATACGTCTGCTCAATGTTAGCTTTAAGATTTTTACAAAGTTGGAACGAATCGCCTTAAACAGGTTGCGCATTCTGTGGTTCAGTCGACCCAAACGACTTTCATGCCTGGATGACACATACTCGAGGGAGTGGTCATTCTACATGAAACCTAGCATGTAATCCATTCAAAGAAACTTGATGGAGGGGTTTTGAAGGAGGATTTCAGAAGGCATATGATAAGGTTAAGTGGCCATTTTTACACCAAGCCTTGCGTATGAAAGGTTTTGATGTGGCCTGGAGGAAGTAGGTCGAATCCTTTCTATAGGCAGGCAGCGTTGGAATCAAGGTAAATGATGACATGGGTAATTATTCCCAAACGCAAAAAGGATTGAGACAAGAGGATCCGATGTCTCCTGTCATGTTTAATGTTGTCGCTGACATGTTGTCCGTTCTCATTAATAGAGCTAAGGAGTATGACCAAGTAGATGGTCTAATCCCACATCTACTAGATGGTGGGGTGTCCATACTACAATATGCAGATGACACCATTATTTTCATGGAACATGATCTAGCTAAGGCAAGGAACATGAGATTAGTTTTATGCCTTTTCGAACAACTGTGTGGGTTGAAAATTAATTTTAATACAAGTGGGCTATTCTGCTTTGTACGTGCCAAGGAAGAACAAGATAATTAAGACAATTGTTCAGATGTGACTTGGGATCTTCACCTTTTAGATATCTGGGAATGCCAATCCATCATCATAAACTAACCAACAAAGAATGGAAATGTATTGAAGATCGATTTAAAAAGAAATTGAAATGTTGGAAGGGCAAGATCTTGTCTTATGGGGGTGGTTAATCATTATATATTCGGTTTTGATGAGCATGCCAATGTTCCTCCTATCCTTCTTTGAGGTACCGGTAGGGGTATGGTAAAGATTGGATTTCTATCGATCTTGCTTTTTCTGGCAAATTGATGAAAAAAACTAGATATAGGTTAGCCGAATGGAGTATTATCTGTAGACCGAAGGACCAAGGTGGCTTGGGAATTGAAAATCTAGAAGTGAAAAATAGGTGCTTACTTAGCAAATGGCTCTACAGGCTAGGGGTAGAGAGGGATGGGGTATGGTTACAACTATTGCACAATAAATACTTACATTCCAAAACTCTGGCACAAGTGCACAACCGACTGGCTCTCCTTTTTTTGAAGGGACTAATGAGGACAAAGACTTCTTTCTTCAACAGGAGCGAATTCATAGTTGGGAACAGAAATAATACGAGGTTTTGGGAAGATACCACTAGCCTTACAGTATCCTTCCTTATATAACACTGCCAACAACAAGAAGTTTTTGTTAGTACAGTGTTGGGTTATGTTCCTCTTAACATCCAGTAGTGGGAGAACGATGTGATAGATCGATGGTTGCATCTTGTGTGTAGGTTAATGGAGTTTAACCTTTCTTATGAGCTGGATACCTTACACTGGAAGTTGTTCGTGTTAGGTGTAGTCTTGGTTAAGTCCATGTATATAGACTTGATAAACACCGGACCTATCCTGAGGTCGATTCACACTTGGAAAATCAAGGTGCCGTTAAAACTCAAGGTATTTATTTGGTTTGTGCATAAGGGAGTAATTTCAACAAAGGATAACTTGGCAAAGCATAGTTGGGACGGTAGTCAATGTTGCTTTTGTGATCAGGACGAAACAATACAACATCATTTTCTCCACTGCCCACTTGCTAAGTTATTTGTGGTGGACCATTCACATGTCTTTAATGCATTTCCGCTCATCACGGTTTTGCATTTATTTGGGACTTGTAAACTAGGATAGAGCCTAAGACTACAGCACATATTCGAGTTGGAGGGTGTGCATTACTTTGGGCCATATGAAATTGTTGGAATGATGTTGCCTTTAACAGACAAACCATCACGAAAATTTTGCAGGTTATGTTTAGGGCATCTACTTGGATCTGTATGTGGTCGTTACTCAGCCATACAGATGACAAGGAGCTTATGGATATTGGGTGCAACTGATGGGAGATGGTCGCATGGGATACTTACAGGCGGTTTGGATGGCGGTCCAACAATAGGATATGTGTCTATTCATCTTACCCTATTTTCGTCAGTTGTGGCAAAAACATATGAGATTCGTTGTTTTGTTTGAGACCTTATTTTGAACCTGGACCATTTTTTAATAATATGGTTGTGTGCGTCAAGAGATGCAGAGACCGTGGGTATTCCTCCTTTTCGAAAAAAGTGAAACAAAATGGACTATGAAGACACTGGTGCGCGTAGGTCCTAAACAAACGGTTTTTAACCCCTTTCCGCGATGGCATTTAGAACCGTTGCCAAGTGAGTGTGGGCGATAGGGGGGTCCTTCCCACACGACCTAAAAACCGTTGGGGATATGCCCTCCTGGCACACACGCTCGGCAAAATGAGGTCGTGTGCGACTGTCGAGCACTCAAATATAGAAATATGTACAGTAGTGCTAAAATACAATTATACAGGCGAAATCATTTCCGGTCGTAAGTACATCCCACACAATCAGTCACCACTAAACGTTTCCGTTCGTATATACATCCCACACAGTCACAACAAGGAAAACGTTTGTGCAAGGTGGCGTAACACAAACAGTTTTGAAGAGAATGTCGTGTGTGATTGTTCATTGATCCAACACGGTTTATTCCTAGAAACTGTGTGTGTTGCCTGAGGTCATCGCCCACGGTATTTTCTCATTAACCGTTTGCAATAGGAAAACCCAATTAGCAAGCTAATTGGCCAATTAGCGGGCTAAGTGCCCTATTATTAATAATCCATTTACTAATCTAATTGACATTCATATTAAGCACATAATATATTCCATTTCCATATTAAGGAAGCAGGATTTCATAATTGAAATACATCAGAGTACAACATGATATAGCTTCAGCACTCAGCTACCCCATTACACAACTGCACCAGCATCAAGTTTCACATGCAACATCTAGAATGTTTCGAAATTAGCATCGTAGACGGTACATAGAGAGATGCATCTCATCTGGAAAACTGCTGAAGCGGAAGGCGAATATTGAGCCTTCATTCATGTTGAAGGTCTTTGGAACTTTAGGCCAGTGCCTGTGGATGATTGACTGTTCATCCTTTGACCCCTTCAGGAACACTTCAATATTGAACCGTGGGTGTTGTATGAAAACTTTCCTCGCCTCCTGACCACATGGGTGGTTTGAGAGGTAATCATCAGTGAAGCCTGAAAACAAGGATGTGCATAAATATCTTCTCTATATTGGAAATGGGGCAAAGGAATACAAAAAGGCAAGGTATAATAGTTAGTACCATCTTGTAAACCTCAGTGCTTCCCATTGTTTCCCTGCAACACATACATGGTAGTTAGTCATTAGGTTAAGTAAGGGTTCGCATGCTATCAGTAAAATATGTTGATGATAAATAAGCACATTGCATATTCATCAGATTAATTCAAGCGACATGGAAAACCCATTTATCCAAACCAAACATGATTAAGAACTAGGAAATATAAGACTTGTAAATGTTTCTCATGTATTAAGTGCAACCAAATTCGATTTATTGCTCACATGGTATACAATAATAGCATGCAGCCACAACAATTGAACATCGCATTGCAGAATTGAACCAAGCAGTTAACTAAACACCACAACAACTGAACCAAACGTTAACTAAGCACCACATTGCACAATATAACATACTCCTAATAGAAGATCAGACAGTTAACCAAACCAAGCATGCTTAACAACTTGGAGATATAGCAATTGTATTTGTTTCTCATGCATTACAGCCAAATTCGATTTATTCCTCACATGGTATACAATAACAGAATGCACCCACAACAATTGAACATCACATTGCAGAATTGAACCAAGTAGTTAACTAAACACCACAACAAGTGAACCAAGCCACAAAAAATGAACCAAGGAGTTAAATAAACACCAATTGAACAATATAACATACTCCTAATAAAAGATCAGATAGTTAACCGAACCAAGCATGCTTAACAACTTGGAAATATTGCACCTTGAAGAATTGAACATCACATTTGCAGAATTGAACCAAGCAGTTAATTGAACACCACATTGCACGACATATAGAACATATACACTATAGCAGAAGATTGCATGGTAAAAGTAGACAACACAAAATTTGTTAAGGAAAGGAAGTAGCTAGCAAACTGAACATGGGTCCTTATAGTGAGCTAATAAGACAAGCTACTCCTCATTGTCAGAGATATCGATGACGATTGGCTCCTTGGACATGGAAGAGGGCGAGGCCTCCACATCGTGGGTGCCCTTGTTGTAGTGGTGAGTTGCCTGAGCCGCTCCGGGCACCAACCTGCTGGCTCTCGAGATGAGGTAAGCACGTGCACGCTGAGAAAACACCTCGTAGTCTTTGTCGAAGGCACCGATGGTAGCCTCGAGAAAACGCCATGAACTGTCGTTTAAAGCAGCCAACCACGTCACAGCGTCGGCGCGCGAGGCGTCAATGGTGGCCTCGACGGTGAGGTGCTCCTCCAAGATCTGGGGGTCGACATGAATGGCAGCCATCGCGACCTCATCCGCAAGTGCGGCCACGATTTGCTTCTCCGCTGCCAAATCCTCCTTGAGGTCTTGGCTATACTGCATGCACCATGGCTTAGGCCGGTGCTTATTTGGTGGAGGGGTCGGTGATTTGGGTGGAAGCTGTCGCACTCACGCCGGCGGTCGGGACATGTGGGATGTGGAAGGAGGAGGAGGATGGAGGTCGGGTGTGGATTACCTGCCTGGATAGGCGAGGCCGAGCAGCATGAAGGAGGGTCGCTGGCAAGGAGGCGGCGACGCTGCAAGCAAGGAGTGAAGGTTTCAACTTGGAAGGAAGGCGGAAAGAGGGGAAATGTTGCTTTTGGTAAGGGGGAGGGGGCGGGGAGGTAGATATTTCTGCGGAAGCCGAAAATTTGGAATTCCTTCAGACAAAAAACTGGCGCACAAAGTGTCATCAGACACGGTCCGAAGATATTCTGTGCTGCATCTCACACGATTGGTTATTATAAACTGTGTGGGATCTACTTGATTTTTGGTCTTGATTTGAATTACATAATGGGGTCACAGCGGCCATGGACGGTGTTTGAATTGCTAGACCTTTTAACTACAGTGATCATAAAAGAATTGGAATTATTCAGGGTTCATTTGGACATTTTTATGCATTAAGTGAGTTTTCAATGCATTTATGTGCATAATTCAAATTTGAACTACATGCACATGCTCCAGTGCATATAAATTCATTGAAAAATCAAATCTTTGTCCTTGGGTGCATGCTTAGGTCCCATGCAAGAAATGGGAATGAATTTCAAACACCATGGCACCGTTGATTGCCGGAAAAACATTGAGATGTCTGGTTTTTAAATTCTAGTAAATCCAAAACTTGTCTAAAATTCGTGAAACTTGGCATGCTATGATGGAGCGGCATCAACATGCCGTGGTACAAATTTTGTCCCATGTGGGGCAGGTTTGGGTATATGCTTCTCACAAACCGGAGCTTCTCACAACAAGCATGATGGTTTTCGATAGGGAATGTCCCACCTTTAGGGACGAAACAATATCCATTGCCTCTTATTGCTTTCAAGTTCTTTCTTGTGTCAACATAGAACAACAGGAGTGTTGTGTGAATTTTTGTGATTTTTCGGGGTTCGTTTGGTCATTTTTATGCATTAACTGAGTTTTCAGTGCATTTATGTGCATAATTCAAATTTGAACTACATGCGCATGCTCGAGTGCATATAAATTGGTTGAAAAATCAAATCTTTGTCCTTGGGTGCATGCTTAGGTCCCATGCAAGAAATGGGAATGAATTTCAAACACCATGGCACCGTTGGTTGCCGGCAAAACATTGAGATGCCTGGTTTTTAAATTCTAGTAAATCCAAAACTCGTCTGAAATTCATGAAACTTGGCATACTATCATGGAGTGGCATCAACATGCCGTGGTACAAATTTTGTCCCATTTGGGGCAGGTTTGGCTATATGCTTCTCACAAACCGTAGCTTCTCACAACAAGCATGATGGTTTTCGGTAGAGAACGTCCACCTTTGGGGACGAAACGATATCCATTGCCTCTTATTGCTTCCAAGTTTTTTTCTCGGGTCAACATAGAACAACATGGGTGTTGTGTGAAATTTTGTGACTTTTCGGGGTTCGTTTGGACATTTTATGCATTAACAGAGTTTTCAATGCATTTATGTGCATAATTCAAATTTGAACTACATGCGCATGCTCCAGTGCAAATAAATTGGTTGAAAAATCAAATCTATGACCTTGGGTGCATGCTTAGGTCCCATGCAAGAAATGGGAATGAATTTCAAACACCAGGGCATGGTTGATTGCCGGCAAAACATTGAGATGCCTGATTTTTAAATTCTAGTAAATCCAAAACTCGTCTGAAATTCATGAAACTTGGCATGGTATCATGGAGCGGCATCAACATGCCGTGGTACAAATTTTGTCCCATTTGGGGCAGGTTTGGGTATATGCTTCTCACAAACCGGAGCTTCTCACAACAAGCATGATGGTTTTCGGTAGGGACGTCCCACCTCTGGGGACGAAACGGTACCCATTGCCTCTTATTGCTTTTAAGTTTATTCTCGTGTCAACATAGAACAACAGGAGTGTTGTGTGAATTTTTGTGATTTTCGGGGTTCGTTTGGACATTTTTATGCATTAACTGAGTTTTCAATGCATTTATGTGCATAATTCAAATTTGAACTACATGCGCATGCTCCAGTGCATATAAATTGGTTCAAAATCAAATCTGTGTCTTTGGGTGCATGCTTAGGTCCCATGCAGGAAATGGGAATGAATTTCAAACACCAGGGCACCGTTGATTGCCGGCAAAACATTGAGATGCCTGGTTTTTAAATTCTAATAAATCCAAAACTCGTCTAAAATTCATGAAACTTGGCATGCTATCATGGAAGGGCACCCGACATGCTGTGGTATTTTTCTTCTCCATTTTGAGAGAAGGCACACTCGAATAATGACAGCCAACAAAGGCATTTTGAAAAAAATAGCTGCCACTTTAATATCTCAAACGTTGTATAATTCAAACCATGTGTGTTCGGTTAACCATTCATGTGACGCCACGTGTCTTGGTTTTAATGGCTATAGGAGGTGCCGTGTGGACAGCTGCTTGACTCAGCAGGAGGCGTGCGAGCGCAGTCCGGTGTGCAGGCTCACCGGGAAGCGTACAAGTTGTTCAACGCAGGATCTGTGCATCTCTTCAACGCAAACGGTTCAAATTACGGTATGCAAATTAAAGGCAGACTTCGACGCTAAGCCAAGAGACACTGCGATTTGTCAAAATTTGCAGCTAAAAATCAATATCACTATCTATTTTTTGCAATTAAAATTCAGTAATTAAGCATATATTTCATTCATACTAGAGATTAAGCAGTCGTTCTCACCAGGAAGCGAGACAGCCCAGGACCGCCGCCCGCCTCGCTCCCACTAGTCTATATTAATGGCACCGCCGAGCGGCCGCGCCCCCCATCCTTGCCACACACATAATTCCTCTCTCTCCGCTCGCATCCTCGATGCCGCTCTGAGTCCTCAAAGCCGTCAGTGTACGAGGATGCCGCTGAAGCGCCCCATCGGAGGGAGTGGCGACGCCGGGCTGCTGAAGCACCGGAGCACGGCGTGAATATGGAGACAGAGGTTCCCGTCCCTGCCAACAAGGTGGAGAACGAGGCTGCCAACAAGCGGAGGCGGGTCGAGAAAGAACCGCAAGTGACTCCAGCAGGCCTAGACTTCATCAACAACCTCCCCGATGATATGTTGATAGTCATCATATCCCTCCTCCCAATCAGAAATCGGGCTAGGACAACCGTCGTTTCCCGGCGGTGGCGCACCCTATGGCTCTGTACCCCTGTCGACCTCCTCCACGCCCACAAGCTCTGCCATGGCTATCGCCAAAGCTTGGATGCGTTCTCCCAGATCCTTGGCAGTCACCATGGCCCAATCAATGGCCTTATCACGGGCAAGTTCCGTTCCAATGGCAAGGAGTGAGCCAAGCTTGACGAGTGGTTCCGATCCCGCGCCATAGATCAGCTCGAGAAGCTAAGTTATAATGATGGGCATATGAGCTTGCTGCCAACGTACGCACTCCGCTTCGCGCCCACGCTACGCCTCGCCAAGTTCATGAACTGCCATTCCCCCTACCTTAATGACACGCGCGCACTTTTTCTACCACGACTGAAGCACCTCGAGCTCATCGCCATCCACATCCCAAAGGATGACATGGAGCGCCTGCTCCATGGCTGTACTGCACTCGAGTTCCTTCATCTTTAGGCGATGAATTGGTCGAGTACCTTGCACATCACCTCCAGGACTCTCCGCACTATTTATGTGTGTTGTTGGTGCTACAATGAGAGATCACAAAAGGTGGACCACAATATGGTCATCCAGGACACACCTTCACTTGAGAGATTACTTGTAGTTGATCAACAAGGTCCAACAAGAAACAATGTCATTTCTACGCCGAATTTGAAAGTGGTGGGCTACTCGTCTGTCAAATACTACAACTTTCAGGTACAACAGTCGCCTTATATACCTCTCCTTCTTGATATCAACGTTATTTGCAGTTTTGAAGATGTATGTTCGTCTGTCATCCAGCGAAGCTTCACCTAGACTCTGGGCACAGTGAAGGTCTTGGCACTAGAATCTGTCGTCCCCAACTTCGACCAAGTTTTCAGTTGCCTGAGGTGCTTTCCATGCCTGAAGAAGCTGTATATCAAGGTGATGTTCCTTTCCTGTTAAATGTTAACCATAAGGGAGTTCAATTTTTTGCACCTTTTCCCAAGTTTGCAATGACTATGTACTATGATTTCTGAAGGAATTTTGGAGTATTTTAGGACATACACCCCACCCCATATTGGTTGCTTCATTCATATGGTTATAATCGTCCATAAGCATTTCCCCTTTGGATTCATCTGTACTAGTTTTCTTAGGGAATTTTTCATCCAATCCAACCTCTTGTGAAGAAGGCTACATGTTTCTAGATTGTAATCAAATTAATGCCCATGTTAATCATGACAGATCAAAGATGGCACATTGGAGCATTTTACAAATCCTGTAAACCAAATGGGCGTGTAGCAGTGTTCAAAACTGCATGTAGGCACTAACACGTTCTCTTCTTTTGTAGTGCATATTAGGCCCGGTGGAAGATGTTGATAACGACAATCACATCGAATGCCTGGACCTACATCTCTCAAATATTACTTTGAACTCCTACCGAGGGACCCCACCGGAGATTACACTCGCCATGTTCTTTCTTGCCAGAGCAAAGGTGCCGAGGGTACTGAGGTTGAACACGCATTTAATTAGGAAATATCAATGGTATGATTATCAGATGCGGCTGGTACTGCGGAATGGAAGTGCCTGCAAAAATGCCAAACTTCGTATTGGAAGAGCATATGGCAAAGCAATTGGAAGTTATTATGTCAAACCCATACATGACTTGTCAGCGGCTGATCCCTTTTCAGAAATTACGCGGTTTGCAATGTTTGCATTTGGGCGTTGTATTCTTTGAATTTGAACCTTGCAATATTTATGGTATTTGTTATATTGAACCGTTTCTGTTCTCTTGTCTCAACGCAAATAGTTCATCCAGGTGAACCGCATGTCATACATCGCACGCACCTTGATCTGGATGACCGTTTCTTTTGTGTTGCCTAATCACAAACAGTTCGTCCGAGTGAACTGTATGATGTACATCGCACACACCTCGAGCTGGCTGACCGTTTCTTTTGTGTTGCCTAATCACAAACAGTTCATCCGAGTGAACCGTATGCTGTACATCGCACATGCCTTCATCAGGCTTCCTGTTTCTTTTGTTCCGCCTCATCGCAAATAGTTCATTGGACCAAACCGTATGCCCTGGATCGCACACGCAACTAAAATCTAAACCGTGTTTGATGCATCCTCCATTGCATACATTTTACACCTTTTTGATGGGTTTTTTACATCCCCGTTTGTGATTAATGCACCGCACACAGTTTCGTGAAAGGGTCTCTGATCG
This sequence comes from Triticum dicoccoides, assembly GCF_002162155.2. Taxonomy (NCBI): domain Eukaryota; kingdom Viridiplantae; phylum Streptophyta; class Magnoliopsida; order Poales; family Poaceae; genus Triticum; species Triticum dicoccoides. Next base: position 270,205,030 of record NC_041380.1, read on the forward strand.
TAGTGTCACGTTAGCAGCATCCTGCAGTAGTGAGATGGCATCAAAATAAAAGAATGTACAAATAACTAAAAGAGAGGTACACGTTAACTACATAAATTTTCTAGCTAGACTAAGGATCTATAGCTCTAGAAAATAAGATAATTAGCTCGAAGTTGTCATGTTGTGAACATCAATACAAAGAGAAACAATCTCTAATCAACCTCTAAGCTTTTTCCATGCAGAACGACTAATTTGAAACTATAACTTGGGCAAGCAACAATGTATGTTGAGAACACATGCCTAACCATGTGTACCTAAGCAATGGCTTTTTAGTGATGCAAGGGGGGGCTACTAGCCTGTCACAACAATTCATTCTTGGAAGAGCCTAATCAAGAAGAAGCATTGTTCAGGAGCACACAACCAAGTAGTATTCGGTGAGGCATAAATGAATTTGTTATGAAAGTTGTAGCTGCATAATACAAAGAAAATGTAAAATACTCGAAGGCAACAAAATAGAAAGTTCCACTCGCATGCAGCACAATAATAATTTTATCTCCTATCCCTTGAGCTCACAACTGAATCTAAAACACAGACCAACAAAACTTCAATGGATGGTAATATTACTGCCTAATAGCAGAGAACAAGAAAGCGTCAAAAGCCAGAGGTCATAGTCTAGGCATCGACATCGAAGGGGCAAAAATCACAGGTATAGAGGACAATAGGTACTGAATAACTATATAACACTGGGCAGAGAAAATGAGAAATCCATGTTTTCTGATTTTACTTGATTAATGATAGGTATAAGCAAGTAACTAATTTTAAAGGAACATTGTGACTCCAAAAATTGCACCTACTTTTAACAAATACAACAACCAATTCATCAAGAAAATAAACATAGTGGGAACTTTTTGAAGCATAACATATATATTAAAGAAAATAGAGTCACCAGTGTCCAGGGTATTATCTAGAAGTGCATTGATGCTCATAATATAGGAGAGAACTCTGGTGCATCAAAAGAAAACATGAATGGGCACCAAGTAGTGAGCACCTTAAAAGATAGGTTAATGAGAGAGAAAACCTAAAGTGTTATAACGCTAGCTTCACTTAATTTAAATGATATCATTGCATAACCTTCTCATCAGCAAAGACTTCTAAACATGAATGGCATAATAAAATGCATGAACATTTAGGAGAGAAAATACAACTCAAACTTCTTAGATATGAGACTGCTTGTTTTCGCTAGAAGTTTTACAATGGCCTTGCGTGCAACAAAACATAAATGGGCACCAACCAGCGAGCACCACAAAATCCAAGTTACCAAAAGAGAAAAAGTGAAACATTATGATGCTTCACCTACATGAAGTCTCTATCTCTACTTAAAAACAAGTTCCCTATCATGTTACTTTTTCTTTGTCCCACTCCTTCATCCAACCTCCCACCACTACAAAAGAAAGACACATCCGTGACATTTTGGGCCAAACAATTTTTTATCTGTCATGCTTATGACACTTCTATGACGATAATTGTGACAAAACCTGGTATCACCATAGATGTGGTGGTGTCCTACTTCTATGACAAAAAATCATGACAGAAAATAGGTTTTTCGTCCAGGGCGGGCCGGAGACGCAGTTGCATGACATTCTTTGGGCCGTCCATGATGGAAAAAACCATGGTAGAAGCAAGGGTGAGGAAAATATCGGGGAGTTCACGGTTACGGTGGGTGGTTGGGGCCGAGCGACGCGTGTTTCTCTCGTACATGTACGCGCGTGGGTGCGAGGCGTTGGGCTCTAACTGAACCCGAGCGAGGCGTTCGCCTACTGAACCCGAGCGGTTGCACTTCAGGCTACGCGTTACTGAACCCAAGCGATCGATCGATCTGGCTGTTAACTGAACCCGGTCGAGCGATTCCTTCGCTACTGCTGCTAACTGAAGCCGATCGAACCTGCCTCCTCTTGATGAACAGTGAGCGTTGTTGGGGGTTGTATGAATAGTTCCTGGTGGGGAGTTGGATGAACAGGGCCCCATGGTAGTAGAGGGCGTTGCCGTTGGATGAACAGGACCCCGATCGAGCCGGTTGGGGTGGATGAACAGGACCCCATGGAGGGCTGGATGAACAGGATCCCATGGAGGGCTGATTGAACAGTAGCCGGTGGAGGGCTGGATGAATAGTAGCCCGTGGAGGGGTGGTTGAATAGGACCCTATGGAGAGGGCTAGTTGAACAGTAGCCGATGGAGGAGCGGTGGAGGCTGGATGAACATGAGCCCGTGGATGAACAATAGCTGGTGGAGGCAGGAGGGGAGATGCCGTGGATGAACAGTTGCAGGTGGAGGCTAGAGGAGGTCGACGATGGATTAACAGTAGTCTGTGGAGGCAATCGACGGTGGAGATGAATAGTAGCATGTGGAGTCACGTTTTGCGTACGCCACACCCCTCCTGATGAACAGGACCCCTGTTTCGACCGTAGCATTCCAACACAAGTCCGTTTCCTCCGTTTTGCGGTACACCACACCCCTCCCGATCAACAGGACCCCGTTTTGACCGTAGGAGGTGGAAGAGAAGTATGTTTCCTCCGTTTTGCGGTATGCCACACCCCTCCTGGTGAACAGGATCCCGTTTCGACCGTAGGCGGAAGAACACAAGGCTGTTTTCTCCATTCTATGATACGCCAGGCCACGTTTTGATCGGCTGTTCCATCCAAGCCGGTTGGATCCCAATGAACACGACGCATTTTGTTGCCTTCAGATGAACACGACGACCCAGTTTCTCCGCTCCGACCCAGCCGGTTGGCTGCCAATGAACTGGATGTCATTGCTGCATCTCCATGTACACGAGCCCTGGCCGTACGGATGCATGAGTAGGCATTGGAGACCCCGCTCGTATGTATGTACGTGGACATATTTACTTTCTTGCACCCTGGCTATATGTACGTGTACATGCTACATCCGCGCCTCTACTATGACACGTGCCCTTCCTTACTCGGCCACGATTCATCGCGTAGCCTGCAAACAGACCGATCGACCAGTATGTATGTACACGTTCGCAACCAGAATGACAATGCTACATATGCTTCGACCAGGTGGGTCCCGGCTGTCTGGGAGGATAAGGAGGCAATTCCTTGCATGCGAAGATGTAGCTGGTGGGTCCCAGCAGTCAGGGCGAGGATTCATATTTTTCGTGCCTAATATGGAGACACTTCCTTGCGTGCGAAGATGTAGTTGGTAGGTCCCAACTGTCAGGGAGAAATGTGTTTTCGCAAAATATAGAGTCCCTTCCGGTGGGTCCTAGCTGTCAGGTGGAGGAATAATTATTTTACACGTAATAAGGTTGCACTTCCTTGCTGCAGCCGTGGACCCAGTTATCAGCCTCTCCTCGTTCAGTGCTCTTCCAATGGAAGTCGTTCCTTGACCACGCCACGCCGAGAGCACCAAGGCGGTGGACGACGGCAAGGCCTGGAAGGGGACGACGCGGTGCCGGGGAAGACGCGGCAGTGGATGCCCACGTGGAGAGGAGTATGAGGGTTGACTGGTTCGGCTGCGGTGTGAGGTGCCGCCGCCGCAGAATAACACGGGTTGTGGGTGAGTAGACAGTAGAGGGATGGACTAGCCAGCGGTGGAAGTAGGGTGGGGCGGTGAGGCCTGCGTGGCAGCATAGCCGGCCATTGGAGGCATTAGCAGGCGGTCTCATCAGCGCTGGTTTGGGCGGCTGGTGCAAGAAGAGCAGTAATTGAAGAAGCAGCAGGACCATTCGATTCAAATCCAACGGTCACTGCTGCTAGAATCATTTGTTGACTAAGTTGACAAAGCCATGCGTATGCGTCAACTTAGTAGGCCCACAGGTCAGCCTCCGAACCGGTGTGCCCTAGATGTCAGTGGGAGGAATCATTTTTTCGCGTAATAAGGAGGAAGTTGATTGCGTGCGGCCAGTCCAGCGGAGGGAGTAGGGTGGGCTGGTGAAGCCTGCGCGGCATCACAACAGGCCACAGGAGGAGGGACCAGGCAGTCCCACCGGCGCTAGTTTAGGCGGCTGGAGCAGGAAGTTCAGAGATTGACGAAGCACGTCAGCCATTGGATGGACATCCAACAGTCACTGCTACTAGAATCGTGTGTTGACTGACAAAGCCTTGCGTAAACAAGTCAGCCTCGAAATCTGTGGCGTGTACAACCCATTTGCTATAATTTTTATATTTTTTGCTCATTTTCTAATTCATATGGAATTTATTGCAGCCCATTTTCCATTTTTAGAATTGCTACACATTTTCTGGTCAGTGCCAGGTTTAAAAATTGAACTAAAAAACGTGCTAAATTTTAAAAATTCACATATTTTTGCTGGGGAACAAATTATTCTTAATCCAAAAATCAGTAGCCATACTAAAACAAATTTAAAAATAAATTAGTACTATGTCATGTTAAAATGCAATGAAATATAAAATATCAGTGAAGAACAAAACCAAAAAAAAGAAACTAATTGCCCATTTGCTTTTTTTAATTTGCAACCCCTTCGATATTACTTTTAAGATATACTAACCATACTCTTTGGCCAAGCTAGAATGCATCCCTCCTTGTCTTGAAAGATTTGCAGCCCAGTAAGTCGGAGAAAACAAATAGGCCTAGCTTGGGTATTCTTCAAAAAGAAATAGTGGACTACTTATTTTCCCAAAGAAAAAACTGTTGGGTTGGTCATGTTGTTAGAAGGGCCACAGAGACCGCACAACCTAGTTTATACGTTGACAATGATGTGGGTCCTAGATATCAGCAGGGTGGATTAGAGTAAAAAATGAGGGATGCATCTAAGTAGTAAAAGAGGTGATTGCTTGTGTTTGGGAGTGGACTTGGTGGGTCCGTACTGTCATACTCACAACTACAGTCCTCTCCCCATTCAAAAAAACTACAGTCCTCTCACAATTCACTATATTGACAGGGCCAGACGGCGGCGCCGCGGCGAGTGCACCAAGGCAGAGGATAAAGTGTTGTCGCCAATGTGTTGGGCTGGGTTGGACATTCTTATCGAAAAATAAAATGGACCGGAACTATTTACAACGTTGACTATGATTTGCATGGGTCTACTGGTTGCAAGAAGAAAATGGTGGGAGAAAGAAGACTGGTCGCTATCTTTGCATAAGAATAATATCGACTGAATGTAACGACACTATCATAGGAAATAATATCCTCCTGTTAAAATTTGACTTTTCAAATCGTGAATTTCAAGAACTGGTGCATGAACATTTAGCTTTATTTATTTGCTTATTTATGTTTAGGGGACCATGAGCATTACCTCGGCCGGATTCATGTGAGAGCCTCCCTTCTAGTTAATTATGGGATCCTCTATTAGGCCTTCATCAGTGGGTTGCATGTTATCGACAAGTGGAAAATGTGTTCCGTACCAAAAAATAGTATGCGCTACGTATGGTACGAGGCACTAAAGGATCAGACCATGCAACGACTTCCAAAACATTGTGTTTGTCATTCTAACAACATATTTATTCAACCAACATACGAGATATACTACCGATTGTACATTGAAAACAGCACCACCACCAACCAGGGCTGGGGGTGCAACAGAAGCAGTAAGCAGGCCAGAAGAGTAAAGATGCAGCTCTCTCTTCAAAACCAAACATCGGCCATCATTACAAAAGGGCTACCAAAAAAGAACAAGTGTATGCATCAAACTAAATAAAGATCCTACTACACCAAGTGTACGCATCTAACTAACTGGCTGAGTTAGACGTTACTATTTATTAAGTTGTGGAGATTGGCTGATAGCTTGAACCAGATGGGTGCCTGACAGGGGAAACTCTAGCCAGCAGGTCGAAGTATGATACTTGCACCCCTCTCTCCTACTTCGGGCTACAGAGCATGGCAGCACATATCAGGGTATGGTGCATGTGGAGACGCATGGTACGCTGTGTACACACAGTTTTGCCAGATGAACGAAACTGTGCTGCCATCATGATCCTTGCCATCGGTTATCTCCTAGTTAATCGGATAATTCAGTCCGAGAAACAGAGGGCGTGTACCAAGGCTACTTACCAGCCTCCAGTCAAAAATTCCTGAAGGCCCAGAGAAGCTGGGATCCTGCTCAAAGACCTTGCAGTGACTGTGATTGTATTCTGTGAAACAACAGTCTGGTATGTGTGAACCATCATCAATCGTTCGCCATCGTCTGATCGAGCCACGAACAACCTGCAACTGCCATGCCGCTTTTCTTTGAAAGGCTCTAGGATTAGGAAGGGTAGGGACACCAGGCGGCCTACAACATCATATCAAGTTGGAGTCAAATAAAAAAGGGCTCTTACTGTAGTCAATCTTAAGAATAGCATGTTATGAGCATGAATATTTTTTCAGTAAATCTTGATAGTAATATAAGCAAGCCATCATGATATCATAGGAAAGTAACATACTGCTGTAACAACCGTTTGTAGCGATGACTGGAGTAGGCCAGCAATATGTCTTGCCATAGAAGGAGTCGACAGCGTAAATGAAGCCCTTGTGTTCAATGGCATCAGAGAACCTTGGAGGATGTATGATCTTGTGATGGACGTGCAGATTTATCCACTTATCACAGTGACCTGTCAGATAGGCGAGACCATGGTTGAAGAACGCAATTACCCTGAAGTCTTTATAATTCGCAGATCTTGTGGGCACTTGGCAGATTACATCCTTGAGCATATCAAACTTGGTACCATGTAGGCTACTGTAAGATTCTGAGTATTCTGGGCCGCGGTGCCAAAGCAGTGCAGTGTTAATCGAAGGAAGGGGGATCAATCGCCGGGTGTAGACCTCCATGAGCATCCAGCTGCCACAACCGTTGACGAGCACCATCCAAGACGTGTTCATGCCGATCCAGTACATACCGTTAATGTAGTTGAGGGTGACGTGGATCGGATCGCAGTCAAGGGGGTTGATTCTTGCCACCCTACAATCGTTATGCTGTGTGACACGCCTTTTCTGAAGATCAGGCAGCATCAACAAGCAAGGAACTGGCTTAAAAAGCTTTGGCCTGAGGGCTTTGAGTAAACGGTACAGCCCCGACGAGCACGCAGCGAGCGGCATGGTATTGAGATTTTCCACGCACGAAACAATGAGCTTGATTACCTCTGTGGGGAACGAATTCCAGCCACTCTTTCGGTGGACGCTGCTCGGTTCTGCCATTGTTAGTGCTTGGGTTTCGGAAGAGGGGGGAGGTGCCTTAGCGGGGATGGAAGATTGGACGATTATGTGCGGACAAAGATGGAGAAGCGAATATGTGCTACGAGAAGTGGACAGGTGATGATGACTACAGCACGCGCTTGACTTACAAGACACATACCAGCAGCGTAGGGTCATATCGATTCCGGACAACTTGCTTGAGTGATCACAATACCTACTACTATGCCCTAGTTTGCATATAGAGTAGTGGAGTAGGACTCTGCTCTACTACTAGCACCAGAGGAGCAGTATATTCTAATCTAAAATAGTTACAGACTTCAATGCCCGAGGTGGAACGACTACGAACCACCATCGGTGCTAACTCCAATCCCCAGCAAATGTTCGCTGGGAGACATGGCAGTTGCAAATGCCCGCGACGCAGTAACAGTACATGTGTAAGGGTGGCGGTTTTGTCAAATACTATGGCTTAAAAACAGGCCACCGTCGGATGGAAATCTAACGATTACGTGTGATTCGCCAGGATTGAGCTCGTGGCGAACAATCACCAGATATCATTACTAAAAAAGGTTAAAACACCTGGGGCTATAACTTGCACCGCCTGACCACTAACAATGATACTAACATAGTCGTAAAATGGTCAAAGACCGTGTCTACGTGGTGTTTGGAATTATATGCAAAAAAACTAGCAAGATGCCCGTGAATTGCACGAAACATCAAGATGCATTTTTTTACAAAACACCTGTTGTGATTAACCCATGCAGGAGTAATCCCTGTGTAAAAACTAATGATATCTCAGGAATTTTATCGGAAAAATGATATCTTGAGAATTTCATTGTAAAAATGATATCTCGAGAAAGATGACAGATAAGGTGAGGAGGAGTGGGGCGCGGTGGTGACTGGTGGTCGGACTGGGCGGAGGCATGGGGATGGACGGCGCCGGCAGCGGCCACCATGCCATATTGTTCCAGAGACTTCCTTTTTTAATTGGTCAACAATGAGATTGTGGGAGATAAGGATGAACGAGGCAAGGCCTTATCTATAAATGTGGAGGGAGGTGCGGGTATCTTTTCTAAAATTGTCATAGTTTGCTTTCTATCCATCAGATACAGATCGGACGGTCTATATTACAAGATGGCAGGTACACCATCATCACCTACTCGGGTTTTTTTTATAAGAGTAGAGATAGAGATAAGAGTAGAGATAGAGACTAGGGAGGAGCACCATCTACTGCTTCATGTGCTATTCATGCACTCCATTCGGCGTCCGCAACGTCCCCTATAGCCACTCCCTCCCACGCTCCATTCGACGGGCGCTGTTGGAATTTGGGAGCGCACCCGTGTGACTGCTAGCAGCGATGAATTCACCAATGACGACTTCTTCGCCGACCTCAGCAACCTCTTCCTCAATGACATGGGCGACAACCTCAACGCCAACGGTGCTGCTCCCGTTGCACCGTATGTGTTTCTATCCTTCCTATTTGAAATCGTGGTAGAATTCATGTTTCTAGTCTGTGTCCTAGATTTGATCTGTTCATCTACTATGCTAGTCCACATGATTAGTTTAATCTGTGTTATAGCCATCATATTTATTTTGTGCTTATTAGGATTAAATCTCGTAGTAACTTGCTCATATATTCACCTGGCGCAACGTCCCCTACAGCCACTCCCATTTCATGGATAGCTTGGTCGATGCCTCCAAGGTGCTCTGCGTCTACAAGAGTTTCTGCTGCGAGAGGTAGGTTGACCAGCACTCGCTGGCGGAGCATAGTTCCAGATGCGCACATGCGCCCTGCTACTACTATGAGTGCACGCCGCCGTTTGAGGGCTCACCGGCAAGCCTGATGCATCACCTCACGGCGCCGTCCGTCAAACACTACTGGCCCGCGGCGGTGAACATCAAGTACGAAACGTGCTACCCGTTTGCCGTGTCGGAGTCGCTGGAGGATCACCGCCGCCTGCTAGTCGTGGAGGAGGACGGCAGCGTCTTCCTCTTGGTCGTGGGCACCGGCAAGGCCCGTGTAGGCCACCACCCCATCTCTGTAGTGTGCCTCAGGGGCAACGCTGCTGATGCTGACACGAGGCCGGTGTATGGGTGCATGCTCACTGTCACTTCCCCTTAGAGGTACGTGGGCACCCACCCCGGCTCCATGATGCTGACTGGGACTGTGCCGACCTGCTCTGTTCCTGGCGAAGTGGACATGGAAGACCCATGGTATGATTTTCACCCCAATATGGTGCGTGGGGTTCCAAGGAGCTTCACCTAGACATATGCATTACCAAGTTAAATGTTGATCATTAGTCTTCGCTCAATGTAATCCATTTTCTAAGCATGTGGAGACTTCTTATTTATATAGTATAGAACCTTCCATGCATGATCTTGCTCTATTAGAGTATCGTGCTTGAATAAAAGTGTATCCATTTATGGTTTAGTCTAGAATCTTCCATGTATGCTTTTTTCTCCACTAGAGTTCTTGCTTTCCATTTATGAGATTAATTGAGAATTTTTACTACAGTACTGGTGAAATACTTATGATGAACCATTTCTTACATATCCTCTGCCCCCTTCCAAGTCATCCTGATTTAATCCCTCCATCTAGGTGTACAAGAGCATGGTTAATACTTAATATTATAGCCAACTGTTGACTATAAGAAAGTGCCATGTCATCTGTAGGCAACATGTATAACAATTAGCTATAAGTACGTGCCACTTTATTAATACATGGCCCACTCTCCACTCTCACATAGTGCCTAGGAGCACATGCTGCAGCTGGCTCTTGCATGAGAGTCCGCTTACATTCTCTCTCCTATCCTCTCTCCTATATTTCTTACAGCCTACTGACTATACCTTATTGTACTCGCTCTAAGTCACCTTACGAAAACCAAATAATCCCAAAACACTTAGGCGTGGTGCATTAACTCCCACCTCGTTTCTTGTTTCTTGACATATCAACTAATAAGAGATGTGGGGCGTGCATGTTTTCAATGACTCAAGACTACCAAACACGACATGCAGTGGTTAGTTCATTGCATGCCATGCTATTAATTAGCAAATAAACATTAAGTTCCCTCGTTTTCCCCTCATTCTTGGTCACGGTGCACAAATTAAGATGACTTATTCACCTACACGGAGGGAGTACATTCATGGTGCTCTAGAAAAAATAAACAAAATCGATACTCAAAAACTAAGTCTTAAAGATCATTTATTGCAAAGCATGATAAGTGTTATTTCTTCACAAGTTTTGGATGCAGGTTGAACGCTTTTGTTTGCATAAGATACTTTTTTATCTATTTCACCCAGATGTTTGTGAGCTCTAGAGAAGAAATAATATCCGAAGAAACCTGTCGATACTCGTTACACATGAGATGACCCCCACATACTTTGTCAAAATAAACAACTCCCCAATCAATGCATTTCACTGTTTCGTGCAATGCACGGGCACCTTACTATATATTAGTACGACCATAAATTTAACTAACATTACATATAGTACGATAAATGCTCATGCATGTCACCAAAAATTATATCATTGAAAACTATGTTCAAATACAAATCCAACGATATAGTTTTTGTTAACATGCACTAACATTTTGTCAGTTAAATCTTCAGTCAAATTCAATGGGGGACTAATAAACCACAACCGAGGTAGTACTAGTGTAGAGCGCGGCACTGAATGGGAGTCTCACCCCGCTCGTGGCGTGGCAGTAAAGCCGTCATATCACAAAACCCCATCACTCCTAGTAATAAGTGGCCTGGTAAAATAAACGGACAACCAACCATCACATCTCTCCATCTTTTTTGCATTTCATCTCTCTACATTTACTTTGTTCGGTTCATCTCGCACACTTGATCCCTAGCTACTACTCCTAGTATCCCTAGCTACTACTCCTAGGGCCAGTTCTTTTGGCGGCTTAAAAAATAAGCCGTCTCTTCCCCAGCTTTTCCCATAAGACTAGTCATAGTGGAGAGTAACATAAGGCGCCTCACTCATTTATTTGGGCTTGTAAACTACTACTCTGTCCTAGTTTATTTGTCACCATTGCAATTTGTGCTAAATTTTGACCAAGGGTTTAACTGGTAAAATGTTAGTGCATGTCAACAAAATTTATACTCCCTCCTTTCCGATTTATAGGGCTCATCTCAAAGAATTTGTTTTTCCATTTTATAGGTCTCAGTTTTACTACTCATCAACACATGTTCAGATTTCAAGACGCATTAAATCACTGCATGCGAGAATCAAGAAAAAACTAACCAATGCATGTTGAAGTGTTTTGTCGTTTAATGGTCATGCATGCATGCATTGTAATTAATGCATCGGTAAACACAAATTTTTGAGAAAAACGAGTGTAGTAATTAAGTATTTTTGCAAACTATGAAATTTATTCCACCACTCACCATCTATCTTGGTTGCAGATATTTACAAATTGAGCCCTATAAACCGGAAAAGAGGTAGTATAATTTTGGGTGACATGCATAAACATTTCATTAGTTAAATTTATGGTTAAAATTTGACACAGATTACAATGGGGACCAATAAACTAGGACGGAGGTAGTAGTTATGGGATTACTAATCTAGAAGCCTAAAAGAACTGGCCCCTGGTACTCCTAGTAGTAGTACTCAAGTTGGAATTCTAATTGCACGGTACAACTTGTTAGGCCAAAATTTGATACAGGGTGTAGGAAGCGGTTTGAGAATTTGCATGCCTTCCCGACCAGTGAGATACTTCGTACAAAGTATGATAGAGAAATAACCACAGAGAAGGAAGCTTGTAGGATCGAAAGTATGTCTAGAGGGGGGTGATTAGACTACTTGACTAAAAATCTAGCCTTTTCCCAATTTAGGTCTTGGCAGATTTTAGCAACTTAGCACAAGTCAAGCAATCAACCTACACCTGCAAGTCTAAGAGTATAGCAGCGGAATGTAAAACATTTGCATATGAAGGTAAAGGGAGGAGTTTGGAGGGAGCAAACAGAATGTAGACACGGAGATTTTTGGCGTGGTTCCGATAGGTGGTGCTATCGTAGATCCACGTTGATGGAGACTTCAACCCACGAATGGTAATGGCTGCACGAGTCCACGGAGGGCTCCAACCATGAAGGGTCCACGAAGAAGCAACCTTGTCTATCCCACCATGGCCATCGCCCATGAAGGACTTGCCTCATTGGGGTAGATCTTCTCGAAGTAGGTGATCTCCTTGCCCGTACAAACTCCTTGGTTAAACTCCACAATCTTGTCGGACGCTCCCAAGTGACACCTAACCAATCTAGGAGAGACCACTCTCCAAGAGGTAATAGGTGGTGTGTTTATGATGAACTCCTTGCTCTTGTGCTTCAAATGATAGTCTCCCCAACACTCAACTCTCTCTCACAGATTTGGATTTGGTGGGAATATGATTTGAGTGGAAAGCAACTTGGGAAGGCTAGAGATCAAGATTCTTGTGGTTGGAATGGAATATCTTGGTCTCAACACATGAGTAGGTGGTTCTCTCTCAGAAAATGTATGCTGGAAGTGTAGGCACGTTCTGATGGCTCTCTCCATAGATGGAGAGTGGGTGGAGGGGTATATATAGCCTCCACAAAAAATCTAAGCGTTACACACAATTTACCAAACTCGGTGGGACCGAATCATTAAACTCGGTCGGACCGATTTAGTTCAAAATGTGAATGTTAGGATTCTCGGTAGGGCATAATGTAATCTCGATGAGACCGATGACATAAACTCGCTGAGACCGATTTCTGTAAGAGGCAAACAGAGAGTTGGTCAGGCAAACTCGGTGCGACCGATCGCTCATCTCGGTAAGACCGAAACGTTACGAAAGGGAAACGGAGAGTTTGCATTGTGAACTCGGTGCGACCGATCGCTCATCTCGGTTGGATCAAAACGTTACGAAGGGAAACAAAGAGTTTGCAATCCCATCTCGGTGAGACCGAGATCCCTATCGGTGAGACCGAAATGACTAGGGTTTCTGGCAGTGGCTATGTCAAATGAACTCGGTGGCGCCGGATAGATTGAATCGGTGGGGCCGAGCTTGACTTTTTGTTTGGGACATATGTGGGTATGAGAAAGTGGTTGAGGGCTTTTGGAGCATATCGCTAAGCATTTTGAGCAAGCAAGCCATTAAGCAACACCTCATCCCCTTTTAATAGTATTGGCTTTTCCTATAGACTCAATGTGATCTTAGATCACTAAAATGAAAATATAGAGTCTTGAGCTTGAGCCAATATGTGTCCTTAGCATTTTGAGAGGTCCACATTCCTAATCCATGCCATGCCAATCATTGAACTTTCTGAAATGATCATCTTGAAATAGCATTAGTTCAATGAGCTATATGTTGTTAGGAATTACCAAAACCACCCAGGGATAGTTGCACTTTCAATCTCCCCCTTTTTGGTAATTTATGACAACATATAGATCAAAGCTTCGACAAATGATAATAAGATTTAAAATACATCGCCGCTTTGAGAAGTATGTGATAAGCAAGCGCTCCCCCTAAATTTGTGCATTATTTAGATTTTGCTTTTGAATGCAAATGCACAATCGATTAGGATCATGGGTTACTCTTCCATGTCACATACATCTTGGTGGAGCGCTCAAAATGATAGAAAGTAAAAACATGCACTCATCACCAAGAAAAGTGAATGATCATACAAGATATATAAAAGATAACATCATTCAAGCACAAGCATTAATGTATGATCATATAAGTATCTCACACACATGGACATAAAGTATTAAGAGAGACAAAAAAACACTCTCTCTCGAAGCCTATGATCTATACCGTAACGCCCCGGACGCACCCGCCGGTGGTCGTTACTCCTGGCGGGATCTAGACTGGCCCCACAGATCAATACTAGTCTTTTCTGCGCACTTTCTCCTCACTCGTGCACACCCAGGAGCAACTTCCTGGTCGGTCACCCATCCTGAAACTACTCCAAGCTGAGCACACTTAACTTTGGAGTTCTGTCCGAATGGGCTCCCGGAAAAGAAGGAATTCCTTATTGATATGAGTAGTCTATCATCACTATTAAGCCAGGCTATCACATACACCCCCACTCAGATGAACCGACGTCCTCGTCGGGCCACAGGAACGTTCCCTCTTGGCACGAACGTCTGTGCATCCAGTCTGGTACATGTGCCATGCCGTGTGCCACGACGGGTCACAAACGTCATGAACAACATGATCGCACACCTGTCCGCAAACATCCGTGTAACAATGAAACTTGGCTTTGATAACAACTTGTAATGCCCCGGACACACCCGCCGGTGGTCGTTACTCCTGGCGGGATCTAGACTGACCCCACAGATCAAGACTAGTCTTTTCTGCACACTTTGTCCTCACTCGTGTGCACCCGGGAGCAACTTCCCGGTCGGTCACCCATCCTGAAACTACTCCAAGCTGAGCACGCCTAACTTTGGAGTTCTGTCCGAATGGGCTCCCGGAAAAGAAGGAATTCCTTATTAATATTAGTAGTCTATCATCCCTATTAAGCAAGGCTATCACATACACCCCCACTCAGAGGAACCGACGTCCTCGTCGGGCCACAAGAACGTTTCCCTCTTGGCACAAACGTTTGTGCATCCAGTATGGTACATGTGCCATGCCGTGTGCCACGACGGGTCACAAACGTCATGAACAACATGACGTGCACCTATCCGCAAACATCCGTGTAACGGCGAAACTTGGCTCTGATACCAACTTGTAACGCCCCGGACACACCCACCGGTGGTCGTTACTCCTGGCGGGATCTAGACTGGCCCCACAGATCAATACTAGTCTTTTCTGCGCACTTTGTCCTCACTCGTGCGCACCCGGGAGCAACTTATCGGTCGGTCACCCATCCTGAAACTACTCCAAGCTGAGCATGCTTAACTTTGGAGTTTTGTCTGAATGGGCTCCCGAGAAAGAAGGAATTCCTTATTGATATGAGTAGTCTATCATCCCTATTAAGCCAGGCTATCACATATACATTTCTCCCCCTTTGGCAACAAGTTACCAAAAAGTTTGAGAGTGCATAGTGCTATGTGTCTCTCTAGGCTTGATCTTCAGGTGGTGGTGTTGAGAGGACTCCAAGGACGAAAGCATCTGTAGAAGTTGTTGGAGCTGGTGGAGTGGCAACTGGAGGTGGCACTGAAGTTGTGGTTGCTGGTGCTGATGTGGTAGCTCTAGTGTCAACCATGGGCACTGCAGCAGACCTCTGACCTCTGGGCACTCTTTGAAAGGCATCTATGGTAGCCTGCCCTTTCCTCTCCTCATCTTCTTCCTGGAGCTGCTCAATAGCTATCTGCATCTATGTCACTTTAAGATCAAGATCATAGAACTTTGTCTCAATTATCCTCTCCAAGCTCTCCTGATTTTGAGTCAGGGTGGCCAAGCCCTTCTCAATCCTCAAAGTTGCTTGAATCAGGTAATCAATCTGATCTTGTTTTAACTTTAGGAACACTTGAGATGCCTCTTCAACACTTGGCATCTTTGCAGCCTTCTCATCCTTTACCTTCTCTCTCTTTTCTTGTGCCTACACACTTGTAGGATCTTCTTCATTCATGACAACAGTGCTGTCCTCAAAATCTGGTCTTAAGGGTAGATGCTCCTTGTCCAAAAGATATGTGCCTGTGCCCATCTTGGAGTTGATGAGCACCTGAAATGTGGAGCATACCCACAAGATCTCTTCTGATCTGAAGCTGTCATCTTGATTGTTTCCACAATCAGGCTCATGGCTTTAAACTTTTGGGGCACATCAAACAATTGCACCAAGTTGATAGAATGGCCTCTGTTCATCTTGTGATCTCTAGATTTTGGCAACAAAGTATGTCTCGGAATGGTGTTGATTGTAGCTAATCCAGACAACAAATAGTGAACAGACCCAAGCTTATGAGTTTCCAAAGCTTTGTCTGGAATTTCCTCGTACAGGTTGGCCATCGAGTTGTGGTCTTTCTTCTTCTTGGGATAGACATCCAAGTCATCTTCATGCTCTTTAGGGGCATTGATCAATTTTGCCCACTCGTCAACAGTTGATTGGTACCTTGTACCTTCAGAAGTCCAAACGATTCTTCCATCTGGATAGAAATGTGTTGTGGAATAGCATAATGAGCTCATCATTCCATTTGGTAAGCTTCTATCCCACAAAGTCATCTACTTCACAAGATCTGAAGCTCTCATGCACTCCTGGAAAGTGGTCTTCATTCTCATCGATGTACTCCCAATCAACCCACTTCATATCACACACAATAGGCTTCTTGTCAAGCAAGATGGTCTCATAGAAATCTTGCTGCTCCTTGGTATGGAACATGTAGTCCACAACAGTCTTTCTCCTCAAAGCATATGGATCAGACTGTCTGCAAAGTCTGAAACCTACATCTTCCTGATGTTCATGTCTTTTGCCACTCGATGGCTGTCATCATGATCTGGAATCTTAGGTTTGAGCTTCCTAAGCACTTGGGCTTCAACATCTTCTTCATCAATCTCAGGCACTGGGGCCTTGTTCTTCTCAGCAGCTGGAATATTTCTTGTGCTTCTCTTGGGCTTTGAAGTCTTTGAAGCTTGAGCAGAAGCTTTGGGGGCAGTCTTGGGCTTTGAAGGGGCGGCCCCAGACTTGATGGCATCGCCCATCAGCTTTTGAGTCTTCGATGCTGGTGTAGCATCCTGTTCCTCTTCTTCATCTTTAGCTGGATCTCTCATCATAGAGGATCTACCAATAACTTTGGCAATGGTCTTCTTGACCCTATCTTTCCTTTTCTTACCCTCTCCAGCAGCCTCTTCAACATTTGACTTGGAAGTTTCAACAGTTGAGGCCCTGGCCTTTAAGGTTGGCACCCCCTTTGCAGGGGCCTTCTTATGCATACCAGGCTTGGTGGATGCAGCTGAGCCAAATTCCTTCTTAACAACCCTTTTCTTGGAGCTCACTTCCTCCTCAGCATCAACATAGTCCTCATCCTCTGAGTCTGAGTTTCTCTTCTTTCTTGTCCTTGTAGCTGCCTTGGTGTGATGCCCCAGATTCAGTCGTACATTAATCATACACGCAAACGTGTATGATTAAGATCAGGGACTCACGGGAAGATATCACAACACAACTCTAAAAATAAAGTAAGTCATACAAGCATCATATTACAAGCCAGGGGCCTCGAGGGCTCAAATACAAGAGCTCAATCATAGACGAGTCAACGGAAGCAACAATATATGAGTAAAGACATAAGTTAAACAAGTTTCCATAAGATGGCTAGCACAAACAGGGATACAAATCGAAAGAGGCGTATGCCTCCTGCCTGGGATCCTCCTAAACTACTCCTGATCATCGTCGGCGGCCTACACGTAGTAGTAGGCACCTCTAGTGTAGTAGGAGTCGTCGTTGATGGTGGCGTCTGGCTCCTAGGCTCCAACGTCTAGTCGCAACAACCAGGTATAGAAAGGGGAAAAAGGGGGAGCAAAGCAACCATGAGTACACATACAAAGTACTCGCAAGAAAGGAGCTACACTGCACATGCATTGGTATCAATGAAAGGGGTAGTATATGTGGACTGAACTGCAGAATGCCAGAATAAGAGGGGGATAGCTAGTCCTATCGAAGACTACGCTTCTGGCAGCCTCCATCTTGAAGTCGTAGAAGAAAGTAGATGGTAAGTTAACCAAGTATCTTCGCATAGCATAATCCTACCCGGCGATCCTCCCCTCGTCGCCCTGTGAGAGAGCGATCACCGGGTTGTATATGGCACTTGAAAGGGTGTGTTTTATTAAGTATCAGGTTCTAGTTGTCATAAGGTCAAGGTACAACTCCGGGTTGTTCTTTTACCGAGGGACACAGCTATTCGAATAGATAAACTTCCCTGCAGGGGTGTACCACATTTCCCAAAACGCTTGATCCCTCTGGCTGGACACACTTTCCTGGGTCATGCTCAGCCTCGGAAGATCAACACGTCACAGCCCCACCTAGGCACAACAGAGAGGTCAGCATGCCGGTCTAAATCCTAAGCGTGCAGGGGTCTGGGCCCATCGCCCGTTGCACACCTGCACGTTGCGAACGTAGCCGGTAAGCAGACCTAGCCTCCCTAATACAAGAGCAGGCGTTCCAGTCCAATCCAACGCACGCCGCTCAGTCGCTGACGTCAAGAAGGCTTCGGCTGATACCACGACGTCGAGTGCCCATTACTGTTCCCGTGTAGTTGGTTAGTGCGTATATGCCAGTGGCCAGAC
The DNA here is from genome assembly GCF_002162155.2 of Triticum dicoccoides. NCBI lineage: Eukaryota > Viridiplantae > Streptophyta > Magnoliopsida > Poales > Poaceae > Triticum > Triticum dicoccoides. Next base: position 270,223,338 of record NC_041380.1, read on the forward strand.
TCATATCAAATACCAAGATCTCGTTAAGCGTGTTAATTGATGTAACCGCGGACGCCGACCAGGGCTAGGCCCACCTCTCACCTAGGTGGTCTCAACCTGCCCTGTCGCTCCGCCCCAAAGATCCACATAGAGGGATGTCGGAAAAGCATGTCCTTTCAGCCCCCAATCCGTGAATCAACCGCGGGTACTCAACAAGCCGACCCGACTTTAGTCACCACAAGCATCATGTATTATGTATATAAGTATATACCCGTGATCACCTCCCGAGTGATCATGGCCCGGTAGTATAGCATGGCAGACGGACAAGAATGTAGGGCCACTGATGGAATACTAGCATCCTATACTAAGAATTTAGGATTGTAGGTAAAGGTAACAACGGTAGTAGCAAAGACAGGCTATGCAGTAGAACAGGATTAACCAAAAGTAGTAACATGCTACACTACTCTAATGCAAGAAGTAGAGAGAAGGAATAGGCGATATTGAGTT
>NC_041380.1:270224171-270335101 GCF_002162155.2 Triticum dicoccoides
GAAGGTGAAGTAGTCTATCACTGGTTCAATCGCGATCTCAGGGTCTATCGAAAAGAAGTAACGAAGGGGAACACAATAAATAACAGATCAATCAAAGCATCACAAAGCATAACATGGCAATACACGGTGCTAGGTGTGACCTAACGCAGTACTAGGTGCTACCGGCGAAGGGGGGAAACATCAGAGAAAGTATCCCCGGAGTTTGACATTTTTGGACAGACGAACCGGAGGGGGATTGTTGCAAGGCGGACGAACGGAGTGCGTATTTGGATTTGTCTCGTCGTTCTGAACAACTTTCATGTACAAAGTTTTTTCATCTGACATACAGTTTATTTTCTATGAATTTACAAAGTTTTTATTGTTTTTCTAGAATTTATTCTAATTCGAAAATAATTAGTAATTTGCTATGGTTACCCAAGGGTGTACCCAGGAAAGGTACAGAGGGACTGACAGTGGGCCATGGGAGGTCCAGTCATAAGGTTAATTAGCTAATTAGCTAGGCTATCTAATTAACTAATTTGATTAAACAAGATTGGTTAAGTTAATAAATTAATTAATTGTTATTTTTATTACTTTTCTTTTTTATAAAACAAAACAACAACAAAAAAGGGGGCAGGCCCCTACTGCTAGTGGCCCAGGAGGCCACTAATGCGGGTGCTAGCGGGCAAACCCGATGGGCACGCGCGGGGAGTTGCCCGCCCGGACACAGGGTGAGGCCGTGGCCATGGTGGGGCTCGCCGTCCGGCCACGGCAGGCGGAAGTGGCCGCAGGAGGCGGCGCGATGCGGCGACGGTGCGTGGGGAGCGGCAGCACGGGGCGGTCGGAGGAGGATTACATGGCGGCGACGGCGAGCGCTCGGGCTTATGAGAGGAGTGGGCGCAGCAACAAGTAGGAGCGGCACGGGCGCTGGCCATGGCCGGTGGAGGCGGTCAGGCAACGGGGATGTGGCAGAGCGGCGCGGAACCGACGAGAGCAAGGCGCAGCAGCGGGATGAGCGGAGGCAGCAAAAGCAGCAGCGGCTATGCGGCCACGCACGCGCGAGTGGAGGGAGTTGCCTGCAGAAGGCAGCGACGGCGCTAGCAGCAGACAGAGTGGCGCAGCAGCATCAGCACGGGCGAGCGAAAAGCGCTGGCAGGAGCGCGGGCAGGGGAAGGTGGAAGCGGGGCGCGGCCTGGGCGCGTCGAGGAGCGGGCGTGCGCGACCGGGCATGGCTACAGGCGCGGTGAGCGCGTCGACAGGGGCGGTGTCCAGTAGCGACTACGACCAGTGTACGGCAACGGGAGCAGAGGAGAAGGGAGGGAACAGACGGCGAAGCTCACCGGGCCCTGCAGGTGTGCTTAAGCAGGCTCGGGGAGGGGTCGAGTAGGCGTTAGAGCTGCTCGAAGATGGGCGAATCGAAGACGAACAGAAGTGGTTGTCGACGGATGCGGTGTCGTCTTGTCGATACGGCTCGAGGTAGTACACTTCGGGGTTGAGGAAGATGGCATGCGTCTTCTGGACACGGAGGCTTGGCAGGGGAGTGGTCGAGGCCACGGCAATGGCACGGCAATAGGCGAACGAGCTTAGGAGGGAGAACGAGCTCGGGAGGGAGAGAGAGAACAAGCACGACAACGACCAGAACGAGCTCGGGATTGGTGTGCGCTACGGTTCCTCCGCGAGGGAGAGGGGGCTGGGTGCGGCCTTATCCCCTCCGTGGACCGTCAGATGGGCGGCGCGTGGGCGGCGTTGGCAGTGGCGCCGGTCTATGGGCGGCATGCCCTGTCTCCACTCCTATAGCGAGGAGGGAGGTGACCCAGTTGGGCTGGGCCCTTTAGGCCAGATGGGCCAAGTGGCCCGAGGGGTTTTCCCTTTTGCTTTTTTTAATCTTCTGCCTTTTCCTTTTCTGTTTATTTATTTCTTTACTATTTTTCTTTAATTAGATCTAGCAACTGATTTTTTGTTAAATGTGCAAATTAGCAAATACCTATTAAGTAATATTCTGGGCCAATACAATAAGTTCCAAATAATTTTGAACAGTTTGTATATTTAATTAAATTGAAAAACTTCTTTTAATTGCTTTATGGGTCAATTGAAATAGCTTAGGGGCATTTTAATATTCTGAAAAATGTTGAATCTTTCATGACAAATCGTTAGTGAATATCTGCAACTGAACCCACATTTTTATTTTGCCATTTGAAAACTTTAATTATTTGACTTCAATTTAAATTTGAATCTGAATTGGATTTGGATCAAAGTGAGGTTTAACCAAATTAATACCAATGACATGGCACCATTAGTATGGGGTTACTGTAGCTTAGATATCCTGGCGTTACAATTCTCCTCCACTACAAGAAATCTCGTCCCGAGATTTTAGAGGGGGGTGGGGGTAAGGAAAAGGTTCTGGTTGCGAAATTCTAACGGATCTTCCCGTTCTTGGTTGGTCTTCTCGAAGAGGTTGATCCATTACAGTGATGTCTTCCTTCCTCTGCTTCAGGTCATCATGCTGAAGTCGGCATCCTTTCTTCGAGAACTCCATCGTACCTACGAAGGACAAGGGGTAACTTCGGAAGAACGGACCGCTACGATGTTGCTTATCTGGTATATAACATTAGAAAAGGTGGCAGAAAGTAACTCTCGTATTGAAAATTAAGAAATTATCGAGAGCAAAGTAAGGTGGAAAATAGAAGTTTCAAGCGCATAGGCAATCGTTTGTTGCCTGAAACGAATTGTGAAAGGGGTTTAGAGCAATGGGAATAAGCATTGCGTGATACCAGAATAGATCCCTAGGCAGGTGGCCCATGAATTACATACGAAGTCAAGCGCGAGGAATAACTTTGACAACATGGTGTACAGGAGAGTCAGGTTTCGATCCTGTAGAACTGTGGGTTATGGGCCCACCATGTGGGTTACAAGTAGGAAAGGTGCTGACATCTTGCACGGTTATGATAGCAAGGCATGCCAGAGAATAGCCTGTCAGTTATGTCGGCAACAACGTCGGTACCAAGGGTGAGGGACGAAGAGAACCATTTTCCTGCTCGTTGAACAAGGCGAACCAATAGGTAAAGTTTTCATCCATCGGTGGTTATCGGAATGTCATCAACAATAGTAACAGGGTCTTACCGACACGATCGTACACCTAGGTGTTTACATAAGCGGAAGAATATTACTGCTTAGATCATATAGATCACCAGAAAGGTTAAACAAAATAGTGGAAAGGAAAAGGTAATCATCAGATTAAATATAACAAAGGAAAGGAAAATGTGTTTAAACACATATTTCAGGGGGTATACCTTCCCAAGGACAAGCAGGGCATAATATCCATGACATGATATAACATAGAAAACCCTTTAGGAAAGGGGAGAGAGATTTCATGAAATTACCCATACAACAGTGTATGGATAATTGATAAACAGAATTTAGCATTGTGCTTCAAATGCTCTTATTGATGATCGGAGTACCACAGATATGCTTCAAGATAGCATTGACATGGTCATCAGGTAAAGATCAGGCTATGGATGCACAAGGGATCCATCAGGATCAACTTATATAATAAGTCTTACAATTTCCTCATTGAAGAATGGCTAACCTTGCTAAAAAAGGAAACTATAACAATAGGTCCTCCAGCCAGGTGTGATAGGCATGGCATCACCTTACCGATATGTAACATCCCAAATTTTCAATTTGAAATGTTATACATTAGATCATCATGCATATCATATTTTATTTTGCATTTTGGTTGATCCTAGAAATTCTACGCAACTCAATGACCCACGGAGAGGGTTGGGGATTTCGTTATTTTCATATTTGAGTTCTCTCAAATTTTGAGAATAGGATCATTTGATTTTATTTATTTTATCATCAATTATTTCTATTACAAAAATATGAGAGAGGGAATAAAATGACTTTCCCAAAATAAAGAAATATTGAGGATTTAATACTAAAATCAAATAAGATTTTATTTCGGAGTTTTTCGGTGTTTTATTTGAATTTAGGAAAAATGTGCGTTTTTCAAAATTGCATTTAGGACCCAAATAAATGTTCACCTTGTGCGGCTTGATTTTAGAAGCCCGTGAAAATTTATTTCGGAATTTTTGGAGTCCGTTTAGTATTTCTTTTTATTTTTCTTCCGAGCGGAATAATAAAAAAACGAACCGACTTCGGGCCGTACCCGAGCGGGACACCGCCCGGGGGCAGCCTTTAAATAGCGCCGCCCCGAGCTGCCCCAGCCCATCAGCCCCGCCTCTATCCATGCGCGCCGCCGGAGCCGCTGCCGCCGCCGCCGACGATCCTGCCGCCTGAGGTTCGTCGCGCCTCATTTTTCGTGCCGAAAAAAAAGAGAGAAAAAAATTCCGCGTTCGTCATTTTTCTTTTTCTCGGATTAAATCCGTGATTTTTCTGATCGCGATTCCTGATCCGATATTCGTTTTAGTTTAACTTTTCGCTCGTTTATCAGAATCAGGCGATTCAAGTGCCTAGGGATTCGCCTTGAAACCCTCTACCCGTTTAATCAACTTAAATAAGGTTTTGCTACTGTAAAATTTGCCCTAGATCCAGATTAGTAGAACGAAGTTGTTTTCTTTCGCAGTTTGATTTTCGTTGCTTCATTCGATTTGATTCTTTTTGCCAACCGGAGTTCTTAAGTTGAACCTTCTGGTTAGATCTCTTATTTCAGTTTTACCTGTGCATTAGATGAGTACTTATTGTATGCTTGTTTGTTTGTCTGCAATAGAATACCCGGAGTGTGCCGCCTGTTACTTCGAATCGTTAGGTTTCACGGATCATCAGCAAGGCAGGTAACACTTTGATCATACCTTTTCTACTACCCAGTTTTATTGCATTAGATCAATCCTCACACATTTCATGATTAGGATCTAATTAAATTGTGGGATGGGAAGTAGATGAGGTAGTACCTATTACCTGTTTATTATCAAACCTTTGGGAGTTACTTCTACGTTTGCTTATTATGCCATGCTATGCTAGTAGACGTGGATTGGGTGAGTGAAATCCATGACAGATGTGAGATTGTTAATTAATGGTTTATCTAAGGTGGCAACTTAAACACACATCTGGGTGGATTGAGGCACCTGGATATTCCAGGACTTGCCTGTTTTCTTTTGGACCGCCACCCAGGCTCAAAGGGATCATGAGACTATTCATACTAGAAACTTCCGTGTGCAGCCACAAGCTATTATGGGCTCTAGCATAGTTGACTAAGTTGTGCGAACTCTTACAGTGGTAGACTAGCAGATGTAGGGGATGTAGGTGGTACGGTCTACCCGATCGTAAGGTGCTAGCACTTCTGAAACACTATGTCTCGGTCATCCGTCTTCTCAAACACCATGTAGTGTGAGAAACCAAACGGAGGCGATCGAGTCTTGTGGGGAAAAGTGCGCAAACCTCTTCAGAGTGTAATAAACTAATCATGGTTAGCCATGTCCCCGGTTATGGACATCTTGAGTATCTAGTACTTGGATTATCATGTGAATCTCAACATGTTACTCTAAATTAATTTTGTTGGGTTATGTTTAATGATGATGCTTAATTGGGATTGAGAATGCTGTCAACCATTCTCAATGTTTAACAACCACCATGATAGTAATTAAATTTTATTCCTTTGAAGTAGGGAAAAATTAGCTTTACGCAAAACTGTAACCATAGAGCTTTCCACTAGCCAAATATGCATATAGTATAGCTGTTTCATTCCATTACTCTCTATGTGTTACCTTGCCAGCATATTCCATGTGCTGACCCATTCCGGGCTGCAACGTTAATGTTGCAGACTTTTCAGACGACGACTAAGGAGTTTCTAGGTCGTGGTCCTATACTCAGTGATGTCGTTGGAGTTGATGGACTCACTTATCTTCCAAGCCTTCCGCTGTTATCGTTATTAGATGGCCTTAAGCCACACTTATTGTAATAAGTTCTCTGTTGAGACACTCGATGTAATAAGTGTGTGATTGCTACTCTGTTATAAATCCTCCGAGTACTGTGTGGTGTCAGTATTACTGATCCAGGGATGACACCGGAGCATAGAGATCAGACTGTTCGAGGTCTGGTTGCTACAAGAGATGGTATCAGAGCACACGCTGACTGTAGGACACGACCACTAAGCTAAAGACCTAGATCACTATTCACTCTCTTCTCTTCTGACCTCTCATCTTTTCTACTCTTTAGGATGGCGGATGCAAGGAATAAGTTCACACAACCGGATGAAGATACACCCTTTGGACGTCACTTGAAGGAAGTCACTAGATACCTGAATATAGGAGTACCAAGATTCACGGGAACCTACAATGCCACTTTACCTGAAGAAGAGCGCTGGATGATTCAAGTTCAAGTTCCAGGAAGGACGTTCATGCCAGTCACTGAGCCCATAGAATTTTCTTTTGATGCACCAACTTGGAGTCTAGGAAAGAGCATGGCAGCTCACATCGCCATGGGATGCATTGGAGAAGTCTACCGCAAGGATCTCAAGGATACTATCTACCAGATTTGTGGGCGCCGAGATGAACACTGGGAGATGATCAGCACCAGGAAGGATAGATCAATTGCAGCTTTTATCCAGGAGCTAAACCAGCACATTCGACGACAGGAGAACCATATGTGCGCCGACATGATAGACCTGAAGAAGGCAAAGACTAGAATCAAGGAACTGGAGGAAGAACTCAAGGCTACACGTGAAGATTATGAAGAGGAAATTGAAGTATTGGTGGAGAAGAATGACGACCTGATCAAGAAGATTGGAATATTTATGGGAGACCCTACGCCAGTAGATGAAGACGAAGAACCCCAGGAAATTAGCCCGGAAGACTACATCATCATCGACGGCACCGACACGGAACCAGATGTTAGCGATGATGACTATGTTGATGAAGCTGGAGCAGATATCATGGAGTCTGCAACCGAAGAATATTTCTAGTAGACCACCTCATCAATAGTAGTAGTCCACCATGTAAATATAGTAGTCCGAGCACTTTTGCGATAGTTAGACCGATTGTATGCCTTTGTTTGATTGATTGAAGTGAATTGTTTGCTTTTCCCTCATGTGCATATGGGTAGTGTTTTCTCTTTAGACCCCCTCTATTCTTATATCTCATCTTTTCTAAACCCTTAGACGCCTCCGAGACGTGACCCCGGATTTGCCTTTCCACCGGAGCTCACCCAGTTGATCCAGCAGCAGAACACATTGATGCAGTTACTAGTCCAGAATCAGAATCAGGGGAACAACAACAACAACCCACCACCACCACCACCTGTTGACCACTTAGCCCGTTTTCTTAGGCTGAATCCGCCGGTGTTTTCTAGTAGCACCGAGCCGATAGTAGCAGATAATTGGCTCCGCAAGACAGCTAGGGAGTTGACCACAGCAGGATGCACAGATGCGGAGGAGGTGAAGTTTGCCGCACATCAGCTAGAAGGACCCGCAGCATCATGGTGGGAGAATTTCATAGCCACTTTCCCTGTAGACACTGTCACATGGGACCAGTTTCAGCAGGCTTTTCGTATTGCACATGTTTCAGTAGGAGCTATGGCCATGAAGAAGCGTGAGTTTCGCAACTTGCGCCAAGGAGGAAGGACAATTGGCCAGTATGTGGAGGAATTTAGTAAGCTAGCACGTTATGCCCCAGATGACGTCGCTACGGATGCAGCTAAGCAGGAGAAGTTTCTAGAAGGACTGAATGATGAGTTGAGCATGCAGTTGATGGTAGCCACCTTCAACAACTACCAGGAGTTGGTAGATCATGCTCTTATGATTGAAGGGAAGCAGCAGCAGATTGAGAATCGCAAGAGGAAGTATGGACAAGGAAAGTACAATTCAGGAGCTCAGCAGAAGCCACGTTTTACCCCTAGACCGGGAGGACATTTTTAGCATACTCAAGGAGGAGGTAGCTCGCACAATCACAGTGGCACCAAGAATGGTAATGGCAATGGAGGAAGCAACGGCCAGAACCGCACCAACCCCTCAACCCCAGCCAAGAAGGACTTGAGCCAAGTCACTTGCTTTAAGTGTTCGAAGACCGGACATTATGCCAATGAATGTCCTGAAGGCCAAAATAGCAATGGAAGTTCTGGGAAGAAGCCGAACCCTTTTAACAGGGGACAGGTGAACCACGTTAGCGTGGAGGAGGTTGAAGCTCAGCCCGATGCAGTAATAGGTAAATTTTTGGTTAAGTCATTTACTGCACTCGTTCTTTTTGATACTGGTGCATCGCATTCATACATCTCAAGGGGATTTGTGGATAAGTATAACCTACCAACCCAAGCCCTTAGGTCACCCATGTTAATAACCTCGCCTGGAGCAGAGTATGTGGCTAGTCTATGGTGTGATCGGTTACCATTAAGGATTGGTAACTATGTTTTTCCCTCAGACCTAATAGTATTAGAATCTCAAGGATTGGATGTGATATTAGGCATGGATTGGTTATCAAAGTATGAAGGGAATATTGAATGTGCTAGTAAGTCAATTTTGCTTACCACCCCGGAAGGGAGAAGGATCAAGTATGTATCCCGACATGTGCCAAAGAGGACTCAAGTAAATTGCCTAACAGGAGTTGTGCAGGAGGAAGTACCAGTGGTAAGGGATTTCCCTGAAGTATTTCCAGAGGAGTTGCCAGGCATGCCACCGGATAGAGATATTGAGTTTTTGATTGAGCTATTGCCAGGCACAGGTCCAATATCAAAGAGACCATATAGGATGCCAGCAAAGGATTTGGTGGAAATTAAGAAGCAGATTAAGGAGTTACTGGATAAGGGATATATTCGCCCAAGTTCTTCACCTTGGGGATCGCCAGTACTTCTAGTGGAGAAAAAGGATGGATCGTTAAGGATGGTTGTTGATTATCGAGGATTGAATGAAGTAATGATCAAGAACAAGTACCCACTACCAATGATCAACGATCTGTTTGATCGATTGCAAGGAGCTAAGGTATTTTCCAAGATCGATCTGCGATCAGGATACCACAAGTTGAAGATTCGAGAACAGGATATTCCGAAGACAGCTTTTACCACTAGGTATGGGCTGTACAAGTATACCGTTATGTCATTTGGTCTGACTAACGCACCTGCCTGTTTTATGAACATGATGAACAAAGTGTTTATGGAGTTTTTGGATAAGTTCGTCGTAGTGTTCATTGATGATATCCTGGTTTACTCGAAGAATGAAGAGGAACATAAGGAGCATTTGCGTTTAGTACTTGGAAAGCTCAGAGAACATCAATTATATGCCAAGTTCAGCAAATGTGAGTTTTGGTTGAAGGAAGTAGGATTCCTCGGACATGTTATATCTGGAGAAGGTATAGCAGTAGATCCCACTAAAGTTGAAACCATGACCAAGTGGGAAGCCCCAACAATAGTTGGAGAGATCCAGAGTTTTCTTGGACTCGCAGGATACTACCGGAGATTTATTGAGAATTTCTCAAAGATTGCAAAGCCTATGACTGAGTTGTTGAAGAAAGATACCAAGTTCATATGGACAGAGGAATGTGAGGCTAGTTTCCAGGAGTTGAAGAAACGTTTGGTTACCTCACCAGTGTTGATTTTGCCAGACCAGACCAAGGATTATGAGGTGTATTGCGACGCTTCACATCGAGGACTTGGAGCAGTGCTTATGCAGGAAGGGAGAGTTGTTTCATATGCCTCAAGACAACTGAAGCCTCATGAGTTGAATTATGCCACGCATGATTTGGAGTTAGCAGCCGTAGTGCATGCTTTGAAGACATGGCGACATTTCCTTATTGGAAACCATTGTGAGGTGTACATGGATCATAAGAGTTTGAAGTACATTTTCACCCAGAAGGAGTTAAATCTCAGACAAAGGAGATGGTTGGAGCTTATCGAGGATTACGATATGAAATTGCATTATCACCCCAGAAAGGCTAATGTAGTAGCTGACGCATTAAGCCGCAAGAGCCATGTCAATACATTAATGACGGGAGGAATACCAAGGGAGTTAGCCGAAAATCTTCGTGAACTATGTTTGGAAATAGTTCCGAGAGGCTATGAGAAGCATTGGAGATTCAGTCAACCTTGATGGATAAAATCAGGGAAGCTCAGAAAGCTGACAAAGAGATTGCCGCTATAAAGGAGAAACTGAGCAAAGGAAAAGCTAAAGGATTTCGTGAGGATGAGCACGACACCTTATGGTTTGAAGACCGCGTTTATGTGCCCAATGACCCGGAGATCAGGAAGTTGATTTTGCAAGAGGCACACGACTCACCGTATTCAATTCACTCAGGAAATACCAAGATGTATCTGGATTTGAAGGATATTTTCTGGTGGACCGGAATGAAGAAGGATATAGTGGAGTATGTAGTAGTTTGTGATGTATGTCAGAGAGTAAAGGCAGAGCATCAGAAGCCAGCAGGATTGTTACAACCATTGCCGATACCCGAATGGAAGTGGGATAAGCTAGGCATGGATTTTATCACGGGATTGCCCAGGACTCGTTCAGGCTATGACTCGATTTGGGTTGTAGTTGATCGATTGAAGAAAATAGCTCATTTCATCCCAGTAAAGACCACTTACACCAGTGCTAAGTTGGCAAAGATATACATGACCAGGATCGTATGTTTGCATGGAGTTCCAAGGAGTATCGTATCAGATAGAGGAACCCAGTTTACCTCAAAGTTCTGGAAGTAGTTGCACGAAACTTTGGGTACCAGGCTAGAATTCAGTACAACTTTTCATCCACAGACAGATGGACAGACCGAGAGAGTCAATCAGATTTTGGAGGATATGCTAAGAGCTTGTGCGCTAGATTATGGATCTAGTTGGAACGATAATTTGCCATATGCAGAGTTCTCTTACAACAACAATTACCAAACCAGTTTAAAGATGGCCCCTTTCGAAGCCTTGTACGGAAGGAGGTGCAGGACACCGTTGTCATGGGATGAAGTTGGAGACCGCCAGTTGTTTGGTCCTGACTTGATTAAAGAGTCTGAACAGAAGGTGAAGCTGATTCGCGATAGGCTCAAGGTAGCCCAGTCCACACAGAAAAGTTATGAAGATTCTAAACGCAAGGAGACAGTTTACGAAGTTGGAGATAGAGCTTATCTTCGAGTATCACCACTTCGGGGAACAAAGCGTTTTGGAGTAAAAGGGAAGTTAGCGCCACGATTTGTAGGACCATATCGAGTTTTGGAGCGCATGGGAGAAGTGGCCTACAAGTTGGAATTGCCCAAAGGATTGTCAGGAGTACATGATGTGTTCCACGTTTCTCAGTTAAAGAAATGTCACGTGGAGATGGCTGACGTACCGTTGAGAGAAACAGTGCCTTTGGAAACTATTCAGTTGGATAATGATTTGACCTACGAGGAGAAACCAATTAAGATCCTCGAATTTGCCAGCCGAGTTACTCGCAGCAAGGTTATTAAGTTTTGCAAAGTTCAGTGGAGCCACCACACGGAGGATGAAGCCACCTGGGAATGAGAGGAAGATTTGCTCAAAGACCACCCTCACCTATTTTCTAGCCAACCCGAATCTCGAGGGCGAGATTCATCTTAAGGGGGGTAGGTTTGTAACATCCCAAATTTTCAATTTGGAATGTTATACATTAGATCATCATGCATATCATATTTTATTTTGCATTTTGGTTGATCCTAGAAATTCTACGCAACTCAATGACCCATGGAGAGAGTTGGGGATTTCGTTATTTTCATATTTGAGTTCTCTCAAATTTTGAGAATAGGATCATTTAATTTTATTTATTTCATCATCAATTATTTCTATTACAAAAATATGAGAGAGGGAATAAAATGACTTTCCCAAAATAAAGAAATATTGAGGATTTAATAATAAAATCAAATAAGATTTTATTTCGGAGTTTTTCGGAGTTTTATTTGAATTTAGGAAAAATGTGCGTTTTTCAAAATTGCATTTAGGGCCCAAATAAATGTTCACCTAGTGCAGCTTGATTTTAGAAGCCCGCAAAAATTTATTTCGGAATTTTTGGAGTCCGTTTAGTATTTCTTTTTATTTTTCTTCCGAGCGGAATAATTAAAAAAACAAACCGATTTCGGGCCGTACCCGAGCAGGACACCGCCCGGGGGCAGCCTTTAAATAGCGCCGCCCCGAGCAGCCCCAGCCCATCAGCCCCGCCTCGATCCGCGCGCGCCGCTGGAGCCGCCGTCCGAGGTTCGTCGCGCCTCGTTTTCCGTGTCAAAAAAAAGAGAATTTTTTTTTCGGCGTTCGTCGTTTTTCTTTTTCTCGGATTAAATCCGTGATTTTTCTGATCGCGATTCCTGATCCGATTTTCGTTTTAGTTTAACTTTTCGCTCGTTTATCAGAATCAGGCGATTCAAGCGCCTAGGGATTCGTCTCAAAACCCTCTACCCGTTTAATCAACTTAAACAAGGTTTTGCTACTGTAAAATTTTCCCTAGATCCAGATTAGTAGAACAGAGTTGTTTTCTTTTGCAGTTTGATTTTCGTTGCTTCGTTCGATTTGATTCTTTTTGCCAACCGGAGTTCTTAAGTTGAACCTTCAGGTTAGATCTCTTATTTCAGTTTTACATGTGCATTAGATGAGTACTTATTGTATGCTTGTTTGTTTGTCTATGATAGAATACCTGGAGTGCGCCGCCTGTTACTTCGAATCGTTAGGTTTCGCGGATCATCAGCAAGGCAAGTAACACTTTGATCATACCTTTTCTACTACCCAGTTTTATTGCATTAGATCAATCCTCACACATTGCATGATTAGGATCTAATTAAATTGTGGGATGGGAAGTAGATGAGGTAGTACCTATTACCTGTTTATTATCAAACCTTTGGGAGTTACTTCTACGTTTGCTTATTATGCCATGCTATGCTAGTAGACGTGGATTGGGTGAGTGAAATCCATGACAGATGTGAGATTGTTAATTAATGGTTTATCTAAGGTGGCAACTTAAACACACATCTGGGTGGATTGAGGCACCTGGATATTCCAGGACTTGCCTGTTTTATTTTGGACCGCCACCCAGGCTCAAAGGGATCATGAGACTATTCATACTAGAAACTTCCGTGTGCAGCCACAAGCTATTATGGGCTCTAGCATAGTTGACTAAGTTGTGCGAACTCTTACAGTGGTAGACTAGCAGATGTAGGGGATGTAGGTGGTACGGTCTACCCGATCGTAAGGTGCTAGTGCTTCTAAAACACTATGTCTCGGTCATCCGTCTTCTCAAACACCATGTAGTGCGAGAAACCAAACGGAGGCGATCGAGTCTTGTGGGGAAAAGTGCGCAAACCTCTGCAGAGTGTAATAAACTAATCATGGTTAGCCGTGTCCCCAGTTATGGACATCTTGAGTATCTAGTACTTGGATTATCATGTGAATCTCAACATGTTACTCTAAATTAATTTTGTTGGGTTATGTTTAATGATGATGCTTAATTGGGATTGAGAATGCTGTCAACCATTCTCAATGTTTAACAACCACCATGATAGTAATTAAATTTTATTCCTTTGAAGTAGGGAAAAATTGGCTTTACGCAAAACTGTAACCATAGAGCTTTCCACCAGCCAAATATGCATATAGTATAGCTGTTTCATTCCACTACTCTCTATGTGTTACCTTGCCAGCATATTCCATGTGCTGACCCGTTTCGGGCTGCAATGTTAATGTTGCAGACTTTTCAGACGACGATTAAGGAGTTTTTAGGTCGTGGTCCTATACTCAGTGATGCCGTTGGAGTTGATGGACTCACTTATCTTTCAAGCCTTCCGCTGTTATCGTTATTAGATGGCCTTAAGCCATACTTATTGTAATAAGTTCTCTTTTGAGACACTCGATGTAATAAGTGTGTGATTGCTACTCTGATATAATTCCTCCGAGTACTGTGTGGTGTCAGCATTACTGATCCAGGGATGACACCGGAGCACGGAGATCAGACTATTTGATGTCTGGTCGCTACACGATATTTAAGGACCAATGTTATAACTCTTGGAAATATGTCCCAACTATCATATCTGACCGAGATTCAGATCTGATTGATGTCAGGAATCAGGATACCTCAGACTCAGGATGCTTGAGAAGAAAAGGTGCAACACAATTGACGAGATGGCATTGTAAAATTCTTAGGAAATGAACTATGGAAGCAAGTTCTGAAACAAGACTTCACCATTAAACCGAGGAAATGATGAGGGGTGGCTAATGGACTCAGCGACAATTCCTCAGGTTTTACTAAAAGATGGATTTCCACAATTATGTGAACAAGGAGATAACACTTGCCAGATCAAATGATGTAATGATGTATGCTCGAGGAAAACATACACAATTAAACATTGGTTGAATAGTGTACCAAAAAATATGGATTGAGCAACCCAATCAAGGTTAGAATGGTGATACAATAACCAATAGTCTAAGGATGAATGATCGACCATTAACTTCAAAGCAATATGGTTGCTAGAAGTACAAAATCACACATCAGAGTTCACTTGTGTGTATTCCGGTTGGAAACAACACGGGGAACAAGAAAGAATGGTGGTGGTGAGAAGTATCACTATGTCAAGAATTCTTAAGAGATGGTGAAATTCTCACGATATTCATGACATAAAAGATGGTAATACTCAAAGGTAAAGAAGAACAAATGTTGGATAGCAAGGAACTCAACGTATAGCACAACACGAACAAGTTTGTGTTGGAGGTAAGGCAATAAAGTGGTCGATGACAACACAAATCATCGAGGGCAAGGATGGTATTTCTCATCATGAATTCAATTGATATCCTGGAAGAGCTCAGAATGATGATGATGATCACGCCACATGTGTCGAGAGATTTCATGAAGATGTAGTCGATCGGCGATGACATCAAGTTAAAGGAATGATGAAGCGAAAGGTTATTGGAACAATGGGTACGACACAAACTCGAAATCAGGCTTGCTGTTCAAGGAGAAAAATGATAAGACGAGGAAGATCGATGTAATCTTAGCTCATCGTCGAAAATAGTGTTTCGAGAAGAAGGACCAAGTAGCACAATTAAAATTTAGTACGATAATGATATAGCCGATCAGGCTTGAGATGACTTGAAGGATTATTAAACTCGTAAGCAACAAAAAATACTTAGAGTTATTGAATCTGAGTGTGGACTCGATTCACTATTTGGTGTTCTCGGTTGACGACAACACAGAACCCAGGAAAATTGGAATAAGTGAGAAATAACAGTTGCTGAAGAACCCATAAGAAGTTATGCAGTTCCCTGATATTCTCGAGATACCAGAGTGTAATACTCGATGGTAGATCAAAGTAAAGGTTGGACTGGGGTGTTGATCCGCAGAAGACAATTCTTAAAATTGCCCGAGAAATGGGTTCAAAGAAGAACAATATGGTCGAAACCATAGCTGCAAGGGATCCAATTTAATGACACCAAAAGAATGACCCAAATGATTAAATATTTTGCAAGAAGCTTTCATGATAAGTTCCACATCGGGTCCATGGGCATGAACACA
The DNA here is from genome assembly GCF_002162155.2 of Triticum dicoccoides. Classification (NCBI taxonomy): domain Eukaryota; kingdom Viridiplantae; phylum Streptophyta; class Magnoliopsida; order Poales; family Poaceae; genus Triticum; species Triticum dicoccoides. The sequence continues at coordinate 270,239,578 of NC_041380.1, forward strand.
AAGTTCAAGGTCGGCTCCCAGTTCTTCAATGTAAAACCTTCCATTCACCTCTCGCTTTTCAAAAAATGACATTAGTTGTTGAAAGTTTCACCTGGTGCAATACCAGATAAGTATGACCCATGAAATCTTTCAGGTTCACACAGATTAAGGAAGGCATAGGTTCAACCCATCAGAGCATCGTAGAACATATACCGCAAACTTCAGGAGTAAATAATACAAGCTCGAAAGTGCAGCATGGTTGACAAAGCAAAGGTTACAATTTACCAAAGGCATTATTTACCCTAGGAAAGGCTCACAAGGTTATTGAATATGAAGGATGATGTCGGATAAAATTCAATAAAGGATCCGGTGGTCCTCAAGGGATCTTATGTGAGCATCGGTACTCCATCAAAATAAGAAAGAATGCAAGGATATCAGATGATAGTAACAACTGACTAATTCAAAGCTCAATTGCAAATGAATTATGAATTCCAAGTCAAGAGATCAGAAGCAACACTCTAATTAGGGATGGATAAGTTGAATAGCCTTAGGGGTACAATCGACGGCAATTTGATTGGTTGAGAACCAGCTCCTGTTCAAAATGACATCTGAGCTGGAAGGATGAATTCTATGATATGATTGAGGATTGCAAGCATTCGCAACTTGTTGAATTAATGGACTCAAAATGATAGTGACAAAGGATGCCTATAAGATCACTATACTTATGGGATTAGCCATAGTTCAAGCAAGCAAGAATTACAAGAGCAATAGGCTATTGAGGATTTTTGAAAGATCAAATGGTATTTCGAAGAATTTTGTAAGACATCTAAACAACTGGGGATGGACGGGTCCCCGATAAGTGCGAGGAATTGTTTGTTGGGGTATTAACACGGAAAAGAGCTGCAAAGCAGTAGGCTCAAAGGATTCTCAGAATATTGGAGAATCTTTTAGGGTATCAAGTAATAACAAGGGCGACTAGAAACGAAGGTATGGACAACAAGCGTAATTAGTTATCCATAAAGATTTATCGGTGGTTAGGAATAGCAAAAGCAGTGGGCACAAAGTCTCGAGAGAACATCGGAGATTATCTTCGGAATCTTCTGATGAATCAAGCCATCATCTGGAATGTAGGGGCTCTCTGGGAGGAAGTAGTTACGAGAACCTAGAGTCAGAGTTAGTAAATTCATTTTAACCCGAATAGAAGAGAGATCAGAATCCTGGAGTATAGACGAGGAATAAAAGATCCTACTACCACCCAATTGCGACGTGGGCCCATAAGACACATAGACATGTTAGTAAAAAGTTTTTGCAATGTCTAGATTCGACTTCGGCCAAGGAGTGTGGAAGGGGCATTCCTACAGGCAGTCGGCTCTGATACCAACTTGTGATGCCCTCGATTCAATCATACACGCAATCGTATACGATTAAGATCAGGGACTAATGGGAAGATATCACAACACAACTCTAAAAATAAAATAAGTCATACAAGCATTATATTACAAGTCAGGGGCCTCAAGCACTCGAATACAAGAGCTGGATCATAGACGAGTTAGCGGAAGCAACAATATCTGAGTACAGACATAAGTTAAACAAGTTGCCATAAGATGGCTAGCACAAACTGGGATACACATTGAAAGAGGCGCAAGACTCCTGCCTGGGATCCTCCTAAACTACACCTGATCGTCCGGCGGACTGCACATAGTAGTAGGCACCTCTAGTGTAGTAGAAGTCATCATCGACGGTGGCGTCTCGCTCCTGGGCTCCAATGTCTGGTCGCAACAACCGGGTATAGAAAGGGGAAAAGGGGGAAGCAAAGCAACCATGAGTACTCATCCAAAGTACTCGCAAGCAAGGAGGTACACTACATATGCATTGGTATCAATGAAAGGGGTAGTATATGTGGACTGAACTGCAGAATGTCAGAATAAGGGGGGATAGCTAGTCCTATCAAAGACTACGCTTCTGGCAGCCTCCATCTTGAAGTAGTAGAAGAGAGTAGATGGTAAGTTAACCAAGTATCATCGCATAGCATAATCCTGCCTGGAGATCCTCCCCTCGTCGCCCTGTGAGAGAGCGATCACCGGGTTGTATCTGGCACTTGAAAGGGTGTGTTTTATTAAGTATCCGGTTCTAGTTATCATCAGATCAAGGTACAACTCCAGGTCATCCTTTTACCGAGGGACACGACTATTCGAATAGATAAACTTCCCTGCAGGGGTGCACCACATTTCCCAACACGCTTGATCCCTCTGGCTGGACACACTTTCCTGGGTCATGCCCAGCCTTGGAAGATCAACATGTCGCAGCCCCAGCTAGGCACAACAGAGAGGTCAGCACACCAGTCTAAATCCTAAGAGCGCAGGGGTCTGGGCCCATCGCCCATTGCACACCTGCATGTTGCGAACGCGGCCGGTAAGCAGACCTAGCCTCCCTAATACAAGAGCAGGCGTTCCAGTCCAATCCGGCGTGCGCTGCTCAGTCGCTAACGTCAAGAAGGCTTCGGCTGATACCACGACGCCGAGTGCCCATAACTATTCCCGCGTAGTTGGTTAGTGCATATAAGCCAATGGTCGGACTCAGATCAAATACCAAGATCTCGTTAAGCGTGTTAATTGATGTTACCGCGGACGCCGACCAGGGCCAGGTCCACTTCTCACCAAGGTAGTCTCAACCTGCCCTGTCGCTCTGCCACAAAGATCCACACAGAGGGCCGTCGGGAAAGTATGTCCTTTCAGTCCCCAATACCGCGGGTACTCAACGAGCCGATCCGACTTTAGTCACCACAAGCATCATGTATTATTTATATAAGTATATACCCGTGATCACCTCCCGAGTGATCACGACCCGGTAGTATAGCATGGCAGACGGACAAGAATGTATGGCCATTAATGGAATACTAGCATCCTATACTAAGCATTTAGGATTGCAGGTAAAGGTAACAACAGTTGTAGCAAAGACAGGCTATGCAGTAGAATAGGATTAACCGAAGGTAGTAACATGCTAAACTACTCTAATGCAAGAAGTAGAGAAAGGAATAGGCGATATTGGGTTGATCAAGGGGGGCTTACCTGGTTGCTCTGCAGATAGAAATGGGCCCTCGAAGGTGAAGTAGTCGATCATTGGTTCAACCGCGGTCTCGTGGTCTACCAGAAAGAAGTAATGGAGGGGAACACAATAAATAACAGAGCAAGCAAAGCATCACAAAGCATAACATGCCAATACGCGGTGCTAGAGGTGACCTAACACAGTACTAGGTGCTACCGGCGAAGGGGGGAAACATCCGAGAAAGTATCCCCGGAGTTTGACGTTTTCGGACAGACAAACTGGAGGGGGATTGTTGCATGTTTGCTATGCTAGGGATGCAAGGCGGATTAACGGAGTGCGTATTCGGATTCGACTCTTTGTTCTGAGAAACTTTCATGTACAAAGTTTTTTCATCTGACATACGGTTTATTTTCTATGAATTTACAAAGTTTTATTGTTTCTGTGGAATTTATTCTAATTCGAAAATAATTAGTAATTTGCTAAGGTTACCCAAGGGTGTACCCAGGAAAGCTACAGAAGGACTGATAGTGGGCCAGGAAAGGTCAACTATTGACCGGTCAACAGGGTCAAAGTGGACCCACATGTCATAGTCACGTTAGGTTAATTAGCTAATTAGCTAAGCTATCGAATTAACTAATTTAATTAAACAAGATTGGTTAAGTTAATTAATTAATTGTTATTTTTATTACTTTTCTTTTTTTATAAAACAAAACAACATCAAAAATGGGGCGGGCCCCTACTGCTAGTGGCCCAGGAGGCTACTAGAGCAGGTGCTAGCGGGCGAACCCGATGGGTACGGGCGGGGAGTTGCCCACCCGGACGGAGGGTGAGGCCGTGGCCCTGGTGGGGCTCGCCGGCCGGCCACGGCAGGCGAAAGCGGGCGCAGGAGGCGGCGCGGTGCGGCGACGATGCGCGGGGAGTGCCACCGCGGGCCAGTCGGAGGAGGAGCGCGCGGCAGCGACGACGAGCGCTCGGGCTGACGAGAGGAGCAGGCGCAGCAGCAAGCAGGAGCGGCGCGAGCGCTGGCCATGGCCGATGGAGGTGATCAGGCAATGGGGAGGTGGCGGAGCAGCGCGGAACCGATGAGAGCAAGGCACATCAGCGGGATGAGCGAAGGCAACAAAAAGCAGCAGCTGCTATGCGGCCACGCACGCGCGGGCGGAGGGAGCTGCCTGCAGAAGGCAGCGGCGGCGCTAGCAGTAGACGGAGTGGTGCAGCAGCATCGGCACAAGCGAGCGGAGAGCGCGGGCGGTAGTGCGGGCAGGGGCAGGTGGAAGCGGGGCGCGGCCCGGGCGCGTCGAGGAGCGGGCGTGCGCGACCGGGAGCGGCTACAGGCACGGTGAGCGCGTCGACAGGGGCGGTGTCCAGGGGCTACTACGAACGGTGTACGGCGACGGGAGCAGAGGAGAAGGGAGGGAACGGATGGCGGAGCTCACCGAGCCCTGCAGGTGTGCTTAAGCAGGCTTGGGGAGGGGCCGAGTAGGCGCCAGAGCTGCTCGAAGATGGGCGAATCAAAGACGAACAGAAGCGGTTGCTGATAATCCCCAAGTGTAGGGAATCATCGTAGCAATTTCCAAAGGTGGAAGTGATAAGTATGGAGTGTCGAACCCACAAGGAGCTAAAGGTAAGATCAATATTCTCTCAAGCCCTATCTTCCACTGACACGACTCTACGTACACCGAACGTTTGCTTCCAACTAGCAACGAGAAAAAAAACTATGTTGTGGGTATGAAGTGGATAACTTTTCATGATATCAGAGAGCTAAAATATGAAAGTAGGTGCTGTTATCATAAAGTTAGAATATATTACTGAATATTATAAATAGCGAGTGTGGAATAATAATGGGTCGGTGTGCGGAACTGTCCTAGGCAATTGTTAACAAGACCGGTAATCACTATTGCAATTTCATATGAGGGAGAGGCATAAGCTAACATACTTTCTCATCTTGGATCATATGCACTTATGATTCGAACTCTAGCAAGCATCCGCAACTACTAAAGATCATTAAGGTAAAACCCAACCATAGCATTAAAGCATCAAGTCCCCTTTATCCCATACGCAACAACCCCCATACTTGGTTTTATGCTTCTGTCACTCAAGCAACCCACTATAAGTGAATCATGAACATATTGCAACACCCTACAGCGGGAATCCCTCACGCTTGCGCGACATGGAGGGCACAATAGGACAGCACCAAAATATAACATACAACTCATACCAATCTAGTTCATCAATCAACCAAAAGACAAAGGATATCTACTCAAAACATCATAGGATGGCAACACATCATTGGATCATAATATGTGGCATAAAGCACCATGTTCAAGTAGGGATTACAGCAGGGTGCGGGAGAGTGGACCGCGTAAAAGAGATGAGGATAGTGGTGATGATGGTGATGTTGATGAAGACGATCACCGCGGCGGTGATTCCCCTCCAGATGGCACTTCGGCGCCACCGAGAGAGAGGAGGAGAGGTTCTCCCCCTTGTGCTTCCTCCTCCACGCCCCCAGCTGGATGGGGAGACGTTCTCCCTCTGGTCCTTGGCCTTCATGGTGATGATGGCCCCTCTGGGATCCTCCTCCATGCCCTCCGGTGATGATGGCCCCCTCCGGCATGGTGCCAGAGAGGGCCTAGATTGATTTCTCATGGCTACAGAGGCTTGCGGCGGCGGAACTTCTGATCTAGGTTAATTTCTGGAGGTTTCTGTATATATAAGAGGTTTTGGCATCGAGAACAATTCAGGGGGGTCTCCGGGCTGTCCACGAGGTAGGGGTGCGCCCAGGGGGGTGGGCGCGCCTCCCACCCTCGTGGGCAGCCCGGGACTCTTCTGGCCCAACTCTTTTACTCCTTGGCCTTCTTCTGGTCCAAAAATAAGCTTCGTCAAGTTTCAGGTCAATTGGACTCCGTTTGCTTTTCCTTTTCTGCGATACTCTAAAACAAGGGAAAAAAATAGAAACTGGCACTGGGCTCTAGGTTAATAGGTTAGTCCCAAAAACCATATAAAATAGCATATAAATGCATATAAAACATCCAAGGTTGATAATATAATAGCATGAATACTTCATAAATTATAGATACGTTGGAGACGTATCAGCATCCCCAAGCTTAATTCCTGCTCGTCCTCGAGTAGGTAAATGATAAAATAAATAATTTATGAAGTGTGAATGCTAGCAAGTGCATGAGTTTCATCAATAATAGTTCCAATCACTTTTTCTAGCATCATCATATATCATAACAGTAGCTCATTTTCATAAAACTTTTCATGATCAAGTAACAAGCTATTCACATCTTAAAGTATAGATCATAAACTTTCTTGAAACTAACAAACTATATTCTCAGTCATCAAACAATTGCAGTTAATCTTATTTTCAGGAAGGGTCTATGTAAGAGCTTTGATTTAGCAAACTCCACATACTCAACTATCATTTAATCTTTCACAATTGATAACACTCACGTGATATTTATGGGTTCAAAGTTTTAATCGGACACAAAGAAAGATAGGGGCTTATAGATTCGCCTCCCAGCCTTTTACCTCAAGGGTAATGTCAACAATAATAGTTCATGATAACTTACATCCAATTGGATATATATATATATATATATATAGCATGATCTTTCCAACAAAATGTGCTTGCCAAAGGATAAAATGTAAAAAGGAAAGGTGAAGATCACCATGACTCTTGCATAAGGGTAGAAGATAAAAGTAAAAGATAGGCCCTTCACAGAGGGAAGCAGAGGTTGTCATGCGCTTTTATGGTTGGATGCGCAATATCTTAATGCAAAAGAACGTCACTTTATATTGCCACTTGTGATATTGACCTTTATTATGCAGTCCTTCGCTTTTATTTCTTCCACATCACAAGATCGTATAAAGCTTATTTTCTCCACATTAATAGATCATACATATTTAGAGGGAAATTTTTATTGCATGCACCGATGACAACTTACTTGAAGGATCTTACTCAATCCATAGGTAGGTATGGTGGACTCTCATGGCAAAGTGGTTTAAGGAATGTTTGGAAGCACAAGTAGTATCTCTACTTGGTGCAGAGAATTTGGCTAGCATGAGGGGGAAAAGCAAGATCAACATGTTGGATGATCCAAGACAATATACTTTATTTCGGATATAAGAAAACATAGCCCATTACGTTGTCTTCCTAGTCCGACATCAACCTTTTAGCATGTCATATTTTAATGAGTGCTCACAATTACAAAAGATGTCCAAGATAGTATATGTATATGTGAAATCTCTCTTCCTTCAATATTCTTTCATGAATTGTTCAAGTGACCAATTCTACATTTGCTAACTTTCAATAAGTTTACTACCTATACTTATTCTGTGTGAAGTCATTACTCCCCATGGTATAAGCATATGAAACATATATAAATTCAGATTTATTATATTCAATTCATTCAACCATTTACTCATAGGATATATGTGAAGCACGTGAGTAAATGACAAACTACTCCAAAAAGATATAAGTGAAGGACACTGAGTAGTCAAATAATTAACTAGCCATGGGAGGATTCTTTTTTTCATTCAAGATTTCAGATCCAATGATTTTATTCAAACAGCAAGTAAAATTGAAAATACACTCCAAGCAAAACACATATCATGTGATGAATAAAACTATAGCTCCGAGTAAGGTATACCGATAAGTTTAAGGACGAAAGAGGGGATGCCTTCTGGGGCATCCCCAATCTGAGAAGCTTGAGTCTTCCTTGAATATTATCTTGGGGTGCCTTGGGCATCCCCAAGCTTAGGGTCTTTCCACTCCTTATTCTCCTCATATCGATATCTCACCCAAATCTTGAAAACTTCAATCACACAAAACTTAATGGAACTTCGCGAGATAGGTTAGTATGATAAAGAGTAAGCCATTCACTTTGGTAATGTCAAAGACAAGGATCATAATTGTTCTCACACAATTTCTACTGTACCGTATCATTTCTACAATTTATATTGAGAAATATAAGCCATAGAAACTAGAAAACAAGCAAACTATGCAACGAAAACAGAATTTGTCAGAAACAGAACAGTCTGTAATGATTTGAACACCAACCATACTCCTACTACTCCAAAAATTCTGAAATAAATTGGTGGACGTGAGGAATTTTTCTATTAATCTTCTGAAAAAATAATCAACTCAATCACGCTCTTCTGTAAAAAAAATGGCATCTAATCTCGTGAGCGCAAAGTTTCTGTTTTTTACAGCAAGATCACATTAACTTTCACCCAAGTCTTCCCAAAAGTCTTACTTGGAACTTTATTGAAACAAAAGATATAATACGTGGTTAATACATTAGCTTAATCATGATAACACACAAAAACAGTAAGGGTAAATATTGGGTTGTCTCCCAACAAGCACTTTTCTTTAATGCCTTTTAGCTAGGCATGATGATTTCAATGATGCTCACATAAAAGATAAGAATTGAAACATAAAGAGAGCATCATGAAGAATATGACTAGAACATTTAAACCTAACCCGCTTCCTATGCCTAGGGATTTTGTGAGCACATAATTTATGGGAACAAAAATCAACTAGCATAGGAAGGCAAAACAAGTATAACTTCAAAACTTTAAGCACATAGAGAGGAAACTTGATATTATTGCAACTCCTACCAGCATGTATTCCTCCCTCATAATATTTTTCAGTAGCATCATGAATGAGTTCAACAATATTACCATCACATAAAGCATTCTTTTCATGATCTACGAGCATAGAAGTTTTACTACTCTCCACATAAGCAAAATTCTCCCCATTCGGAATGGCGGGATCACTAGTTCCTAAAGTTGACACTCTTCCAAACCCGCTTTAGATGATAGAATTATTCATACTCCAAAAGATATAAGTGAAGTTCATGGAGCGTTCTACAATTAATATAGACTAACCAATATCCAAGCTCAAAATGTATAAGTGAAGCACACGAAGCATTCTATAAAGCCATACTCAAAAGATTTAAGTGAAGCTCAAAGAGAAATTCTATAAGATCATACTTAGAAGATATAAGTGAAGCACATGAAGTATTCTATAAATTTATGAAGGGAAATCTCATACTAGCATGGTTCTTAAAGAAAAAGAAAAACACAAAGGACACAAATCATGTGAACAAAACAAAAAATCGAGGTATACCGATAATTGTTGAAGAAGAAACATGGGATGCCAACCGGGGCATCCCCAAGATTAGATGCTTGAGTATCCTTAGAATATTTACTTGGGGTGCCTTGGGCATACCCAAGCTTGAGCTCTTGCCTCTCTTTATTCTTCTCACATCGGTAACTCCTCGTTCTTCGAACACTTCATCCATACAAAACTTTAACAAAAACTTTGTGAGATCCGTTAGTATAATAAAGCAAACTAGTACCTTTAGGTACTGTTTCAAACTCATTAAAATTTCATATTAGAACTATATATACTGTATTCCAACTTATCTATGGTTCATACCCTCCGATACTAGCCATAGATGCATCAAAATAAGCAAACAACACACGAAAAACAGAATCTGTCCAAAACAGGACAGTCTGTAGTAATCTGGAGGTTTAGTAAACTTCTGTAACTCCAAAAATTATGAAATAGAGTTGAAAAAATTTAAAAATTTGTACATAAGTAATGTTCAATAAGTTTCAGACCCATTTGACTTTCCAGTAAAAAATGTAAAATCACGCGCTACAGCCAAAGTTTCTGTTTTTTGTTCTGCACATAGTAAACAAGCAATCTAATCATCCTAAAACCAAAGCTTGGCACATTATTTTTATAATACAATGGATATATAAGGGGATAATTATTTAAAGAGAAACTTCCATGAAAAATTCTACATTGTTTCCGTGAGCATGAACACGAGTGCTCAAGGTCGACCCTCACTTCTTCAATGCATAACTTTCCAATGACTTCTCTTTTTGAAAAAAAAATTAGGCATGGGAGGCAAGTAAATTTTTTTGTATTTTCATTCTTTTAAAAAAAATTATTTTTCACCCACAATCAAACAGAAACAAAAAAGGAAAAACAAAATCTACTTAGTGAAGAAAGCAAACAAGCACACACGAGAATATCAACCCCACGCTATTGCTCCCCGGCAACGCCGCCAGAAAAGAGCTTGATAATCCCCAAGTGCAGGGAATCATCGTAGCAATTTTCAAAGGTGGAAGTGATAAGTATGGAGTGTCGAAACCACAAGGAGCTAAAGGTAAGATCAATATTCTCTCAAGCCCTATCTGCCGCTGATACGAATCTATGTACATCGAACCTTTGCTTCCAACTAGCAACGAGAAATAAAACTATGTTGTGGGTATGAAGTGGATAACTTTGCATGACATCGGAGAGATAAAATATGAAAGTAGGTGCTGTTATCATAAAGTTAGAATATATTACTAAATATTATAAATAGCGAGTGTGGAATAATAATAGGCCGGTGTGCAGAATTGTCCTAGGCAATTGTTAACAAGACCGGTAATCACTATTGCAATTTCATATGAGGGAGAGGCATAAGCTAACATACTGCTACGTCTTGAGCTTGCGTTGGTTTTCCCCGAAGAGGAAGGGATGATGCAGCAGAGTAGCGTAAGTATTTCCCTCAGTTTTTGAGAACCAAGGTATCAATCCAGTAGGAACCCACGCTCAAGTCCCTCGTACCTGCACAAAGCGATAGCTACTCGCAACCAACGGGATTAGGGGTTGTCAAGCCCTTCACGGTCACTTACGAGAGTGAGATCTGATAAATATAATATTTTTGGTATTTTTGATATAAAGATGCAAAGTAAAAAGTAAAGGCAAAGTAAATAGCAAAACAATATAAAAGTGATGGAGATTGATATGATGAGAATAGACCCGGGGGCCATAGGTTTCACTAGTGGCTTCTCTCAAGAGCATAAGTATTCTACGGTGGGTGAACAAATTACTGTTGAGCAACTGATAGAATTGTGCATAATTATGAGAATATCTAGGCATGATCATGTATATAGGCATCACGTCCGTGACAAGTAGATCGAAATGATTCTGCATCTACTACTATTACTCCACTCATCGACCGCTATCCAGCATGCATCTAGAGTATTAAGTTAAAAACAAAGTAACGCCTTAAGCAAGATGACATGTGAAGGAAATATGCCCTAGAGGCAATAATAATGTTATTATTTTATTTCCTTATATCATGATAAATGTTTATTATTCATGCTAGAATTGTATTATCCGGAAACATAATACTTGTGTGAATACATAGACAAACTAAACGTCACTAGTATGCCTCTACTTGACTAGCTCGTTAATCAAAGATGGTTATGTTTCCTAACCATAGACATGTGTGGTCAATGATTAACGGGATCACATTATTAGGAGAATGATGTGATTGACATGACCCATTCCATTAGCTTAGCACCCGATCGTTTAGTATGTTGCTATTGCTTTCTTCATGACTTATACATGTTCCTATGACTATGAGATTATGCAACTCCCGTTTGCCGGAGGAACACTTTGTGTGCTACCAAACGTCACAATGTAACTGGGTGATTATAAAGGAGCTCTATAGGTGTCTCCAAAGGTAAATGTTGGGTTGGCGTATTTCGAGATTAGGATTTGTCACTCCGATTGTCGGAGAGGTATCTCTGGGCCCTCTCGGTAATGCACATCACATAAGCCTTGCAAGCATTGCAACTAATGCGTTAGTTGCGAGATGATGTATTACTAAATGAGTAAAGAGACTTGCCGGTAACGAGATTGAACTAGGTATTGAGATACCGACGATCGAATCTCGGGCAAGTAACATACCGATGAAAAGGGAACAAACGTATGTTGTTATGCGGCCTGACCGATAAAGATCTTCGTAGAATATGTAGGAGCCAATATGAGCATCCGGGTTCCTCTATTGGTTATTGACCGGAGACATGTCTCGGTCATGTCTACATTGTTCTCGAACCCGTAGGGTCCGCACACTTAAGGTTTCGATGACAGTTATATGACTTTATGAGTTTTTGATGTACCGATGTTAGTTCAGAGTCCCGGATGTGATCACAGACATGACGAGGAGTCTCGAAATGGTCGAGACATAAAGATTGATATATTGGACGGCTATATTCGGACACCGGAAGTGTTCCGGGTGATTTCGGAGAAAACCGGAGAGCCGGAGGGTTACCAGAACCCCCCGGGAGAAGTAATGGGCCATATGGGCCTTAGTGGAGAGAGAGAGGGGCAGCCAGGGTGGGCCGCGTGCCTCCTCCCCCTGGTCCGAATTGGACTAGGAGAGGGGGGCGGCGCCCCCTTTCCTTCCTTCCCACTTCCTTCCCCCTCCTAGTAGGAGTCCTACTCCTACTAGGAGGAGAACTCCTCCTTGGCGCGCCTATAGGGTCAGCCGGCCTCCTCCCCTTGCTCCTTTATATACGGGGGCAGGGGGCACCCCTAGACACACAAGTTGATCCACGTGATCGTTTTCTTAGCCGTGTGCGGTGCCCCCTTCCACCATAATCCTCGATAATATTGTAGTGGTGCTTAGGCGAAGCCCTGCGACAATTGAACATCAAGATCATCACCACGCCGTCGTGCTGACGGAACTCTTCCCGGACACTCTGGATCGGAGTCCAGGGATCGTCATTGAGCTGAACGTGTGCTAGAACTCGGAGGTGCCGTACGTTCGGTGCTGGATCGGTTGGATCGGGAAGACGTACGACTACTTCCTCTATGTTGTGTCAACACTTCTGTTGCCGGTCTACGAGGGTACATAGACAACACTCTCCCCTCTCGTTGCTATGCATCACCATGATCTTGTGTGTGCGTAGGAAATTTTTTGAAATTACTACGTTCCCCAACAGTGGCATCCGAGCCCAGGTTTTATGTGTTGATGTTATATGCACGAGTAGAACACAAGTGAGTTGTGGGAGATATAAGTCATATTGCTTACCAGCATGTCATACTTTGGTTCGGCGGTATTGTTGGACGAAGCGGCCTGGGCCGACATTACGCGTACGCTTACGCGAGACCGGTTCTCCCGACGTGCTTTGCACAAAGGTGGCTAGCGGGTGTCAGTTTCTCCAACTTTTGTTGAACCGAGTGTGGCTACGCCCGGTCCTTGCGAAGGTTAAAACAACACCAACTTGACAAACTATCGTTGTGGTTTTGATGGGTAGGTAAGATTGGTTCTTGCTTAAAAGCCCGTAGCAGCCACGTAAAACTTGCAACAAAAAAATAGAGGACGTCTAACTTGTTTTTGCAGGGGATGTTGTGATGTGATATGGTCAAGACATGATGCTAAATTTTTATTATACGAGGTGATCATGTTTTGTAACCAAGTTATCGGCAACTGGCAGGAGCCATATGGTTGTCGCTTTATTGTATGCAATGCAATTGCGCTGTAATGCTTTACTTTATCACTAAGCGGTAGCGATAGTTGTGGAAGCATAAGATTGGCGAGACGACAACGATGCTACGATGATGATCAAGGTGTCATGCCGGTGATGATGGTGATCACGACGGTGCTTCGAAGATGGAGATCATAAGCACAAGATGATGATGGCCATATCATATCACTTATATTGATTGCATGTGATGTTTATCTTTTATGCATCTTATCTTGCTTTGTTTGACGGTAGCATTTTAAGATGATCTCTCACTAATTATCAAGAAGTGTTCTCCCTGAGTATGCACCGTTGTGAAAGTTCTTCGTGCTGAGACACCACGTGATGATCGGGTGTGATAGGCTCTACGTTCAAATACAACGGGTGCAAAACAGTTGCACACACGGAATACTCAGGTTATACTTGACGAGCCAAGCATATACAGATATGGCCTCGGAACACGGAGAACGAAAGGTCGAGCATGAATCATATAGTAGATATGATCAACATAGTGATGTTCACCAATGAAACTACTCCATCTCACGTGATGATCGGACATGGTTTAGTTGATTTGGATCACATAATCACTTAGAGGATTAGAGGGATGTTTATCTAAGTGGGAGTTCTTTAGTAATATGATTAATTGAACCTAAATTTATCATGAACTTAGTACCTGATAGTATCTTGCTTGTTTATGTTTGATTGTAGATAGATGGCCCGTGCTATTGTTCCGTTGAATTTTAATGCGTTCCTTGAGAAAGCAAAGTTGAAAGATGATGGTAGCAATTACATGGACTGGGTCCATAACTTGAGGATTATCCTCATTGCTTCACAGAAGAATTACGTCCTGGAAGCACCGCTGGGTGCCAGGCCTGCTGCTGGAGCAACACCAGATGTTATGAACGTCTGGCAGAGCAAAGCTGATGACTACTCGATAGTTCAGTGTGCCATGCTTTACGGCTTAGAATCGGGACTTCAACGACGTTTTGAACGTCATGGAGCATATGAGATGTTCCAGGAGTTGAAGTTAATATTTCAAGCAAATGCCCGTATTGAGAGATATGAAGTCTCCAATAAGTTCTATAGCTGCAAGATGGAGGAGAACAGTTCTGTCAGTGAGCATATACTCAAAATGTCTGGGTATAATAATCACCTAATTCAATTGGGAGTTAATCTTCGAGATGATTGCGTCATTGACAGAATTCTCCAATCACTGCCACCAAGCTACAAGAGCTTCGTGATGAACTATAATGTGCCCTAGAGGCAATAATAATGTTATTATTTTATTTCCTTATATCATGATAAATGTTTATTATTCATGCTAGAATTGTATTATCCGGAAACATAATACTTTTGTGAATACATAGACAAACTAAACGTCACTAGTATGCCTCTACTTGACTAGCTCGTTAATCAAAGATGGTTATGTTTCCTAACCATAGACATGTGTTGTCATTTGATTAACGGGATCACATTATTAGGAGAATGATGTGATTGACATGACCCATTCCATTAGCTTAGCACCCGATTGTTTAGTATGTTGCTATTGCTTTCTTCATGACTTATACATGTTCCTATGACTATGAGATTATGCAACTCCCGTTTGCCGGAGGAACACTTTGTGTGCTACTAAACGTCACAACGTAACTGGGTGATTATAAAGGAGCTCTACAGGTGTCTCCAAGGGTAAATGTTGGGTTGGCGTATTTCGAGATTAGGATTTGTCACTCCCATTGTCGGAGAGGTATCTTTGGGCCCTCTCGGTAATGCACATCACATAAGCCTTGCAAGCATTGCAACTAATGAGTTAGTTGCGAGATGATGTATTATGAAACAAGTAAAGAGACTTGCCGGTAACGAGATTGAACTAGGTATTGAGATACCGATGATCGAATCTCGGGCAAGTAACATACCGATGACAAAGGGAACAAACATATGTTGTTATGCGGTCTGACCGATAAAGATCTTCATAGAATATGTAGGAGCCAATATGAGCATCCAGGTTCCGCAATTGGTTATTGACCGGAGACATGTCTCGGTCATGTCTACATTGTTCTCGAACCCATAGGGTCCGCACGCTTAAGGTTTCGATGACAGTTATATGAGTTTATGAGTTTTTGATGTACCAAAGTTAGTTCGGAGTCCCGGATGTGATCACGGATATGACTAGGAGTCTCGAAATGGTCGAGACATAAAGATTGATATATTGGACGGCTATATTCGGACACCGGAAGTGTTCCGGGTGATTTTGGAGAAAACCGGAGAGCCGGAGGGTTACCAGAACCCCCCAGGAGAAGTAATGGGACATATGGGCCTTAGTGGAGAGAGAGGGGCAGCCAGGGTGGACCGCGCGCCTCCTCCCCCCTGGTCTGAATTGGACTAGGAGAGGGGGGCGGCGCCCCCCTTTCCTTCTCCCTCCCCACTTCCTTCCCCCTCCTAGTAGGAGTCCTACTCCTACTAGGAGGAGGACTCCTCCTTGGCGCGCCTATAGGGCCGGCCGGCCTCCTCCCCTTGCTCCTTTATATACGGGGGCAGGGGCACCCCTAGACACACAAGTTGATCCACGTGATCGTTTTCTTAGCCGTGTGCAATGCCCCCTTCCACCATAATCCTCGATAATATTGTAGTGGTGCTTAGGCGAAGCCCTGCGACAGTTGAACATCAAGATCGTCACCACGCCGTCGTGCTGACGGAACTCTTCCCCGACACTTTGCTGGATCGGAGTCCGGGGATCGTCATCGAGCTAAACGTGTGCTAGAACTCGGAGGTGCCGTACGTTCGGTGCTTGGATCGGTTGGATCGGGAAGATGTACGACTACTTCTCTACGTTGTGTCAACACTTCCGTTGCCGGTCTATGAGGGTACGTAGACAACACTCTCCCCTCGCGTTGCTATGCATCACCATGATCTTGTGTGTGCGTAGGAATTTTTTTGAAATTACTACGTTCCCCAACAACATGATGTAGAGAGATAAATTCATGCAATATGAAATAAACCCCATCTTGTTATCCTCGATGGAAACGATACGATACGTGCCTTGATGCCCCTTCTATCACTGGGTAAGGACACCGCAAGATCGAACCCAAAGCTAAGCACTTCTCCCATGGCAAGAACTACCAATCTAGTTGGCCAAACCAAACGGATAATTCGAAGAGACTTGCAAAGATAACCAATCATGCATAAAATAATTCAGAGAAGATTCAAATATTATTCATAGATAGACTTGATCATAAACCCACAATTCATCGGTCTCAACAAACACACCGCAAAAAGAAGATTACATCAAATAGATATCCACGAGAGAGGGGGAGAACTTTGTATTGAGATTCAAAGATAGAGAAGAAGCCATCTAGCTACTAACTATGGACCCGAAGGTCTGAGGTAAACTACTCACACTTCATCGGAGGGGCTAGGATGATGTAGAAGCCCTCCGTGATGACGGCCCTCTTCCAGCGGAGCTCCGGAACAGGCCCCAAGATGGGATCTTGTGGATACAGAAAGTTGCGGCGGTGGAATTAGGTTTTTGGCTCCTGTTCTGATCGTTTGGGGGTACGTGTGTATATATAGGAGGAATGAGTACGTCGGTGGAGCACCAAGGGGCCCACGAGGCAGGGGGCGCGCCCTAGGGGGGGCGCCCCCCACCCTCGTGACCACCTCTTTGATCCCTTGCAGTAGGGTCCAAGTCTCCTGGATCACGTTCGGTGAGAAAATCACGTTTCCGAAGATTTTATTCCGTTTGGACTCCGTTTGATATTCTGTTTATCCGAAACACTGAAATAGGCAAAAACAGCAATTCTAGGCTGGGCCTCCGGTTAATAGGTTAGTCCCAAAAATAATATAAAAGTGCAAAATAAAGCCCAATATAGTCCAAAACAGTAGATAATATAGCATGGAGCAATCAAAAATTATAGATACGTTGGAGACGTATCAGGCATCCCCAAGCTTAATTCCTGCTCGTCCTCGAGTAGGTAAATGATAAAAAGAGAATTTTTTATGCGGAGTGCTACTTGGCATAATTTCAATGCAAATCTTCTTAATTGTGGTATGAATATTCAGATTAGAAAGATTCAAGACAAAAGTTTATATTGACATAGAAAATAATAATACTTCAAGCATACTAACAAAGCAATTATGTCTTCTCAAAATAACATGGCCAAAGAAAGTTATCCCTACAAAATCATATAGTCTGGCTATGCTCCATATTCCCCACACAAAGTATTTAAATCATGCACAACCCCATTAACAAGCCAAGCAATTGTTTCATACTTCAACTTTTTCAAAACTTTTTCAATCTTCACGCAATACATGAGCGCGAGCCATGGATATAGCACTATAGATGGAATAGAATGGAGGTTGTGGAGAAGACAAAAAAAGGAGAAGATAGTCTCACATCAACTCGGCGTATCAATGGGCTATGGAGATGCCCAACGATAGATATCAATGTGAGTGCGTAGTGATTGCCATGCAACGGATGCACTAGAGCTATAAATGTATGAAAGCCCAACAAAAGAAACTAGTGGGTGTGCATCCAACTTGCTTGCTCACGAAGACCTAGGGCAATTTGAGGAAGCCCATCATTGGAATATACAAGCCAAGTTCTATAACGTAAAATTCCCACTAGTATATGAAAGTGACAACATATGAGACTCTCTATATGAAGAACATGGTGCTACTTTGAAGCACAAGTGTGGGAAAAAAGGATAGTAGCATTGCCCCTTTTTTATTTATTTATATTTTTTGGGGCCTTCTTTTTTTTCTTTGGCCTTTCTTTTTTTGGGGACAATGCTCTATTGAATGATGATCATCACACTTCTATTTATTTACAACTCAATGATTACAACTCGATACTAAAACAAAGTATGACTCTATATGAATGCCTCCGGCGGTGTACCGGGATATGCAATGAATCAAGAGTGACAAGTATGAAAGAATTATAAACGGTGGCTTTGCCACAAATAGTATGTCAACTACATGATCATGCTAAGCAATATGACAATGATGGATGTGTCATGATGAACTAGATGGTGGAAAGTTACATGGCAATATATCTCGGAATGGCTATGGAAATGCCATAATAGGTAGGTATGGTGGCTGTTTTGAGGAAGGTATATGGTAGGTGTATGATACCGGCGAAAGGTGCGCGGTGTTAGAGAGGCTAGCAAGGGTGGAAGGGTGAGAGTGCGTATAATCCATGGACTCAACATTAGTCATAAAGAACTCATATAATTATTGCAAAAATTTAGAAGTTATCAAAGCAAAGTATTACGCGCATGCTCCTAGGGGGATAGATTGGTAGGAAAAGACCATCGCTCGTCCCCGACCGCCACTCATAAGGAAGACAATGAATAAATAAATCATGCTCCGACTTCATCACATAACGGTTCACCATAAGTGCATGCTACGGGAATCACAAACTTCAACACAAGTATTCTTTAAATTCACAACAACTCAACTAGCATGACTTTCATATTATCACCTCCATATCTCAAAACAATTATCATGCTTCAATCTTTTCTTAGTATTCAACACACTCAAAAGAAAGTTTCACAAATCTTGAATACCAAGCATATTATTAGTAGGCAAATTACCATGCTATTAAGAGACTCTCAAATTAATTTAAGTGAAGCATGAGAGATCAATAGTTTCTTAAAACGAATCCACCACTGTGCTCTAAAAGATCTAAGTGAAGCACATAGAGCAAAATTATCTAGCTCAAAGTATATAAGTGAAGCACATAGAGCAAAATTATCTAGCTCAAAAGATATAAGTGAAGCACATAGAGAAAAATTATCTAGCTCAAAAGATATAAGTGAAGCACATAGAGTATTCTATCAAATTTTAATTCATGTATGGCTCTCTCAAAAGGTGTGTACATCAAGGATGATTGTGGCATACTAACAAACAAAGACACAAATAATACAATACGCTCCAAGCAAAACACATATCATGTTGGTGAATAAAAATATAGCTCCAAGTAAATTACAGATGGAAGTGGACGAAAAGAGGGGATGCCTTCTGGGGCATCCCCAAGCTTTGACTTTTTGTGTCCTTGGATTATCTTGGGGGTTCCATGGGCATCCCCAAGCTTAGGCTCTTGCCACTCCTTCATGATCCATCAAAAGGATTCACTCAAAACTTGAAAACTTCACAACACAAAACTCAAGATAGAAAACTTGTGAGCTCCGTTAGCGAAAGAAAACAAAAGAACACTTCAAGGTACTGTAATGAACTCATTATTTATTTATATTGGTGTTAAACATACTTTATTCCAACTTCTCTATGGATTATAAACTATTTTACTAGCCATAGATTCATCAAAATAAGCAAACAACACACGAAAAACAGAATCTGTCAAAAACAGAACAGTATGTAGTAATCAGTAGCTAGAGAAAAATATGGAATCCCAAAAATTATTAAATAAATTTCTGGACGTGAGTAATTTATCTATTAATCATCTTCAAACAGAATTAACTAAATATAACCCTTCAAATAAAAATGACAGCAGTTCTCGTGAGCGCTAAAGTTTCTGTTTTTTACAGCAAGTTCAACAAGACTTTCCCCAAGTCTTCCCAACAGTTCTACTTGGCACAAACACTAATTAAACACAACCAAAACAGAGTCTAAATAATTCATTAATTACTAAACAGGAGAAAATAGCAAGGAATAAAAATAAAATTGGGTTGCCTCCCAACAAGCGCTATCGTTTAACGCCCCTAGCTAGGCATAACGAGCAAGAATAGATCTAGGTATTGCCATCTTTGGTAGGTAATCCATAAGTGGCTCTCATGATAGTTTCATATGGTAATTTTATTTTCTTTCTTGGAAAGTGTTCCATGCCCTTTTTTTAATGGAAATTGAAATCTAATATTCCCTTCCTTCATATCAATAATCGCACCAACCGTTCTAAGGAAAGGTCTACCAAGAATAATAGGGCAAGAAGGATTGCAATCTATATCAAGAACAATGAATCTACGGGCACATAATTCCTATTTGCAACAATAAGAACATCATTAATTCTTCCCATATGTTTCTTAATAGTGTAATCCTCAAGATGCAAGTTTAGAGAGCAATCATCAAAATTACGGAAATCTAGTAAATCACACAAAGTCTTGGGAATAGTAGAGACACTAGCACCCAAATCACACAAAGCATAAAACTCATGATCTTTAATTTTAATTTTAATGGTTGGTTCCCACTCATCATAGAGTTTTCTATGGATAGAAACTTTCAACTCAAGTTTTTATTCATAAGATTGCATCAAGGCATCAACAATATGTTCGGTGAAGGCTTTATTTCGACTATAAGCATGTGGAGAATTTAGCACGGATTGCAACAAGGAAATACAATCAATCAAAGAGCAATTTTCATAATTAAATTCCTTGAAATCCAATATAGTGGGTTTAGCAACATCTAGATTTTTATTTCTTTCCATCCCACTTTCATCAATTTCATCATTAAGATCTAAACACTCTGAATTTTTAGAACGTCTTCTAGGTAAAGGAAGATCATATTCAGTTTCATCAAGATTCATATTGCAAAATAAAGATTTAATAGGAGACACATCAATAACTTTTAGATCTTCATCTTGATTTTCATAAGAATTAGAAGAACACACTTTAATAAAGGCATCTTTCGAAGCACGCATCCTAGCGGTTCTTTCTTTACACTCATCAATTGAAATTCTCATGGCTTTTAGAGACTCATTAATATCATGCTTAGGTGGAATAGATCTAAGTTTCAAAGCATCAACATCAAGAGCAATTCTATCAATGTTCCTAGCCAAATCATCAATCTTAAGCAATTTTTCTTCAATCATAGCATTAAAATTCTTTTGTGAAGAAATAAATTCTTTAATATTAGATTTAAAATCAGAGGACACCTTATTATAATTTCCATAAGAGTTGTTGTAGGAATTCCCGTAATTATTAGAAGGATTACTAGGATATGGCCTAGGATTAAAATTCCCTCTATAAGCGTTGTTACCAAAATTATTCCTACCAACAAAATTCACATCCATAGATTCATTGTTATTCTCAATCAAAGTAGACAACGGCATATCATTAGGATCAGAAGAAACACTCTTAGTAGCAAATAATTTCATAAGTTCATCCATCTTTCCACTCAACACATTAATTTCTTCTATCGCATGCACTTTTTTATTAGAAGTTCTTTCAGTATGCCATTGAGAATAATTAACCATAATATTATCTAGGAGTTTAGTAGCATCTCCTAAAGTGATTTCCATAAAAGTGCCTCCTGCGGCCGAATCTAAAAGATTTCTAGAAGCAAAATTCAATCCGGCATAAATTTTTTGTATAAACATCCACAAATTCAAACCATGAGTAGGCAATTACGTATCATTAATTTCATTCTCTCCCAAGCTTGTGCAACATGTTCATGATCAAGTTGTTTAAAGTTCATTATATCGTTTCTAAGAGAGAGGATCTTAGCGGGAGGAAAATACTTAGAGATAAAAGCATCTTTGCACTTGTTCCATGAATCAATACTATTCTTAGGCAAAGATGAAAACCAAGCTTTAGCACGATCTCTAAGCGAAAAAGGAAATAGCTTCAATTTAACAACATCATTGTTGACATCTTTTTTCTTTTGCATATCACATAAATCAACGAAGCTATTCAGATGAGTAGCAGCATCTTCACTAGGAAGGCCGGCGAATTGATCTTTCATAACAAGATTCAACAAAGCAATATTGATTTCACAAGATTCAGCATCGGTAAGAGGAGCAATCGGAGTGCTAAGGAAATCATTATTATTGGTATTGGTGAAGTCACATAATTTAGTAGTATCTTGAGCCATCGCGACAAACAAGCAATCTAACACACGAGCAAACAAAAAGCAAGCGGACAAAAAGAGGCAAATAGAGAGGGAGCATAGAGAGAGAGGGCGAATAAAATGGCAAGGGTGAATTGGGGGGAGAGGAAAACGAGAGGAAAATGGCAAATAATGTAATGCGAGAGATAGGGATTGTGATGGGTACTTGGTATGTTGACTTTTTGCGTAGACTCCCCGGCAACGGCGCCAGAAATCCTTCTTGCTGCGTCTTGAGCTTGCGTTGGTTTTCCCCGAAGAGGAAGGGATGATGCAGCAGAGTAGCATAAGTATTTCCCTCGGTTTTTGAGAACCAAGGTATCAATCCAATAGGAGCCCACACTCAAGTCCCTCGTACCTGCACAAAGCGATAGCTACTCGCAACCAACGCGATTAGGGGTTGTCAAGCCCTTCACGGTCACTTACGAGAGTGAGATCTGATAGATATAATATTTTTGGTATTTTTGATATAAAGATGCAAAGTAAAAAGTAAAGGCAAAGTAAATAGCAAAATAATATAAAAGTGATGGAGATTGATATGATGAGAATAGACCCGGGGGCCATAGGTTTCACTAGGTACTTCTCTCAAGAGCATAAGTATTCTACGGTGAATGAACAAATTACTGTTGAGCAATTGATAGAATTGTGCATAATTATGAGAATATCTAGGCATGATCATGTATGTAGGCATCACGTCCGTGACAAGTAGATCGAAACGATTCTGCATCTACTACTATTACTCCACTCATCGACCGCTATCCAGCATGCATCTAGAGTATTAAGTTAAAAACAGAGTAACACCTTAAGCAAGATGACATGATATAGAGAGATAAATTCATGCAATATGAAATAAACCCCATCTTGTTATCCTCGATGGAAACGATACAATACGTGCCTTGCTGCCCCTTCTATCACTGGGTAAGGACACCGCAAGATCGAACCCAAAGCTAAGCACTTCTCCCATGGCAAGAACTACCAATCTAGTTGGCCAAAACAAACGGATAATTCAAAGAGACTTGCAAAGATAACCAATCATGCATAAAAGAATTCAGAGAAGATTCAAATATTATTCATAGATAGACTTGATCATAAACCCACAATTCATCGGTCTCAACAAACACACCGCAAAAAGAAGATTACATCGAATAGATCTCCACGAGAGAGGGGGAGAACTTTGTATTGAGATTCAAAGAGAGAGAAGAAGCCATCTAGCTACTAACTATGGACCCGAAGGTCTGAGGTAAACTACTCACACTTCATCGGAGGGGCTAGGATGATGTAGAAGCCCTCCGTGATGACGGCCCTCTTCCGGTGGAGCTCCGGAACAGGCCCCAAGACGAGATCTCGTGGATACAGAAAGTTGCGGCGGTGGAATTAGGTTTTTGGCTCCTGTTCTGATCGTTTGGGGGTACGTGTGTATATATAGGAGGAAGGAGTACGTCGGTGGAGCACCGAGGGGCCCACGAGGCAGGGGGCGCGCCCTAGGGGGGCGCCCCCACCCTCGTGACCACC
Organism: Triticum dicoccoides; assembly: GCF_002162155.2. Classification (NCBI taxonomy): domain Eukaryota; kingdom Viridiplantae; phylum Streptophyta; class Magnoliopsida; order Poales; family Poaceae; genus Triticum; species Triticum dicoccoides. Next base: position 270,263,263 of record NC_041380.1, read on the forward strand.
TCTTTGATCCCTTGCAGTAGGGTCCAAGTCTCCTGGATCACGTTCGGTGAGAAAATCACGTTTTCGAAGATTTTATTCCGCTTGGACTCCGTTTGATATTTTGTTTATCCGAAACACTGAAATAGGCAAAAACAGCAATTCTGGGCTGGGCCTGCGGTTAATAGGTTAGTCCCAAAAATAATATAAAAGTGGAAAATAAAGCCCAATATAGTCCAAAACAGTGGATAATATAGCATGGAGCAATCAAAAATTATAGATACGTTGGAGACGTATCACATACTTTCTCATCTTGGATCATATGCACTTATGATTGGAACTCTAGCAAGCATCCGCAACTACTAAATATCATTAAGGTAAAACCCAACCATAGCATTAAAGCATCAAGTCCCATATATCCCATACGCAACAACCCCCTTACTCGGGTTTATGCTTGTCACTCAAGCAACCCACCATAAGCGAATCATGAACATATTGCAACACCCTACAATAGGAATCCCTCATACTTGCACGACATGGAGGGCACAATAGGACATCACAAAAATAAAACATACAACTCATACCAATCTAGATCATCAATCAACCCAAAGACAAAGGATATCTACTCAAAACATCATAGGATGGCAACACATCATTGGATCATAATATGTGGCATAAAGCACCATGTTCAAGTAGGGATTACAACGGGGTGCGGGAGAGTGGACCGCGTAAAAGAGATGAGGATGGTGATGATGATGGTGATGTTGATGAAGACGATCACCGCGGCGATGATTCCCCTCCCGATGGCACTCCGGCGCCACCGAGAGAGAGGAGGAGAGGTTCTCCCCCTTGTGCTTCCTCCTCCATGGCCTCCCCTGGATGGGGAGAGGTTCTCTCTCTGGTCCTTGGCCTTCATGGTGATGATGGCCCCTCCGGGATCCTCCTCCATGCCTTCCGATGATGATGGCCCCCTCCGGCAGGGTGCCAGAGAGGGCCTAGATTGATTTCTCGTGGCTACAGAGGCTTGCGGCGGCGGAACTTCCGATCTAGGTTAATTTCTGGAGGTTTCTGTATATATAAGAGGTTTTGGCATCGAGAACAAGTCAGCGGGGTCTCCGAGCTGTCCATGAGGTACGGGGCGCGCCCAGGGGAGTGGGCGCACCTCCCACCCGTGTGGGCAGCCCGGGACTCTTCTAGCCCAACTCTTTTACTCCTTAGCCTTCTTCTAGTCCAAAAATAAGCTCCGTCAAGTTTCAGGTCAATTGGACTCCGTTTGGTTTTCCTTTTCTGCGATACTCTTAAACAAGGAAAAAATAGAAACTGGCACTGGGCTCTAGGTCAATAGGTTAGTCCTAAAAACCATATGAAATAGCATATAAAACATCCAAGGTTGATAATGTAATAGCATGAATACTTCATAAATTATAGATACGTTGGAGACGTATCAGTTGCCGACGGATGCGGCGTCGTCTTGTCGATCCGGCTCGAGGCAGTCCACTTCGGGGTTGAGGAAGATGGCTTGCGTCTTCTGGAAACGGAGGCTTGGCAGGGGAGTGGTCGAGGCCATGGCAATGGCGATGACACGATGACGACAATGGGCGAACGAGCTCTGGAGGGAGAGAGAGCGTGGGGGATTGGTGTGTGCTACGGTTCCTCCGCGAGGGAGAGGGGGTTGGGTGCGGCCTTATCCCCTCCGCGGACCGTCAGATGGGCGGCGTGTGGGCGTCGTCGGTAGTGGCGCCGGTCGATGGGCGCCACGCCCTGTCTCCGCTGCTGTGGCGAGGAGGGAGGTGACCCGGTTGGGCTAGACCCTTTAGGCCAGATGGGCCAAGTGGCCCGAGGGGTTTTCCCTTTTGCTTTTTTATTAATCTTCTGCCTTTTCCTTTTCTGTTTATTTATTTCTTTACTGTCTTTCTTTAATTAGAGCTAGCAACAAATTTTTGTTAAATGTGCAAATTAGCATATAACTATTAGGTAATATTCTGGGCCAGTACAATAAGTTCCAAATAATTTTTAATAGTTTGTATCTTTAAGTAAATTTAAAAACTTCATTTAATTGCTTTATGGGTCAATTAAAATAGCTTAGGGGCATTTTAATATTCTAAAAAATGTTGAATCTTTCATGACAAATTGTTAGTGACTATCTGCAACCTAACCCACATTTTTATTTTGCCATTTGAAAACTTTAATTATTTGACTTTAGTTTAAATTTGAATGTGAATTGGATTTGGATCAAAGTGAGGTTTAACCAAATTAATACTGATGACATGGCACCATTAGTATGGGGTTACTGTAGCTTAGATATCCGAGCATTACACTTGGGCAAATTGCCTGGAGTGCTCCTGCTGCCATCATCATAGCTGCTAGAGGGACTAGTGCCCTCACTCATGTTCACTTGCTCTTCTGAGTTGTTTTGGCTATCACTCTGATTAGACATACTGGCAAAGCAAACTGACAGCAGACCCTGTGAATAGATATAGATGGGGTAGAGTGGATGAGAATCACAAAGTGCCAAGTTTTTGCAAAAGAAATGAGTCAAAAACTTAGTTTTAGTTTTTCCCAGAAAGCATTTTGGAGCTACCGATTTGTTAAACTCAGTGACACCGAAGCAACTTTTGGAGTCTAAACTAGTGAAATCGGTCAGACTGAGACACGGTTCAGTGACTCCGAGATTGCTAGGGTTTCTCTGAGAGTTTAACTCGGTCACACCGATTTGCAACTTTTGGTCAAACCGAAAAGTGCAAGTGCAATGGCCTAGGCCAAATAGGTGAGACCAATTTCCACAACTCGGTCGGTCCGAGATGAGTTCGGCAGAAACCTAACGCTAAATTTTCAAAGCAAATCTAATCTATGGGATATTCTGCTGGACATGATGATCTCAAACGTGGCAAGAAACATGGCATTCACCTTGTGCTTAGAATCGTAGGTAAAAAAGAATGCACAAGGGATCGAACTAATACCCTAGTTCGGCGATGAGCTCGCTACAGCGGCAACGACGGTGTTGAAATCTGTTGACGACGATGGAAATCAGCGGCGGGAGGTCGCTAGCGACGAGGAGACAATCCGGAGACCCGAGGCGGCAGAGCAAGACACGCACGGGATGAAGGGTTTTGGAGAAACTTCCAAAATTCAACCCGTCGGTATATATATCCTGACACTGTCGGTGTGACCGAGTGGAACAACTCGGTGGCACGGAGATTGAAAACCTAGATCAACTCAGTGAACTTGGTGTGACCGAAGTGGATGGATCGGTCAAACCGAAATGCACAGAGAGGTTTTGGAAGTTTAAGTCTATGACGAATCGGGGACTCCGAGTGCTCCTCACACAGAGTGGTTTGAATCTGACTTGATCAAACTTTGTGATGTAGCATGAATAGAGTTTTAGACGAGAAAAACATAGATAGCTAGAGGAAGTTTTTAGGCATTCTTGTCCATCCATTTGGCAAAAAAGAAAAAAAGTCAAACAATCAAAGCAACAAATGGATGTCCTTGAATGAGTAAACTATGCAATCAACATGCTCACACAATAGAATGGCAAATGAAATATGTGGGAAAGCATGCACAAACACTCTAGCATCTATCAAGAAATTGGCGATGACTAGGTCATCTATATATGAGTATATTGACTTAGGAGTCAAATAAGAACATTTGATCATAGGTCATACTCATCGTTTAAGCACAAGTGGGGTTACCAGTTTTACATAAAGCATTGTTGTGTTCACACAATTAGAGTTGCTTTAGCTCAATTGTTAGAGTAAAGATCCCCCTAGATGTGATATCCCCCTAAGAGGGATGAACTAACCTTGGGTTTTGTCGATGATGACTTCATGTAGATGTTGAAGATGTGGATGCTCAATGTTGATGTAGATCATTTGGAGCAATCCATTGGAGTGAGTTGCACTTTCAATACCTCCACGGGTTAGTCCCACAAGGAACAAACAAGAATGTCCATAGACATAGAGTGATGTTCACACAATATGATGTCAATGAAAGCATTAGGTTACCTTGTCCCTTATCTTACCAACGAGAGGGTTTGTGACTCCTTGAACTAGTGCAAGATGTGGAAGTTGTTTCCACTTGTCCTCGCCAAAATGATATGAGTGAAGTATGTTGGCGGAGCCACCCTCAAGAACTCTCTAGTTCTTCTTCTTCGGGATCCACATCATCTTGATGGGAATCCTTGGAGTTGTAGTCATACTTGATGAAGTAGAACTTGATGTAATCTTGGGAACACTACAACAAAAGACACATCCGTGACATTTTGGGCTGAACGAAAAAAATTCTGTCATACTTATTACACTTCTATGACGATTATTGTGACAAACCCGGTATCATCATAGATGTGGTGGGGTCCTACTTCTATGAAAAAAATCATGACAGAAAATGGGCTTTTCGTCCTGGGCGGGCCGGAGACGCAGCTGCATGACATCCTTTGGGTCGTCCATGATGGAAAAAACCGTGGTAGAAGCGAGGGCAAGGAAAATATCAGGGGAGTTCCCGGTTACAGTGGGTGGTCGGGGGCCGAGCGATGCGCGTTTCTCTCATACGTACGCGTGTGTGTGCAAGGTGTTGCGCTCTAACTGAACCAGAGCGAGGCGTTGGGCTCTAACTGAACCCGAGCGATTGCACTTCAGGCTACGCATTACTGAACCGAGTGATCGATCGATGGCTATTAACTGAACCCGATCAAGAGATTCCTTCGCTACTGCTGCTAACTGAAGCCGATCGATGCTGCCTCTGGATGAACAGTTCCCGGTGGGGGTTGGATGAATAGGAACCCATGGTAGTAGAGATCGTTGCTGCTAGATGAACAGGACCTCGTGGAGGGCTGATTGAACAGTAGATGGAGGAGGGCTCGTTGAACAGTGGTCGGTGGAGGGCTGGATGAATAGTAGACCGTGGAGGGGTGGTTGAACAAGACCCCATGGAGAGGGCTGGTTGAACAGTAGCCGGTGGAGGTTGGATGAATAGGAGCCCGTGGATGGACAGTCACAGGTGGAGGCTGGAGGAGGTCGACGGTGGATGAACAGTAGCCCGTGGAGGCTGGAGGAGGTCAACGGTGGAGATGAACAGTATCCCGTGGAGTCCCGTTTTGCGGTACGCCACACCCCTTCCGATGAACAAGACCCCCGTTTCGACCGTAGCGCTCCAACACAAGTCCATTTCCTCTGTTTTGCGGTACGCCACACCCCTCCCGATCAACAAGACCCCGTTTCGACCGTAGGAGGTCAGTTCCTCCATTTTGCGGTACGCCAGACCCCTCCCGATCAATAGGATCCCGTTTCCATCGTGGCCGATTGAACACAAGGCTATTTCCTCCGTTCTGCGGTATGCCAGTCCTCATTTCCATCGGCTGTTCCGTCCAAGCCGGTTGGCTACCGATGAACAGCATGCGTTCCATTGCCTCCCGATGAATACGACGCATTCCGTTGCCTCCCCATGAACACGATGACGATGCAGTTTCTCCGTTCCGACCCATCCACAACCACGTACACGAGCCCTGGCCATACGTATGCGTGAGTAGGCGTTCGAGACCGCGCCCGTATGGACGTAGGTGGTCATATTTACTTTCTTGCACCCTGGCCGTTATACGTACGTGTACACGCTACGTGCGCACCTCTACATCGACCAGTATGTATGTACACGTTCGCGACCAGAATGACAACGCAATGTACGCTTCGACCGGGTGGGTCCCGACTGTCAGGCACTTCCCTGCATGCGAAGATGTAGCTGGTGGGTCCCAGCAGTCAGGGGGGCGAATCATTTTTTTGCCTATAATATGGACGCACTTCCTTGCGTGCGAGATGTAGCTGGTGGTCCCTACAGTTAGGGGGAAACATTTTTTCGTGAAATAAGGTGGCCCGTCCGGTGGGTCCCTGCTGTCAGGTGGAGGAATCATTATTTTCCACAAAATACGGAGGCACTTCCTTGCTGCGGCCGTGGACCCAGCTGTCAGCCTCTCCACGTACAATACTCTTCTGATGGAAGTCGTTCCTTGACCACGTTGACCAAGCCGCGGCGAGAGCACCAGGGCGGTGGACAATGGCGAGGCCTAGGAAGCGGAAGACGCAGAGCCAGGGAAGACGCGGCAGTGGATGCCCACGCAGAGAGGAGTACGAGGGTTCACTGGTTTGGCTGCGGTGTGAGGCTGCCGTCGCCGCAGGGCCTGGCCAGCGGTGGGAGTAGTAGGGGGTGGTGAGGCCTCAGCGGTATCACAGCCGGCCACGGGAAGCAGGAGCACGCGGCACGACCAGCACTGGTTTGGACGGCTGGAGCAACAAGACCAGAGGTTGAAGAAGCACTACCACCGTTGGATGGACATCGTACGGTCACTGGAGCTAGAATTGTCCATATTGACTAAGTTGAGAAAGCCATCCATCCCCGCCAACTTAGTAGGCCCACAAGTCAGCCTCCCACTATGGTGGGTCCCAGCTAGCAAGGGGGTATTCATTTTTTTGTGCGTAATAAGGAGGCACTTCCTTGCGTGCGAAGATATAGCTGGTGGGTCCGACCTGTCAGCGGGGGGAACGTTTTTTCATGAAATACAGAGGCCCTTCCGGTGGGTCCCAGCTGTCAGGTGGAGGAATCATTATTTTGCACGTAATAAGGAGGCATTTCCTTGCGTGCGGCCATGGACCCAGCTGTCAGCCTCTCCATGCACAGTCTACTTCCGATGGATGTCATTCGTTGACCACGTTGACTACTCCGTGTCGAGCGCATCCAAGGTGGTGGACGACGGTGAGGCCCGGGACAACAACGAGCCAGAGATGGGAAGACGCGGGAGTAGAGTCACAGACGGAGAGGTGTACAAGGGTTAACTGGTTCTGGTGCGGTGTGGTTCGGCAGTCAGTGGAGAAGAACAGGAGGTGTGGAGGGGTGGAGGGATGGCCTGGCCAACGGTGGGGTAGCGCTTCAAAGCGAAGCGTGCTAAGCAAAGCTGCTAGTAGCAGGAGGCGGGAGCAGGTGGTCCCGGCGGCGCTGGAGGAAGAAGACGAGAGATTGAAGATGGACGCCAGTCATTGGATGTAAATCCAATGGCTAACGATGTCAGAATCATTTGTTGACTAAGTTGACAACGACTTGCGTTGGCTTCGACCTATTGGCCCACATTTCAGCCTCCAAAAATGTGGCACGTATTCAACCCATTATTTCAGAATTTATAGCCAATTTGATCTTTTTTAGAATTACAGTCCATTTGCTGGGTTGGGTGAACAAATAATGTAGCGTCCATGCGGCCCATTTATTTTTCTCCTAAAGAATTGCAGGCCATTTGCACTTTCTCGAAATACATGATTTTGCTGGGCCAATTCCAATTATAATGTTGGGTTGGGTGCAACAATGTTATCAATAAATAAATAGGGGCTGAGCATTTTGTTATAAATATATTTAAATAATAAGTGATTTATTATTACATTGGTCCTTAAATCTTACCAAGCTTTTGTACACAATCACCATGATTTTTGTTGCCAAAATATCCGGTATTTTATTGTTAAGAAATTATTTTTATAAGTTAATAAGATGTGGGATATTGTTTTCTCACGTATGTAAGTATCTGTTAAATATATGATGACAATAAAAATAATATATAATAACATATAAAATAATTTAAATATGTATAATATAGTTAGAAGGGAAACAAAAGTTGGACCAGGCGTTCCTATTCTTATATATATAAATAGAACAAACCTCTGCGTTTTCTTCAAAAAATACATAAATTGGTTGTCGATGTTTCAGGAAAAATAAAACCTCGGATGGGAGGTCCATAGGCTGGTCGATACATGATGGCGCTCAAAAAAATACAAACTGGCATGTCGTGGGCTGCGCATGTTAAAAAAATCCTAGACGGGGCAGCCCAAACCCAGCGAATACTTGTTGCCCCAGTGATAATAAATGATACTACCCGCCAGCTCCACAGCTTTGTTGTGAATTTATCTCCTACGTTGAAGCACCTAAAAAACGTAACTATGTTGACAAACCCATGGGCCCCAACAACAGTATAGCATTAGGAGGAAGTTTTTTTCGATGAGGCACTTGCTTGCGTACGGCCATAGACCTGGTGGGTCCCGACTGTCCGCCTCTCCACGTACAATCCTCTCCAGATTCCTCTCGTTTGTTTAGCATGTTCACAACGGCAGACAGCGGCACTGCGGTGAGCGCACAAAGGCATAGGAGGTGATCGGACCACCCAAGGCAGTGTCGTATTTGTAACGAAAGTGCTGAACTAGCCCAGTGGCCAAGTGCACTACCCAACAGCTGTTCCGCCCGGGTTCGATTCCAGCCGATGCAGGGAAAATATCTCCATATTTTTTGCCTCTGCCATTATTGATATGTGGGTCCCCATTATCATCTATGCACACCATGTCCAACACTTGCCAAAACTTTGTCCCTCGTTTTCTCTATTTTTCGCACACTCGACATTGTGTGGGCATTTTGAAAATAGCATATCTTTTTGACTGTGCATCATATGAAGATGTGTTATGCATGAATGTTGATCAGCATGATGTTAACTGGATGGTAGTTCCATTTTCAACCATGAATAAAACTTGCAACATGATGTTAACCCTGTTTGAAAAGGCCGTGTTAATATAAATGCTCTGCCTCTGAAAGTTGCAGTTTCTTATCTCAATCTGAACTTGTAGTTTCTTATCTGAAACTGAAACTTGCAGTTTCTTCTCTGAGAATCATATTGTTTGCACTTTTATACTCCTATCAAACTACATTTTTTAAGTGCTAAAAATAGATCTCTAGAATTCATAAAATACTTCATATGCTCAATACTGCAAATCTGAAATTCAAAAGACATTCATATCTGAAAGTACTTTCAAAATACACAACACAAAACACAATTCACAACCTGCAAATACCGACAACCCTAAGATCCTCCTGATAATTCACAACCTGCCCGACTATTGGGCTGGGGGGCAGTCCCCTCCTATTACTTGGTGGTAGACAGCCGCCCCGTGAGACGATGTGAACAGCGAGGGAGAGGATGGCGGGGAAGCGTCGTCAAGCCAACTGCTTTTCTCCTCTTACAACTGGGTTCGGTCGACGAAGACTCCACCGGCTCGCTCTGGCACAACACCCTCACAAATGACACCCTGTAGATGCTAGATCCTTCAATCTCTGGTGGATGCTCCATCTGGGATCGATACTCCCACCACCGCTCCCTCACGATCGGATTCGGTGAATCTGTTTGCTCCATGGCCTAGAGGAGCAGGTCTATGTACTCCCGCACGACTCCTTTTGGGAGTATCACCGCCTTTTCACTCTGTTGCAGATATTTGGCCATGGATGTCGCCGTCGCCGCTAGTTGGTCCTTGTTGTCAAACCAAGACTGTATCTCCAACATCCTAGCTAGCTTCATAGGGTCGCCGTCTGCGATCCTCATGTATCTGTTGTACTCCTCCATCGATCTACTTCTCCACAGCACCTTCACTCGCCGGCGGTGGTTTTTGAATGGAAGAGGAGAGGAGTAGCGCTGGTTTTGGATTAGAATGGGAGAGGAGCAACGCTGGTTTTGGATTGGAACATGAGAGGAGGGGCGGTGGTTTTGAAATGGAAGAGGAGAGGAGCGGCGCTGGATTTAGATTGGAACAGGAGAGGAGCGGCGATGGTTTAAGAGGAGAGGAGCGGCGCTAGTCTTGGAAGTATTTTTTGTTTTGCATATTTTGGGTCAAAGTTTGACCACGTACTGTATTTGACAAGCAAAATGTGAATGCATGTCACCAAAAATTGTTTCGTTTGGTTCATATCTAAATGCACTTTCAAATTATATTATTTTTGCAACGCATAACATATATTTTATTTGTGAAAATCATGGTCAATTATGACCCAGAATAAAAGGGAGACTAGTTAATGTGGGGTCGCTTTCTTAATTGAAGGGTAAATTGATTTTGATTTTGGTCCAGTCACAGCGTGCCAGCCCTCTCGTCCAAACCTAAATCGCTGCCGCACGCTCCCCTCCCTCTTCTCCATTGCAAAACCACCTCCTCTCCTCTCCATCATCTCCATTCCAACACCACCATCTCGCCTCTCCCTCTTCTCCATTGCAAAACCACCTCCGCTCTCCTCGGACGAGGATCCCCTAATGTAGCCCATCCTGCCATTGAGACACTGACACATGGGTCCCACCAAGCATGGGGCCCACCTGTCAGCGACCGAAAGGCAGGGAAACCTCTCCTATCCATCATCTCCATTCCCAAACCACCGTCTTGCCTCTCCCTCTTCTCCATTTCAAAACCACCCCTCTCCTCTCCATCATATCCATTCCAAAACCATTGTCTCGCCTCTCCCTCTTCTCTATTGCAGGACCACTGTATCTCCTCCCATCTTCCAAAGCTAGCACCGGACCACTCAGAAGGACATCTATGGAGAGGATGCAGTAGTGAATCAGGCAGATTGCTGGCAGCGACCAGGCAAAGTTAGCCAGGTTGAAGGAGATCCTTACTTGGTTTGACAATGAGTGGGAGATTTCAAGGACGGTGAGGGCCATGTGGCAATGTATGCAAAAGGGCGAGACAGCGGCGATGAGGGCGGCGATGTACTCCTCGGCGGCCGTCACGTTGTAGTCCTTCGAGTTCATCGAGTATCTCCTATGGGTGATGGAGCAGACAGAATTGCCCACGGTGAAAGTCAGGCGGAGGTGGTGGGCGTACAGGTCGAAGGTTGAGCACCTAGAGGATAACGAATCGATCAAGTACGGTGTGCCGTTCGTGAGGGTGCAGAGCCAACTGGAGCCAGAGGACTATTCGTTCTCCCACCGCAAGAGGAGGCCGGATGGCGCGACGTCGCTTCCCCGCCGTTCTCCACGGTTCCGTTGATGCTCGCCTCGTTTCAACGGTGTCGGTAGGGTTTAAGGTAAGCTTCGCACTAACCTAATCTTCCATCTGCTCATGCTTACAATCAGTGTGACAACTAATAAAAATCATGCTTACAATCAGTCTCTGAGTACTACACCAATCACCCTAAAATAGCTCTGGACCTTTGGGTCAAAGTTGTGACACTGTGTACAAATAAAGAAAAATAGATTGGTGCTTCTTTCAGAAAAGAGTACACCCTAGAAAACTGCCAATATAAGCTACTAGTATTTTTTTTGAAGTCTAAGCTACTAGTATTTGGTTAGAGGATTTGTTGCCAAGAAAGATCCGTCCACAGTGAGCGTCACACATCCCACTGATGGTGGTGGATGTCAATGCTTAGATGGAGTAGGGTTGGTGTCAGTAATTTTTACTTGGCACCTCGCACTCTGCATATATGCTAGTTCCATCCGTACATTTGTGTAGTTCCACCAAAATGCAGCTGAATAACCATGTTTGCACAGATAATGAAAAGGCGTGATTACATTATAGTGGCACTAGTTTATGAAACATACACTAATAAATAGAATAAAATATTTTGATAGTATCATAGTATGCCATGCTGCGAGGGCGAGATGGGCCCTGCTACGCCTCATACGGTATGCCTCATACTCGAAATCAACCCAAGTCTCCCCGATACACCTTCTGCCAGTGATGAGCATCAGTGTATAGCAGTAGTACAAGGAGGGGCCTTGAGACATTCCAATCTCTATTTTTGTGTAGATCAACTAAAATTAAGCACCCCAGTTTGCAGAAACGCTTAAACATTAACAATGGGACTAGTTGATGAAACATATACTAACAAAGAGAAGCACTTTCTTTATCTACATTGGAAATGAAATGACAGAGAGGACACTCACTCTATTTTAACTGTATTATTACTTCATTTTATCAGTGGCACTAGGGTTGAGCAGGTGGCAAACGAGGTGTACCATCTGTCGCAAGGATGGAGGCGGGGGGTGCTTAGACTGGGATGCTAAAGCTGGCTCTTTCAGTCCCTATCTTCCCCTCTGATGTTTCTGTGGTAGCATTTGGCTTGTAATCCAAACTTGGTCGAGTTGGTGCTGCGTCCCCCTACCTGCGTAGCTTATGTGGCGAACTTGTCTCTTGCTAGTACTTAGTCCGTTCTAGTAGTAGTTGCATAACTGCCCGTTTACACTGAGATGTTGTAACACCCCGGATGTAACTTGCCATATTTGTAACTCCGGCTCTTACCATTTTCAGCTTTAAGTTATGAGATTCCCTTTGTGGTTGGGTTTTGTCTTTCGTTTTGCATTTTGTTCATGTCATGCATTTCATATCATGTCATCATGTGCATCGCATATGCATTCGTGTTCGTCTCCTGCATCGGAGCATTTTCCCCGTTGTCCGTTTCGCAATTCGACACTCCCACATGCACCGGCGCACCCCTCTTGTCTCTTTTTGTGAGCGGGTGTTAAACGTTCTCACAATGGACCGAGATTTTCCAAGTGGCCTTGGTACACCACCAGTAGATCGCCTGTCAAATTTCGTTCCATTTGGAGGCCGTTTGATGCTCCAACGGTTAACCGGGTAACCGCAAAAGCCCCTTTTGTGTTGCAGCCCAACACCCCTCTAAAACAGCCCAATAACCCATCTAAACCATCTCCATGTCCTCCGTCGTCGGATCACAATCGTGTGGGCGAAAACTACACCTCATTTGGACACTCCAAACTCCCTCTACCTATAAATATGCATCTCCCCGTCCAAATCCGGGTCCAAACCCTAGCAAAACTCCCCTCCGCGCTGCCGGACACGTCTGGGCGTCGCCGGACGAAGTCGCCGCCACCCCGCGCCAATCGCCTCCTGCCACGTGGCGCGCCACCACCGCCCGCTGCCGAATCCCGCCGGGCCCGAGGCCGGACCCCGCGGGCCCATCCACCGCAGCCCCGCGCATGCGCGTCCGCCGCCGCCTCTCGCCCGCTCCGCTCTCCAACGGCCGGCGCTCCGCCACACTGCCCTCGCCATCCGCCGCCGCCTCTCGCCGCCGGCCGCCGTGCCGCCCCACGCCGCGCCTCGCTTGCCGTGCGCCTCCGCCGCCCACTCCCGCAGTGCCGCCGCCTCGCCCTCGCCGGCTCCGGCCACCCCGTCCTCTGCGAGCCCCCGTGCCTCCTCCACCGTCGCCCCAACTCCAGCGCATCTCCGGCGAGCTCGGATCTGGCCTCGGTTCACGTGCGCATCAGGAACCCTAGATCTGGGCGAGGTCGAATTCGTCTAAGTCTTTTTCTGCTATATTTTCGTGCCTACTTCAACATGTTATATCTCCGTGCTCGTTGATCCAAATCATGCATATGGTATGTTGATTTGTTCGTCTCATTGAGCTCTTCATGTTAGAAGCATTTCCATGCATGTTACTGTCTGTTATGATGTCATTTTCTTTGATGCAAGAGTGCTATAAAATGTTAGGAGCTGGTACTTATCAGATCATGATGTTTTGTCATTTTTGTTGCAATTGATGTGTGCATCGTATGAGCTTGAGGTCTACATGTATTTTGAACTACATCATTCCATCTTTACATGGGTGCTTGTCTTGTATTTTTTGATCTATGTGGTGACTATCACAAGCATGCAAACTAGGCTTCGTGATGTTGCTGTTTTCAGGGACTTAGGATTTTGCCAAGTATTTTCCTGCTGTTATTTTGATGCCATGTAAACTTGATACTACAGTGAGATCCATGCTTATTTTGGGATACTTCAGTAAGGGTGTTTTGAACATGTAGTTATTCTCTATCCATCCATGCCCCTGTTTGCAAATATGGAGTTGTCTAGCATGTCTTGTTCTTGCTCTACATTTGTTATAAAATGTTCCTGGCAGAATGTTAACATGTTAATCAATTTTGGCATGGTTTTTGATAGTGATCCATGCATCCTATTAACTTTCTCTTGCCATGTTTAACTTCATAAACATGTCAACTTGTTGTTGGTATGCTTGTTTTGTCATGCAATGCTTTGTGATGAGTGGCATGAGCTCACAAAGTTGCTATCATAAATCTGTTTATGCCATGCTCTGTTTTTCTACTAAGTCTGATACTGTTAATAAAACTTGCTATGTTTACATGGATGCCATTATATCTTCTGCGCCTTTTTGGCTCATGATCAGTAAGGGACTTTTGATCTATGCATTTAGTAGAATCATGTCATGCCTTGTTGGCTATGATATGTTCCTGTAGCATGTTGTTTGCTTGCTCTAAACATTGCTTCCTGATGTTGTTTTTGACATGTTAGTATTTTTCACTAAGTCTGTGATGCTGATATCATTTGCACTTTTGCCATGCTTGTTTGAACCTATTCTAGTGCGATTTAGCCGTAGCATAGTGTTTATGTTTTGTCAAGCATCTCTTGTACATCACTGCCATATTCTTTGTTGATATGTTGGAGTGCAGTAGCTTAGTTTCTTGTTGCATCTAAGTGGCATCGTGCTGTTAATCGCAGTTTTGCGTCATTCTTATGATGCTTGTCATTTGCAAACCGTGCATCCGTTTCCGGTGATCTTTATATCGATTTCAACCTAAATCATCTCATCTTTCTAGCGGCATACTTGGTTTTCCAAGTTGATGCCTTGATCATTCTTTCCCTTCTGGAGCACGCATATGCATTGCATATCATGCCATGTATTGCATCATGTTGTTTGTGCATTGCACCGTGATTGATTGTTGTTCCATTGCTTGTGTTCTTGCCTTGGGTAGAGCCGGGAAACGAGTACATGAACGAGGAGCTTGTTGATTATGCTAACGAGGATCAAGCTTTCGACAACTCTGAGAACATTGCAGGCAAGATGACCATACCCTCGAAATCACTTCTATCTTTGCTTGCTAGTTGTTTGCTCTATCGCTATGTCGCGCTACCTACCACTTGCTTATCATGCCTCCCATATTGCCATGTCAAGCCTCTAACCCTCCTTCCTAGCAAACCGTTGTTTGGCTATGTTACCGCTTTTGCTCAGCCTCTCTTATAGCGTTGCTAGTTGCACGTGAAGATGAAGTTTGTTCCATGTTGGCACATGGATATTGTTGGGTTATCATATTATCTCTTATTTAATTAATGCATCTATATACTTGGTAAAGGGTGGAACGCTCGGCCTTATGCCTGGTGTTTTGTTCCACTCTTGCCGCCCTAGTTTCCGTCATACCGGTGTTATGTTCCTTGATTTTGTGTTCCTTATGCGGTTGGGTGTTATGGGAACCCCTTGATAGTTTGCTTTGAATAAAACTCCTCCAGCAAGGCCCAACCTTGGTTTTAACATTTGCCACCTAAGCCTTTTCCTTGGGTTCCGCGGACTCAAGGGTCATCTTTATTTTAATCCCCCGGGCCAGTGCTCCTCTGAGTGTTGGTCCAACCTGTCAACCGCCGGTGGACACCAGGGGAAACTCTGGGTTGGCCTACCGGAAGTTTGGACAATCCGGTGTGCCCTGAGAACGAGATACATGTGACTCCTATCGGGATTTGTCGGCACATCGGGTGGCTTTGCTGGTCTTGTTTTACCGTTGTTGAAATGTCTTCTAACCGGGATTCCGAGACTGATCGAGTCTTTCTGGGAGAAGGAATATCCTTCGTTGACCGTGAGAGCTTGTGATGGGCTAAGTTGGGACACCCCTGCAGGGTATAAACTTTCGAGAGCCGTGCCCGCGGTTATGTGGCAGATGGGAATTTGTTAATATCCAGTTGTAGAGAACTTGACACTTAACTAAATTAAAATGAATCAACCGCGTGTGTAGCCGTGATGGTTTCTTTTCGGCGGAGTCCTGGAAGAGAACATGGTCTTGTGTTATGCTTGAACGTAAGTGGCTTCAGGATCACTTCTTGATCACTTATAGCTTCTCGATCGTGCGTTGCTTCTCTTCTCGCTCTCTTTTGCGTATGTTAGCCACCATATATGCTTAGTACTTGCTGCAGCTCCACCTCACTACCTTCTCCTACCCATAAGCTTAAATAGTCTTGATCTCGTGGGTGTGAGATCGCTGAGTCCTTGTGACTCACGGATACTTCCAAACAGTTGCAGGTGCCGATGATACCAGTGCAGGTGATGATACCGAACTCAAGTGGGAGTTCGACAAGGATTTGAGTCGTTACTATGTTTCTTTTCCGGATGATCAGTAGTGGAGCCCAGTTGGGACGATCAGGGATCTAGCTTTTGGGGTTGTCTTCCTTTATTTGGGTTCGGTAGTCGGACCTTTGATTGTATCTTGGATGATGTATGGATTATTTATGTATTGTGTGAAGTGGCGTTTGTAAGCCAACTCTTTAACCCTTTCTTATTCAGTACATGGGATGTGTGAAGATTACCCCTCTTGCGACAAACCTACCATGCGGCTATGCCTCTAAGTCATGCCCCGACACATGGGAGATATAGCCGCATTGTTGGTGTTACAGATGTTGTCGAATAATGGTTCTCTATGGTTGGATTTCTTTAATGAAATCGGAGGAAACCCCCTCTTTCGATATATAAAAAAAATTGGTGCCACTAGCGGTGCCAAAACATTGCCTCAAATTAATAGTGCCACTAGATTAAGGTGCAAAATAATAACATTACTGCTTTATCATGACAGTGCCAAAGCAGTAGCACAAGAGCAGTCTCAACATGCAGGATCTTTGGCAAACGGTCAGACCAAAAAGAAACATACCTCGTGATGGGAACCATGTCTGCAGTCAACGCCATCGTAGAAGGGACGACACCAGTCACTAACATGGGTGATTCAATTCATGGGACCTTTTGTTGTAGTTCACCTAAAACGAAGCAATGTCCCATGAGCTAGCAGCTTCTTCTTCATTTTTTTAAGAAAAGGGCTCCAGCCCCGGTTCCATTTCCATCAGAAAACAAAACCCATAGAGCTTCTTCTTCATTAGTTGCAATAAAATTGAGCAACATCAAGGTTGGTTGTGAAGCTCCTGGAATGTTCAACTATAATTTGGATATCATTTGTCTAGTTGAACTAAGATCAAGCGTGAAATGTATGTCTCTATTTGCACAAAAAAATGTGGAAAGGAGGGTGACAAACAAGTGATGAAACATACATCAAATGAAAAGAAGCATGTTCCTTATCTGAATGGCAATCCTACAAGGACAGTAGCAATTTCTAAAGCAACAGCATTGCTAGATATTAGTGTGGGCATTAGGATTAACTATGACAACCGTTAAATATGACATTACTTTAATGGTGCCATTGCTTTATTTTACCAGCAACATTGGTTTAACGTGTCCTTACTTTTAGCAGTGCGACTGCTACATTTTACCAGTGGCATTACATAAGAGTGGCTCAGGGCAACAAACATCAGAACAGGATATCTGGGTTGGTCCCATTTTTGTTCGGTATAGCCACCTTATACTGTGTGACGCTAGCAAATCTAGTGTTGGACATACTCTATTGACTTGTCCCCCAGTCCCCACTTTCTTTCCTTTTTCAACCAATAGATCGGGTTTATATTGAGTTTGTACTGCGTTTCCCTTTATTTCCCTATTAGACCTAGAGACCAGTTGGATAGCCAGTCTCTGCTACTTTTTGCCCCCATTATTTCTTCTTTCGACAAAGTCCTAGATTCAGGTAACAAATCTTCCCCCACCCCCACCCCACCCCCTTTCTTCCTTGTTTGAACCAAGTAGTACTAGATTCGAGTGCATGAACTAGTTTTGCCTCTTAACAGTAAATATTTAGGTGGCTTTCGAACAACCGATCGATCCTACTCCCTCCGTTCCAAAATAGATGACTCAACTTGGTCATCTATTTTGGAACGAAGGGAGTATCTACGAGGGGGCCAGGGAAATAGTAAAAGATACAAATGCAGTGACGTCAGGAGCTCGGGAAGTAGAGCAAGGCCGGTTTCGAAGGAAGTTATACCTGAGGGTCGTCGGGATGTCGCTAGGTCGGCAGCAGGAGACCGGATTTGCCCGCACTACGACAACAAGGAAGAAGGGGTCGGAGGCCCTCCCTAGCTAGCGGTGCTTGGGAGAGAATGGCAAGGCACACTGATCGGGGCGCGCCGGCAGTGGGTTAGAGCCGTCGCCGAGGATGACCGCGTGAACATTGCAACTTCTCACCTTCCCCGGTGAAGAGGATCTGGCTGGATCTTTGACCAGTGGTGAGCAGAGAGAGAGAGAGTGGCCACCGCTATTGTGTTTAGATCTGGAGAGGACGAGACTGTGTGAAGAGAGCAACACTAGCAAGAAAGCGCAGAGGCTCCTGCCTATATATAGTGGAGTACTACTAGTTTTCTTATGTCTACCGAAGCCGGCTTGACCTCGTCAATGACTGTCTTCATGCACGTGCCCCGGAGGCGCAGTTGTCCTCATTTCGATCTAAAGCACCGGATTATAACATGACAAGAAACCATAACCTCACTGCCCAAAGGAGACAACATGAATCCCGACGGACAAACTATACGAGGATCAAAGCTCAAATTAAAGATAAACTCGTAGAAAAGGGGTCCATCAATAGATGCCCTAATTAACATAGCCGGCTTGACATAGATGGCAGCGAGTAGTCTTCGTGCATGTGGCCCCCATGACTAGCGCCTTGGAGGAACTCAGTTGTCGGTGTTTAACCCTCGTAGTGATCCGGAGCACATGACACCTAATTTTGCGAGATGACAAGAAACCTTTTTTTACATTTCTCACCAGAACTACAGCCCTGTACAACACAGCCTGCACGATATGTAAACAATAGCCAATCCAGGCGTGTCTGCTGGAGTCTGGTCACATGCATGGAAGAACTGATCTTCCGTGTCATGCAGGGATCGTCCAGGCACCAACGCCGAGGCCTCCACCAATGTCTGTACAACACTTCTCTAGTACCATCGCTCGTCTCTCTCTTCTATTAACTCACCTGACTTGCGGGGTCAGGGAGTGTGCCTATGCTTGGTTCTCAATTGTGGTCCCACATGTGTGTGCAAACGCAATATGACGCGTGTTCCATTCGTAGAGCGGCATGCCAGACCGACCGACCGTCTGGGGTGCGATGCAAACGCGATGGGCATGCTGTATACTATACTCCATAAATGTGTACCGCTGTTTTCCTGAGGCTTTGCTCCATGGCGCAATCCATGGACACAAAATTAGTATACTATACTATTTAAAAGTCGAGGGCAGGGCTTTTCCCGTGTGGTAGGCGGGCAGTTCCGCCTAGTCGGTTCGACAGAGACGTGAGAAGATGAGGGAGTGGGCTGCTGCAAACGTAGGGTTGTGTGATTTGACAGCAAGTTACTGCTGGACAGGTGGGGCCCAGTGATTTGACTTGCCATTATCATTTTAACTGCGGCGCTATGACCGGCGTGAGTCTCCCGATTCCTGACCACCTCCATACAGGTGCCTCTCCCGATGCTCCACCATGTAGAGGCTGGCTCTTGCTTGAGAGCCCACTCCTCCACTTTTCCTTGCCTCTTTCCCCCACATATGCAAAAATGCCATGTAAAGCGGGCTTATAGCCCACTATTGTACTTGATCCTATAGGTGCTAAGCCTGCCACATAGGCATAAAGTATGATGTGGCAAGTTAATTAAGAAGAGAGAGACTAGTTTGGTGACCCCAGGAAGAAACGGTGCTAAGCGCGTGTACCTAGATGAAGCAAACTTAGCAACAAAAAACTATGCACCTATGCATTGGGGACTTGAGTTGCTAAGCCATTTAATGCCCATAGCACCTCATCTAAGCACCATTTCATTAGAAGAGGTCACTCCTTGGCAAATGCTATAAATACTATGAAGAAAGAGATAGAGAGAAGTAAACAAAAAATACTCTTATAGCCAACCTTATAGCTAACCTTGTTGTATGAGTGACTAAGTGATGACTATGTATGACATGCCAACATCAGATGGCCTAACGCACCATGTTAAATCTCCAAGGGCGCGACCGCGCCAGCGAGGCGACGGTCGTGGTAGGCGCGACCATGATATGGGCTGCTGGCAGCCCTTGGATCTGAGATCGAACGGTCGCATGCTAAGTTGCTGAAAATTTGCAGAATAACCCTCCAGGATAGGATATTCACCCATAGGTCTAGAATCACGCCATGCAACCGTTTGATCTCAGATCCAAGGGCTCTCGGAAGCCCGTATCATGGGAGATTGGAAAGCTTCGTATCACCTGTAATTTTCCCGACGCTTGACATGACATCGAAACCATTTAATTGGGCGTCGAGTAGACATGACATCTAATTGGGCCCCCATAGTACTGTGCATGAATCCATTTATCCATGAGGCAAGCCACTACCCTGTCGTTCGCACGCGCCCCCACTCGGCATTTTTACAATCGGTAAAACACTCCTAGTCGTCCCGTCCTTTCACATTACGGCAGTTCCACTAATCCTAACCCTCCTCCCAAATCCATGGCGTCCCAAATTTCCATGATCGGCGGTGAGTACAAGGTTAGAACCATCACCGGCGATGAGTTCGACGTCATCTACACCCGCTCTTCCGCAATGGTGAAAGAATGCCTTGCTCGCTTCAGACACATGTTCGAAAACTCAAATGATGAGTGGGTCGCTGGGCTAGCTATTGAGTACACCATAGTCCTGGGACGAGAAGAATCTAAAGGAGGCAGAGAAGAAGAAGCCCGCCATGATCCAGGTTTGCATGCATGAATTATGCTTGGTCTACCACATGTGCCATGCCGACGTTGAGTGCGAGGAATTTAAGAAGTTCCTCAAGGGCGGCCGAGTCAAATTTTTTACTGTAGACTTTAGGAACGACGAGGAAATCCTGGGTCGGATAGGCCTTGTTGTAGGCGACCCCTTCGACCTCCAGAAGGAAGGGCTGGTGCCCTCCTGTGATCAGCCTTCAATGTTGACCCTGGCAGGAGCCATGGTTCATCCTTCGTACGGTAAACTGAAGAAACCTCCGCACACGTTTCATCGTGCATGGCAGTGGAATGTACTAGATATAGACCACATCCACTACGCTGCAATGGATGGCTACCTTTTGTTTCAATATCTACAAGGGTTGGATGAAGAGCAAGAGCCAAGTGTGCGGTTCAAGCAAAGAAGTATCGCCCAAGAGGAAGAGGGACAAGGACGAAGTCAAGGATGTGGACGAGGACTCCGAGTAAGGTGGCAGTGTCGTTGCTCATGGTGGTTCTAATGCAGTGTCTACCGGATTAGTTGCTTAGTTTAATTTCTGGTGTGCTTAGTTTTATTTGCGGGGTGTGTTGTGCTGAGCCCCCAGCAGAACTATCACTACAAAAAATACACTTCCGTGATGATACGTGTTTGTCACAGTAGGTCGTGTTTTTTGTCATGCATGTACATCCATGACAAATTTATGACAGAATCAAGATAGTCATACCTATGCTGTCGTAGAAGTGTTCCATGACATTACCAAAATTATCATCATGGAAGTGTCCACTTCCATGACGATAAATCGCACGTCACGGAAGTGCTTTCGTCAAGGGTGACCGACACGTGGCATCCACCGTAACAGAACACGGTTAAGCTATTGGGTCGGGTTTTGGATCCGATAACCCGTTAATAGCCCCGACCAATGGGGATTTTCCACGTGTAAAATCATCATTGGCTGGAGGAGACATGTGTCAGATCCGTGTTGGCACAGGTGTCACACATCCAATGGGCGAGACGCGCCTATGATATGTTGACATGTGGACCGGCCCATCAAGTTTAAATGGGCCGGCCCAACTTAAGGCCCACAAGATTTTGCGGATCATAATGGGCCGACCCAGCTAACGGCCCATGAGATTTTGCGAACCATAATGGGCTGGCCTAGCTAAAGGCCTACAAGATTTTGCGGGCCATAATGGGCCGGCCCAGGTAAAGGCCCACAAGATTTTCGTGTGCCATAATGGGCCCGCCCAGGTAAAGGCCCACAAGATTCTTGCGGACCATAATGGGCCGACCCAGCTAAAGGCCCACGTGATTTCGCTGACATTAATGGGTCGGCCCAGCTGTAGGCCCACAAGATTTTGAGGACCCTAGTAGGCCGGCCCATTAACTGGCTGCCATGTTTTGGGCCAAATGTCGGCCCATATTTGATCCGGTCTATTAATGGCTTGCCATGCTCCGGGCCTAATAGTGGCCCATATGAGATCCGGCCCATTAAAAGCCCACCATGTTCTGGGCCAAATTACAGCCCAGATCAGGTCCGGCCCTTTAAGAGGCTTTGGGCTCAATTATGGCCCATATCAGATTTGGCCAGTCAACTGGACGCTATGCTTTTGGGCCCACTTGCTAAAGGCCCACTTAGTAATTCGACCTGATATTAGTTTTGGCATGTTAAGGGCCCATTTAACATTTCGGCCCTATATTAATTTCGGCCTGTTAAAAGCCCGTCATATAGTTGGGCCTAACTACGGCCCGGTTTGCATCCGGCCTGCTCGCAGCCGATATCTTATTGGGCCAAACAAGGACTGAGACAATTTTGGCATGTTAAAAGCTCGTGATTTGATTCGCACAATCATGGGCCGGGGTTCATTTCGGGCTGCTACCGGCGCGTGAGCTGTTCGGCACGTTTCAGGCCCAACCTACATCATGATTGCATGACGGCCCGATTATGTATCGTAATTTTACGATTTGGCCGGTTTACTGCGAAGACAGGATATATATACAGTAAAATAACTGCAACATCGTGAATAAGAAAAAACCTAGACTATACAATAAAGAAATTACGGCATATTACATCCACTGGGCATCAAAGTTCGCCACTATGATAATAAAGCACAAGCAGACATCAGATTACATACACGGGGCATCAAAGATCGCCACCAGTGCAAATAAACACGCCAACAAAATAATATACAAAACTGACAGCACTTCAATAGAGTTCAAGAAAGGTTAGCCCTGCTGGGGAGCTGCAACGCAAGCAGCTGAGCAAGATGATGAGATTGCGCTTGTTCAACACTTATATCTTCCTCACTCTGAAAGATAAACAAGCAGACATAGGTTTTGCACATAAAAGTATCAGTGCTGACAATTCATCACATTTCTTACTGACGAATAAAGTGACACGGTTTAAAATTGCATTAACACAATATGGTATTGATCAGGTCAAGACATGGCAGGAAATGACATTGTGAAGGAGTTGGCAGCTTCACGACACCACTGGATTACAGATCAAGAACTCATAACTATCAATGGTTAGTGTGCTGTCAATTTATACCATTTCAGATTGGCAAATAAAGAGACGGTTTAAATAATAGTAGAATGATATGACATTGTTCATAGTTAAGACATTGCAGAATATGACATTGTGATGTAGTGGGTAGGTTCACCACACCACTGGATTACGGATGAAGAACAGAGGCATACATGCAGTGCAAAAGAAGATCACTTGCTCTGTATAGTTTAATTTACATGGTATGAAGAAGGAACTTGGTTGTACAACTGAAAACTTAAATTGAGAAAGGACAAACTTTTGTTTATGAACTACATAATAAACTTTAAACAAGCAATTTGATGCAAACATCAAAATAAACAGCTATTGCAGTCATGCCTAACCAAATATATACAACACAGTTTGAAGGCTTGAGATGGACAAACTTACATTATTGGTGAAGACAGGCTCTATAAAGGCCTTGTCCATGCTGATGGGGGGGCGCAATTCAAGAAGTTTACCACAGAATCTTCTTCAAAAGCATTGCCTTTATTCTACATTTTTGAAGAGTAAATATAGATGTGATAATATACGAAAAATGGAGAATATTTAAGATAAGATGAAGAGTGATGCTACATAACCAAGTAGCTATAAATGTAAGTGCAGCGATACAGGCAAAAGGTATAGCCAAGAGCAATGCACAGCTAAACTTCTTCAGTACCAACCTTATGGTAAGAGTAAATATAGATCTGATGTGTAGAAAATGGAGGGCAAAGGAAAATAAGCTGCAGAGTGATGGTACATGAACAACTACCTGTCATATAAGTACACTGATAAAGGACAGCATGTACTTACAAGAACAATGCAGAGCTAAAAAAACATTGGCATTGGATATATTCTACACTAATGTAACCATTCATACAGATCAGATAATTTGGAGCGAACAATTGATAAGCAAGCTATCATGCATACTGCTGTCACATAATGAACCAGGTATGTATGCAAGTACAGTGATACAGGACAACAGGTACTAACAAGAGCAAAGCAGCAGGCAGCATATTTGTGATATCCTATCGTTCTTGTCAAACTGGAATTCTTCTTCGAGCAGATTTCCTGCAAAAAAGATCCATAAGGCACATGCGGAAAAGTAGAAGTCCAAATTGTCATGTGATTCCATAGACAGTACCTCATCCTGGGAATGAGACCAGTGCATCACAAGGTTTTTCCATTCAATGTCTTCTAAATTTAGCAAAGGAGACTTCACCGGAAATTCCTTTATAGACTTGCCATCAAAGTGTGATTTCCTCAGGTAACACCGATACTGCTGCAATGCTTCCTTGAAAAGCACAAGCAAGATTTGCTCGTCATGACTATCCAGATTGACCCTCGCCTAGTTACAACAATGTAATGTAAATCATTGATGTGTTCAATCAGCAGAAAACAGGAAAATAACAAACATGAATAATAGCACTTACATGTAAGTTGGACAGGAAGATGTGAAAATGGTGTTTGTCTTCACAATAATCTTCCCATGATGGGAATATATGCACGTAGTCCCTAACAACATTGAAAGCATTGTCTTTTAAACTAGGAATAAATGGAATGGGGTTCTAATCTGCAGGAATTGGCCGTCTCTGCAGTTGGGATAGGTCTTCGGCCGGTGGACTTGCTGTACTTTTTGCTGGAGTGGGATTTTTCTGTGGTACAGCTGGTGCTATGGCAAATGAAATCGGTATACCTTTTGTTGGAGTGCAAGTCCTGTGTGGTGGGGCTAGTGGTGTGGCCAGTGAAGTATGGGTACAGTCTGCTGGAGTTGGTCCTAGTTTTTGTGTCACTGGTTGTACAGCCAACATAAGTGGGGTGTTGTCTGATTTCTCTGGCACCACCATGTTTTTCAAGGAGTTTGCTTGTGCTCCTTCAGGTTCGGGAATCACCCTCTTCCTTTTTTATGTTTGATGCACAAGAACAGCATTTGAGTGCAAAACATGGTATGATGACAGATGGAATATGTATTGATAATGGATGGGCATGGCATCTCGACATATATGATGAGTAAACTAAGAAGATGGTGGTGCAACAAAGTAGAAGAAATGCAAGACAACATATGCAAGATACCCGCAATCAATAAAACATTGCCAAATTAGAACATGCACCTTGATGGGTGAACAGGACAGGCCATCTGCCTTTGACTCCTCGAGGTTAGAATAATCATTAGGATCATATTCTGAACAAGAATCAACAGGTGGGGAGCGTATGAGTTTCATTGCATCCAGAATGGCACTCAATGCCTTGGTGCCAATTTTGTAAGTCATTGCAGTGTTTAGCTTCAAGAGTGGACTGCTGCTAGTGCGAGACAAAGCAGCTACACAGATCATAGTGTAGATATAACAGGAAAACCTTAAGCATCAGAGTAAAGTCAGCAAAGTGGAACTTGCTGGAATATATGTGCTAGTATTGCCGGTACGGCTAGAAAGGCTTCGGATACCAGAATCTCTTCAAGTGAAGGTGCGATACTATTAATATCAGCGTAACTCTCAAAGGCGACACAACTCCCTGCATTTCCTTGCTATTCTTATAGGATTCAAGTGGGCAGGCCACTACAAATCCTATTCCTATGTTTACAAGATCCTATGAATCAAAGAGGCTGAAAGTGTCCATCACAACCGACCGTATAGACCTCTACACTGCAAATGTCCCTGCTCATCTTCAGTACGAGGAACATACTGTACTACTATCATACTCCCTCCATTCCGAAATATAAGTCTTGGTAGAGATTTCCACTATGGATCACATACAGATGTATCCAGATACATTTTAGAGTGTAGATTCAATCATTTTGCTCCATATGTAGTCCATGGTGGAATCTATACAAAGACTTGTATTTAGGAACACAGAGAGTACATATTAAAGAAGAACGGGAGAGGAACATGGTAAAGAAGAGCAAGCAGATTTTGGATAATAAAATGTTGGCGTAGTGCCCACACATGATGAACCAGAGTGCATTAAGAATGCAACTCCCAGCTGTCTCTCAACCATTTCAGGCGGTTGGATGAAGATCCTATGTCTCCTAACCCTTCTTCTTCCTCGTCTCTGATTCTTCCCATACAGAACACCGCACGGGCCGCCGGCCGGACCACCGGCCCCCACCGCATGTGTTCCTCCGCCACCCCCACCCCCACCCCCGCCCCAACCCCCACCCGCGTCGAGTTTTCTTCGTTCGGTGAGGCCCCACAACCACCCGAGCCCCTTCGATCGCACCGGCGAACTCCGGCGAGCTCTGAAAAATCGACTGACCCAATTTTGAAATTTAGTCTACTATGATTTAACTTGTGTGGAATATAAAAGGGGAAAACCATAAGCATTGGGAGTATAGTGTTGAGCGTGCCATGGCGGATCTGAAGGTGCAAACTGGACAAAGGCAACTTCGCAACCAAGACAAGAAATCAGAGTAAAACAGTGGCGATCTATTTTCTTGATGCGATAAATAAGTTGAGCAGATACAAAAGAGTACCACCTCTGGTGCGGCGCCGTGTATGCATCTGCTGAGAATTTGACGGTTCTGCGGTAGCGATGGCTGTCGGCAGCGTGGAAGCAGATCTAGGAGGGTAGACAGTGGCAGCGAGGGGCGGTGGACGAGACGGTCGTAGGAGCGGCGCCGGCAAGGTGGACGACGGCGGGGATGAAGCGAGAGGACAGAATGCAAGGATCCCGGTCCGAAGACGTGGATGAGAGAGGTCGATCTCTTGTAATGGACGGCGGCGGCGGGGTATCAGCTCCGGCATGGTGGAGGAGGATAGCGGTGGATGGGGTGGCGGACGGCGGCGGACGGAGGAGGGTGGGGTGGAGAGGGTGTTTTGGCGCCCACGGAGTACGAATGGGGAAAAGGGAGGTAGAGAGGAAGGGGGGAACCATGTATTCAGGGCGCGCTTGTCTCAAATGCGAGGAAATTTACAAACTTAGCCCCCGTTTCAAATTTCTACTACATCACAGCAACATTAGTCGGTTGGGGATAGGACGGTAATGTCGCATACACCAAATATTTGCCGACGCGAGTTTGTTTTTGGTGCCCACCGTGTATGAATATGAATCATGGAGGGAGTCGATTTCGGCCGAGGACACACTATGTTTTGGCTCCCACCGTGTATGAATCTGGGTGAGAGGCGGTTACGTCATGTTTGGGTGAAATTACAAACCTACCCCTATCGAAACCTATAGAAATCCAGTAGATAGGCTTTGCATGGCGGGGATAGGCGGTAGTGATTTCCATCTCGCAGATTTTGGTTTCGGGCGGTTACTCCGACTTTCCCCGCTTCGTTCAAATTTTGCAGAGTGCACGTTTACCGTGCCAACTCAATTCGAATCCTGTTTGTATTCTATTTTTTCGGGCGGGATCCATTTTCAATTGGAATTACATTATATATACATCATTTTTTATATATACTTTCAAAAGCACAACAAAGAATTCTGCTCCTTTATATGTATAATATGATATACAAATACAACGATCTCAAAATCTTAAGGTTGAATTCAAAAAATTTAACCAAATTATGTTCTACTAAAATGTATGGATCAGTAATATCTACATATTAAATAACATAGATGTGCGTGAATTCATATGAGTATGCATGTTTGATAGATCAATTTTGGTTCGAGTATGGATTACATGTATCATCATCTCGAATTCAAATATTTGAATCCCTTTTTTGTTCACTCCTTTCACGCCCATCTCTCTCGCATGCATGCTGCTTCAGGTAGCTACCACTCTCTTTTCTCCAGCTCACCCGCACGCTCACTTCATGTTTCTCCTATCCTCGCAAACATGGTCTCTCGACGTCTCCCTTGAGAAGTGTCACACTCTCCCTATCATTATACATTACACGGTTTTCATTATCTCTCATGTCTCTACTGTTCTCTGGTATCACTCGGTACCTAAGCTTTCTTTTTCACCGCCACACACACAGTCTCCACTCGTCTCACTTTGTCTTTCTTTCTATGGGATTCTCTCACACACCCTATATGTCTCTACATATGACTCATACCACTAAAATTACTCTCTCTCTCTCTCTCCTGTAGACACAACATTTGTTGCGGTCTTCTTTTCGTCTCCATCCCAGACTGACATTATTCATTTGTTTACCGATCAGACAACCCCGACTACCGTCTCCTCTCTCTCACACACAGACACACACACAACTCCTGCTTCCACTCCCCTTCCCGACTACCGTCTCTCTCTCTCACACACACAAAACTCTCGCTTTCGCACCCCGGCTCGTATTTCTCTCACAAACATTTATCGACTAGCTAGCCTCTAAATAGGTTTATACACCCGCACACTTGTGCTTCCACCATCGCATACATGTATCTCTCCCGCTCCTTCTATCTATGTAGATTTTTCTTCCCTTCTTGAGACACGCCCTCTCGATCGTGCACACACACACACTATCGCCTCATTTTAAGTTGATACCTATCGCACACACACACTCCTTGTGTCTTTGTCACACATGCACTCCGTCCTCCTCCACTCTCCCTCTCTCTCTCACACACATGGGCTTTTTTCAACAACTAGCAAGATGCCCATGCGTTGCACGGAACATCAAGATGCATTTGTATGAGTAGTTTATCTTGTGGGGGAAAAGGATGAACGAGGGAAGTCCCTATTTGCAAATGTGGAGAGGGGTGTGGGTATCTTTTTGCAAAATTGCCATAGTTTCCTTCCTATCCGTCAGATATAGATCGGACGGCCTATATTGCAGGATGGCAGGCACACGATAATCACCGACAATGCTTTTTATAAGAGTAGGGATAAAAAATAGAGTTGGTGATGATGGTGGGCCTGCCATCCTGCAATGTAGGTCATTCGATTTATATCTGACGGATAGGAAGGAAAATATGGCAATTTACCCGCACTCTTCACCACATTTGTGGATAAGGCCTTCCCTCGTTCATCCTTTTCTCCCACAAGATCTTGATGTTCCGTGCAACGCACAGGCATCTTGCTAGTAAGAGTAGAAATTAGACATATACCACTTCTCGAATCTTGAAACCAACAACATTCCTCCCTTATCTCATCAAAACCGCCAAAGGAATATATTTTGAGTGAAACATAACATATTTTTACTGATATACGTATTTCAAAACTAGACTTTTTTCTATCAAATCGGTGAATATGTATTAATCTACTTTGATCGTGTGGCAACGCATTGGCACATTGCTAGTAATTATTATAATTTTTGGACACCAGACAAACGGTGGAGTACATATACGAAGAGAAGAGGCGCACGCACGCAGTCGGCCTCTCGCTGTCTCGCACACATGAGTGTTACGTAAAGGCGACGTTAACAAATAAACCCTAAAACCCTAGGTTCACGATTGCTGCATTCGCGAGTACCGGGTACATGGTGGAGCACCTTTGTAGGAATAGTCAGCTGAGCACGCCTCCTTGCCACGTAATTGCTCTGACACGGACGCGACCTCTCATAGCACATGCATTGAACCGGCGCGCCGGCCAAGAGGGCCGCACTCGCTGCAGGCCCGGCTGAGCATGCCTCCTCGTCGCGTGCAACCAGCTTAAGACTACCCTGCCTGCCTTCATTGAATCCGCGCGTGTGCCGGCAACACGTCCTTCCACGAGCCGGCGGGCATTTTAGAACACAAAAAACGACTAAAATATAATTAATTTACGCATGGTCTTGAATTGTTGTGCTCACACTGGTAGCACGAACTAGTAGAGGATTTTCTTTATTTATAACTCTCGTCACATTTTTTTTGGCTTTGAAGTGAATCATGGTTGTGGACATTATGTATGAATGTGCAGATATCTGTGAACATGAGTTTGATGTGGAAGTTGAACTTGGAATGTCGGGCTTGCGCATGAACTATACCATGTCCAATGCTTCGTTTGTTATTGTTTGGAAAGTAATTGTTGTTATTACATGACCCAAAATAATACATTTTGTGCCACATCAGTAGATGCACAGACATCACAACAGGCATGCTGACTGGATAAACATTTGAACCTAGCTATTATGAAGGAAATTTTATATTGACAACAGTTTTAGATAGCAGGAGACGCCTAGCCTGCTCTGCCTCTGCTAGCTTATTTTTGGCTTCTTCCATCTCTTCTTTGGCTTGGGTGAAGAGAGCATCTGATTGCTCTTTTCGCTTCTTCAGGAACTCAGCTACATTCTCAAGGGCTGCTGCACGCTTTCTTTCAACTTTACTAATGCCACGAGGACACAAACAGCTGACGACTCCACCTGGCTTGTGTGTAATCCAGCATCATCTGGGAATTTGCACCTTGTGTCTAATCCAGCATCATCAGGGAACTGGCACCTTGTGTGTAATCCAGCCTCATTTTGGAAACATGATCTCGAGGTTGACCATACTTCCCTCCTCGCAGGAACTACATCCTAACATGAAGTTACTTATTTTTTAGATCAATACTCAGAGCAACCCAGATCCATTTAGTAGAAGCCAGATAAACAGAACTCGGAGAAGTGAATTCAAAAGGAAAAAAATAAAAACAGACTACAAGGTGAGAACACCCACTTCCTACATCAAGCTAAAAACGAAAGCATTAGGACGATTAAGACTCCTCTTATTACACATCGAATAACATCACGCTTAAGAGAAACAGAAACTACAACATATACACATCGAAGAACACAAGGCTACACGAAAGTAATTGAAAGGGTGTTACTTACCAAAGCTCGTTTTACAGGTTCGGTGCAGCTCCTCTTTAACTTGCCACGCTCCTTGAAGATGTCCCGAATATCCCGTGTTTGGTTTTCATTGCTCCTCTGCATGTTCGCACTTGTGGTTTTAAAATCTCAACATGGCAAGAAAAATATACTACTAGTAATACTCGCGCATCTTGTGGGCAACATTAAAGCACTCCTCTGCCATGTTAGAGCATCTCCAACAGAATCGCAACACGCGGTGCTTTAAAAGTCTCAACATGCTATCTCTACTCTCTTCTATACTATTATATTTATTTAATATTTAATATTTAATATTTATCTCTACTTCCTTTACTGTCTACTTTTTTTCTCTATACTTTTTTTCTTGCAATATAGGCCGTCCGATTTATATCTGACAGATAGGAAGGAAACAAATGGGAATTTTGCAAGAAGATACCCATACCCCTCTCCAGATTTGCAAATAAGGCCTTCCTCGTTCATCCATTTATCCCACAAGATAAACTACTCATACAAATGCATCTTGATGACCTTTCCATCATTTGCCACACTACTGGTTGCAGATGAAAAACCTACCCAAGCACAGCGTGATACAAGAGCGACACACAATTACAAGCTGATATTCTGTTGGACAATGGAGGCTATAACCAATTACTTTTACGGGAACAATAGCACCCAGGAAATTTGAAGGGTAGGTATGAACAAAATTGGAACTGCACATGTACTGCTAAGTGATTCAATACACACATTACCAATCGAGGAGGAGAACGATGGTCGCGGCGGCCTCTGTGAGTCATGGTCGGCAACGGGAGTCAGTTCATTGTCCACGACGGTGGTACTTCTATGCTTGGCGTCGGCTTCCGGGAAGCAGATCCGAGACCGTGGAAGATGATGCCGGGGAAGAGGCTCTGTGTACGACGACGATGGTGGACCGGCTCCTGTGCGGTGTACGAGGTCGTCGATGAGGCAGATGCGCTGCGGTGGACGAGTGCGCCGATGTAAAGGGGAGGAGCACGAAGGCTGCGGTGCCGTGGAGAAGTCTATTTTGTGGTGGGGATAGAAAATGAGGAGTATTCAGGTGTACTACTCTGGGTGCCGGGGTGGGGTTGGCTGGGTAGGGTGAACCTAAAGTTACAAAAACAGCCCCCTGCCAAGCGTCATCCATAGGCCTGTACCGAAGGCTATGATGGTAACTTCCCACTGCTCGAATCAGGGTCGCGGGAGATTTTCCCGCCGACCACAAAATTTTGTGACACTGGACTCCCTGTGTGGCGTGTTGAGTGATTCGGCTAAGCAACTAGCGAGTAGTAGTAGTGAACTCTGCATATTAGGTTTGACCGAAGTCAAACTTCCTAAAGTTTGACCAAGTTTATAGAAAAATATGAACATTTACCATAACAAATATGTATGATGTGAAAGTACATTCAATAATGAATCTAATGGTATTTATTTGTTATTGTGTATGTTAATATTTTTTGTTATAAGCTTTCTGAGAGTTTACAAAACTTGACTTTGACCAATGCTAATACGCAGACTTAAATAAAAACGGAGGGAGTACACATTTATTTTCTTAGTTTGTAGTGAACTAATCATTTGTTGAAATTGTGAAATAAGTATATTATGCTATTGACTTCGAATGTAATGGTCTATACAATTCAATAGTTACAATCATTGTCGAATCCTAAGATGTATACAAGGTGTATAGTACTTCACAACATGCTCAAACTCACATAATCCCAGTCAAATGAGAATCTAAATGCATTTCATAGTTATTACTTTGTAGGATGCAACAAAAACAAGCATAACTCTACATCAGCCATTATAGAAGCAACATTTTGACATATCCCAATGTGTGAATGAAACGTGCAGAGAGAGCTTTTGAAGATGGAGCAGATAGGGCGGGAAAGATTGTATGTATGTGGACGAGAGAGTAGGAGACAAACCTAACGAGACAGAGATAGATAGAGAGAGAAAGAGAGAGGAAGAAGTTAGGTCTGTGAGAAAGATGGATACATGTAATATACATGAGATGCGTGTGCATCTGGATTCTGTATACGTGGAAGGAGAAGAGACAACATGTTTGATGAGAGAGCTGGAAAAACATGGACGAGAGGGGAAGGATCTCGTGGGTTGAGGGATTGCCAATTTTGTGTGGGGAGAGAGGGATTGGTAATTTTTTGCAAGAGAGAGAGAGGGTGGGGGGAGGAGTCAGTCAGCCGTCGTCACATCACCCTGCTTCCAAATGACCCCGCATTCTCTAGCGCGGTGTGGTCGCCGTCTTCGATCTTCTCGATGCCCTCTTTGAAGATTGAGGTGTTGTGCATGTTGGGGTGCAAAGAAGCACAAGCGAGAGTGGTCGCCGTATAACCTTGGATGGGGATGAATTGTGTGCTCGGGGGAGTGTGTGTGTGTGTTGTGATGCGTGTGTCTGTGTGTGTGTGTCATATATTGAGAGAAAACAAACCTAAGGAGAGAAATGGGTATTCACGATGAGATTGTGCGGGCCTTGAGGTGGGCAGGGGCCGGGTGAGGGTGTCAAAATGTGCGCGTTGATGCATGTGTTGCATGCGACCGTGCGAGGGACGGACGAATCGAGAGAGATGTTTGTTGTGTTACGGATGCTCCTCTCTCTGTCTCTCTCTATCCCTCCCTTTCTCTCTCTCTCTCTCTCTCACACACACACACAAGTAAGGCCCTGTTTGGTTCCAAATAAGTCACCAACTTATAAGTCGAAAAGTGCAAAAAGTGACTTATTTTGCCAAACGGACCCAACTTATAAGTCATAAGTTGCTCCACCCCAACTTAAAACTTATAAGTCACCCCTTTTTACGTGGGTCCCATCACCTTTACATTAAAAAACAAGGTCAGAAGGTGTGTTCAGGTGACTTATAAGTCAGATGACAACCAAACAGGCGTGACTTATAAGTCACTGATTTTAAGTCACCTGACTTATAAGTCAGGTGACTTATTGGAACCAAACAGGCCCTAAACTAGAATACCGTTCTCTCATGTATACACAACGTATCGGCATCTGTCTATGTCTCACTCATGCATCATCATTTGCACAATCACACCTCTCTATGTCTGTATCACACGCACACCGTCTCCACATTGCCCTTCCGCCACAACACACATATGGACACATACACACGTTCTATCTCAGTCACACACACAAAATCAGTATTAAAAAAACTAGGGCGCACCTAAAACGTCCAAATCCAAATAAACACGAACTGGAGCTAAATTCAAATATATGGAAATATTGCAGCATCAAGAACTTTCACAGGAAAAAAAAGTTGAGTAATATTCGAGGATTGTTTTTACACACACAAAAAGGTTTGGTGGATGTCCTTCGAGCGCGACACGGGGACGCACCGTTCGATCGACCGCGCGGTCGCGGTTCACGCACTTGCACAGGATTCGTATCATGGATGTGGTACTAACTAATAAAAGCGTTGCCTAAGTATAATGTTTACGTGTACTAGTACGGTTTTCTTTTAAGTTTGACCAACCTTATATATATAACTAAAGTAAGCTCTCACACGCGCACTCATAAATATGCCGCCGCCGTTGCGCATGCCGGCGCCCGCCTGCTCCGGCCAACAATTTCTTGCCCATCACCGCCGTGTCGTCACCATCCCTGTGCCATGAAGCCGAAGGCTCGCCCGCTCATGTCGTCTACAGTCCCTCCTCGCGATGCCGCCGCGCTGCCAAGCACGTGAGCAACTGGTGGAGCCGCGTATATGCACGCAGCGTATGAAGAGGAGGACGAGTGTGTGCTCCAGCATGCCGGCGAGGAGGAACTACCGTGTCATTGTCGTCTCAGGCTGCGCGAAGGAGGCGCGCATGGTGGCTGTCACGGTGGAAGCTGGTCGTGCGCGCGTCGAGCCCGCAAACCGGGCGCGGACGCGGAATCTACCTTCGAGACCTTGAATGCCACGTGGATCCTGCAATCTGAAGGAGCAATTTGGGTTAGTCGACTCATGTGAGCCGTTTGATGCAACATGGATGGCTAGAAGGGCTTCTTCCACCTCTTCTGTCGTCTTCTTCCTTCGCTCCGTCGAACTTCTTTCACAAATTGACTGACCCAAATTATACTACTAGTACGAACGTATTAAGTACAGTAGGAACACGAAGATATGAGCAGTAGTACCAACTGCAAGAAGAACAGTAGTTAGACATAGTACTAGTACTACTGTACGTACTAAAGAGTTCAAATAACGAGAAAGAACATAAACATAGTTCTGCTGGGGCCTCAGCACAACACACCCTTGAAAATAAACTAAGCAACTAGTCCGCTTGACACTGCAGTAGAACCAGCATGAGCAACGGCACTGCCACCTACTCGGAGTCCGAGTCCACATCCTCGATTTCGTCCTCGTCGCTCTTCCTCTTCCTCTTCACCGACGCTTCTTTGCTTGAACCGGACTCTGGGATCTTCTTCTTCATCCAACCCTTGTAGATATTTAAACAAAGGTAGGCATCCATCGCTGCGTACAGGATGTGATCTTCATCTAATGTCTTCGACTCCCATGCATGATGAAACTCGTGATGAGGTTTCTTCAGTTTAGCGTACGAAGGATCAATCATGGCTGCTGCCAGGGTCAGCATTGAAGGTTGAGAGGAGGACACTAGGCTTGCCTTCTGGAGATCGAAGGGCTGGCCTACACGAGACCTATCCGACCCAGGACATCCCTGTCGTTCTTAAAGCCTACAATAACGAATTTCACTCTTTTGTCCTTGAGGAAGTTCTTAAAATCCTGGCACTCAACGTCGGCATGGCATATGTGGTAGACCAAGCAAACGTTATGTACGCAAACCTGGATCATGGCGGGCTTCTTCCTCTCTTCGTCCTTTAGATCCTTCTCTCGTCCCAGGACTGTGGTGTACTCAACATCTAGCCCAGCGACCCACTCATCCGTTGAACTGTTGAACATGCATAGGAAGCGAGCAAGCCATGCTTTCACCGTCTCGGATCCATGTGTGTAGATGAAGATGAACTGATCGCCGATGATGGCTCTAACTTGGTACTCAGCGGTGACCATGGAGATTTGGGAGGCCATGGATTTTGGAGGAGGGTTAGGAGAAGTTGAACTGTTGTACCCCGCAAAAAAAACTGGGAGCGAACTAATGTGAAGGGCGGGACGACTGGGAGCGAACTGTTGTAAGGTAGAAGACGGGGACGAGTAGGGCGTGCGAACAGCGTGGGGTTGCTGGTTTACCCGGTGGATAAACGGCTGCAAGCCCCCAAAGAGTTCTCGAGAACTATGCGGGACCCACTAGATGTCATGTCTACTAGACCCATATCGTAGGCTTGACGGTATAGCTTCTGCCTGTTCGCACGCCATGCCGGCGCGTGGATGTAACTTCACTTAATTCCGTCAAACGTCGCGCCTCCCACGACCTTCGCCTCCCTCGCGCGGTCGCGCCCTTTGAGACTTCGACCGGCTATAAATGAGCAAAAAAATTGCCTTTTTTAGACAAGCAATTTTTTTGCCTACTCCGCATGCATGATACTCCCTCTGGTCCTTTTTACCCGTCAACCATTTGCAAAGTGTTTGACCAAATTTATACTTTTTTTGAACACCACCTTATATTAATTAACTAGCCACACCAGTACACTCATTCGATACAATATTCACCACACAGGGCGGTACGTTATTTACAAGAATACCATCTAATCTATTGTCAAAGCTATACTTAGCAATTAAGTGTGCCACCTTATTGGCCGAACGGCTAATCTTTGATAATTGAAGATTGTTGATCAACTTCGAGATGCTCAACGCTTTCATCTTCAGGTCACGCATAGCAGACCTATCATAGTCCCCCGATGCAAGAGACGCTACCACAAAAGCGCAATCAGTCTCTAAAATTACAGGATTATGAAGAGAAATACCTATGTAGAGACCGGCGATGCAAGCCCTAAGCTCCGCTTCCTCCACGCTTTGACAGGCATCAATGAAATCCCACGACCAAATTTATACCAAAAATATCAATATCTACAATACTGATTATAATGAGTATAAGAACTACGTTTTATAATGAGTGTAAAAATATTGATTTGACATTGTGAATGTTGACACATTTTTCTATAAGTCTGGTGAAAGTAAAGGTACATTGACTTCAGACAAAACTTAAATGCACAATGCAGACTAGTTCCTCCGTCTAGGTGTGTGCCATGTCCTATCTTGTCATCACAACAAGGTTAGCTATTAGAGTACCACTACCTCCCTTCTAGTTTAAAGGGCTCGATTTAAAATTTTCACCTACTCTTAGCAAGATAGTAGAGGCGGTGGAATAGTTTTTGAAGTCTGCAAAAGTACTCAACTAGTGCTGTCGTTCTTCACAAAAAAATGTGTTTACCAATGCATGCATGAACACTAGTTACTCTAACCCCCCCTCTCTTCTTTAATTCTTTGCCACATCAACATGTTTGCTATTCCCGTGTGCATGATACCAGCTAAGATACCACCATTATGGCCAGCCTTAATCATCGCATGAAATAATTTAGTGCACCTTGAAATATGAACATGTGTGGGGCGTGTATGTTTTTAATGACTTGAGACTATACCTAGCCCGGCATGCAAGATGACTTATTATGCACTGTTCCCCATACCTGCAGGAAGCCCGTTCGTCTCCAAATCTTTTCCTCTCCATGTGTGGAAACAATATGCCTGCCAAACTCTCCTTCTCCCTCTGGCGGTCCCACCACTCCACCCCGTGTGAAAAAATCTGCATGCATGACTGTCCTCCCCCCACGCTCGTCCAATCCGTTGTGACCAGCAATATTTCCACCCCTTCGCTCCCCCATAATTTACTCCAACAAATATGCCCACGTAGATTTACTTAACTGCAGGTGCATTGGGTCACTGACATATGGGCCCAACAGGGGTCTGGCCCACATGTCAGTAATGCAACTGGACCTGCAGTTAAGTCAGTGCAGCTCAGTCCATATCTTACGTAGGTGTGCCATTGCTCGCTATAAATACTGCGCCTCCCATGACATCGCTATCTCCTCCCCCTCACGTTCACGTTCATTGCTATCTCCTCCCCCTCCCTCTCACGTCGATCCTCCAACGACTCTGGCATGGTGAACGGGTAGCACGTATCGTACTTGATGTTCTCCGCCAAGGGCCAGCAGCGACCGCTGCACGCATCCGTGAGGTGATGCACCATGTCCGCCGCCGGCCAGCAGTTACTATGAGATTTAATCCGAATAAGCACAAAATAAATCATGAATTCTACCACGATTTCGAACAGGAAGGACAGAAACACATACGGTTCAACAGGAGCAGCACCGTTGGCGTTGAGGTTGTCGCCCATGTCCAAACACCACGTAGACACGGTCTTTGAGCACGGTTCATAGTCGTTCCACGCTCGGGCATTGAAGTTTGTAACTATTTTAGATTAGAATATACTACTCCTCCGGTGCTAGTAGTAGAGCAGAGTCCTACTCTACTACTATACTCAAGCAAGTTAGGGCATAGCACTGTAGGGAGTACCAGTACTGTGATCACTCAAGCAAGTTGTCTGGCATTGACATAACCCTACACTGCTGGTATGTGTCTCGTAAGTCAAGCTGCGTGTTGTAGTCATCATCACCTGTCCACTTCCTGCAGCACATATTCGCTTCTCCATCTTTGTCCGCACATAATCTCGCCCAATCTTCCATCCCCGCTAAGGCGCCTCCCCCCTCGTCCAAAACCCAAGCACTAACAATGGCAGAACCGAGCAGCGTCCGCCGAAAGAGTGGCTGGAATTTGCTCCCCACAAAGGTAATCAAGCTCATTGTTTCACGTGTGGACAATCTCAGTACCATGCCGGTCGCCGCGTGCTCGTCGAGGCTGTACCGTTTACTCAAAGCCCTCAGGTCGGAGCTTTTTAAGCCAGCTCCTTGCTTGCTGATGCCACCTGATCTTCAGAAATGGCGTGTCATGCAGCATAACAATCGTAGGGTGGCGAGCATCAACCCCCTTGACTGTGATCCGATCCCCGTCAGCCTCAACTACATTAATGGTATGTACTGGGTCGACATGAACACTTCTTGGATGGTGCTCATCAACGGTCACGGCAGCTGGATGCTTGTGGAGGTCTACACCCGACGATTGACCCCCCTTCCTTCGATTAACACTACACTGCTTTGGCACCGTGGCCCAGAATACTCGGAATCTTACAGTAGCCAACATGATACCAAGTTTGATTTGATCAAGGTTGTAATCTGCCAAGTGCCCACAAGATCTGTGAATTATAAAGACTTCAGGCTAATTGCGTTCTTCATCCGCGGTCTCGCCTATCTGACAGGTCACTGCAAAAAGTGGATAAATCTGCATGTCCATCGCAGGATCATACATCCTCCATGGTTCTCTGATGCCATTGGACACAAGGGCTTCATTTACGTTGTCGACTCCTTCTATGGCTGGACGTATTGCTGGCCTACTCCAGTCATTGCTACAAACGGCTGTTACAACAATATGTTGCTTTCCTATGATATCATGATGGCTTGCTTATATTACTGTCAACATTTGCTAAAAAAAATATTCATGCTCATAACATGCTGTTCTTAAGATTGACTAAATCAAGAGCCCTTTTTTATTTGACTCCAACTTGATATGATGTTGTAGGCCACCTGGTGTCCCTACCCTTCCTAATCCCAGAACCTTTCAAAGAAAAGCGGCATGGCAGTTGCAGGTGGTTCCTGGCTCGATCAGACGACCGCGAAAGATTGATGATCGTTCGCACGTACCGGACGTGTTGTTTCGCGGAATACAATCACAGTCATTGCAAGGTCTTTGAGCAGGATCCCAGCTTCTCTGGGCCTTCAGGAATTTTTGACTGGAGGCTGGTAAGTAGCCTTGGTACACACTCTCTGTTTGTCGGACTGAATTATCCGATTAACTAGGAGATAACCGACGGCAAGGACCATGATGGCAGCGCGGTTTCGTTCATCAGGCAAAACTGTGTGTACACATCGTACCATGCATCTCTGCATGCACCATACCTTGATATGTGCCACCACGCTCTGCAGCCCAAAGTAGGAGAGAGGGTCGCAAGTATCAGACTTCGACCTGCTGGCTGGAGTTTCCCCCGTCAGGCACCCATCTGGTTCAAGCCATGAGCCAATCTCCACAACTTAACAAATAGTAACGTCTTACTAAGCCAGTTAGTTAGCTGCGTACACCTGGTGTAGTAGGATCTTTATTTAGTTTGATGCATACACTTGTTCTTTTTTGGTAGCCCTTTTGTAATGATGGCTGATGTTTGGTTTGGAAGAGAGAGCTGCGTCTTCACTCTTCTGGCCTGCTTACTGCTTCTGTTGCACCCCCAGCCCTGGTTGTTGTTGCTGCTGTTTTCAATGTACAATCAATAGTATATTTCGTCTGTTGGTTGAATAAATGTGTTGTTAGAACGACAAACACAATGTTTTGGAAGTCATTGCACGGTTCGATCCTTTAGTGCCCCGTACCGTACGTAGCGCATACTATTTTTCATACGGAACACATTTTCCACTTGTTGATAACATGCAGCCCACTGATGAAGGCCCAATAGAGAAGCCCATGATTAACTGAATCCGGCCCAGGTACATGCTCATGGTTCCCTAAACATAAATAAGTAAATAAATAAATAAATAAAGCTAAATGCGCATGCACCAGTTCTTTGGGAAAATAGGTAGCCCAGTATTTCTTTTTGAAGAATACCCAAGCTAGGCCTATTTGTTTTCTTCGAATTACTGGGCTGCAAATCTTTCAAGACGAGGAGGGATGCATTCCGGCCTGGCTTAAGAGTATGGTCAATGTCTGTTAAAAGTAATATCAAAAGGGGTTGAAAATTCCAAAAAAATTATAGCAAATGGGATATAAGTTTCTTTTTTGTTTTTGTTCTTCACTGATATCTTATATGTATTTCATTGGATTTAACATCACATAGTACTAATTTATTTTTAAATTTTTTAGTATGGCTATTAATTTTTGGATTAAGAATATTTTGTCCCCCAGCAAAAATTTGCGAATTTTCAAAATTTCCCACATATTTAGTTAACTTTTTGACCCTGGTACTGACCGGAAAATGGCCAGCAATTCTAAAAATGGAAAACGGGCTGCAATAAATTCCATATGAATTAGAAAATGAGTAAAATTATAAAAATAATAGCAAATGGGTTGTACACGCCACAGATTTCGAGGCTGACTTGTTTACGCAAGGCTTTGTCAGTGAACACATGATTCTAGCAGCAGTGACTATTGGATGTCCATCCAACGGCCGACGTGCTTCTTCAATCACCGATCTTCCTGCTCCAGCCGCCTAAACTAGCGCCGGCGGGACTGCCTGCTCCCTCCTCTTGTGGCCCGCTATGTTGCCGCGCAGGCTTCCCCGGCCCACTCTACTCCCTCCGCTGGCCTGGCCGCATGCAATCAACTGCCTCCTTATTACGCGAAAAAAATGATTCCTCCCACTGACATCTGGGGCGCACCGGTTGGGAGGCCGACATGTGGGCCTACTAAGTTGACGCGTACGCGGGGCTTGTCAACTTAGTCAACAAACGATTCTAGCAGCAGTAACCGTTGGATTTGAATCGAACGGTCCTGCTACTTCTTCAATCGTTGCTCTTCTTGCACAAGTCACCCAAACCAGCGCAGGGGAGACCGCCTGCTCCTGCCTCTAGTGGTCGGATGTGCTGCCGTTGAGGCCACATCGCCCCTTACTACTCCCACCACTAGCCAGGCCCTGCGGCGACGGCAGCCTCACACCGCAGTCGAACCAGTGAACCCTCGTACTCCTCTCCGCGTGGGCATCCACTGTCGCGTCTTCCCCGGCTTCGCGTCGTCCCCTTCCTAGGCCTCGCCGTCGTCCACCGCCTTGGTGCTCTCGGCGCGGCGTGGTCAACATGGTCAACGACATTCCATCGAAAGAGTACTGTACGTGGAGAGGCTGACAGCTGGGTCCACGACCACAGCCCGGTTTTTTTTGTGATTTGCCAAGTAAGTCGCTTTGTCAGGCCTGTTGGGCTGCAAATCTTTCAAGACGAGGAGAGCTTTCATTCGGCTGGCCGAGAAAATGGCCCATCAGTAATGAGAAATGGGCTGTACATTTTTAAAACACATCAAACCGGCAATTAGTTTCAAATATCTTTTTTCATTTTGAGATTTTAAATTGCATTAATTTTTATGCGTGGAGAATTTGTTGGATTTTATATTGATATACATTTATTTTTAAAATCAGTTTGAATGTGAGTTGAAATTTCGGGATTAAAAACAGTTCGGACCGCACCGAAATATGCAAAATCTCATATAATTTTTTAACTGTGGCCACAATATGGGCTGTAATGCTAACAAAAAGAATATGGGCTCCAAAAAATCCTTAATAATTAGCAAATGGGCTGTAAATTATTAGAAATAATGGCAGATGGGCTATATGATGTTTTCCATAGATTTGAGGCTTTCCTAAAAAAAGGTTGACGCACAAGCAGTTACTGTTGGATGGCCATCCAACGGCCGTCGTGCTTCTTCAACTCTGCTCTTCCTGCTCCAGCTGCTCAAATAAGCGCTGGCGCGACTGCCTGCTCCCTCCTCCCCGCGGCCGGCTCTGCTACCGCGCAGGCCTCACTGCCCCACCGTACTCCCATCGCTGGCCTAGACGTCCCTCTACTCACCCACACCTGTTGTTATTCTCCGGTGACGGCAGATGAACCAGTAAACCCTCCTACAGTCGTACTCCCCTCTGTGTGGGAAACAACTGTCGAGTCTTCCCTGCCTCCGTGTTGTTCCCTTCCTAGGCCTCGCCGTCGTCCACCGCCATGGTGCTCTCGTCACGGCCTGGTCAATGTGGTCAACGACCGACATGGATCTAAAGTGGACTGTACGTGGAGAGGCTGACAACTAGGTCCACGGCCGCACGCGAGGAAATGCCTCCTTATTATGCGCAAAATAATGATTCCTCCACCTGACATCAGGGACCCATCGAAAGGGCCTCTGTATTTCGTGAAAAAACGTTACCGCCACTGACAGCTCGGACCCACCAGCTATATCTTCGCACGCAAGGAAGTGCCTCCTTATTATGCACAAAAATATGAATACTCCCCCTGTTAGCTGGACCCATTATAGTGGCAGCCTGACTTGTGGGCCTACTAAGTTGACGGGGACGGAGGGCTTTGTCAACTTAGTCAATATGCACGATTTTAGCTCCAGTGACCGCACGATGTCCATCCAACGGCCGTAGTGCTTCTTCAACCTCTGGTCTTCTTGCTCCAGCAGCCCAAATCAGCGTCGGTTGTGCCTCGTGCTCCTGCCTCCCATGGCCGGCTGCGATGCGGCGGAGGCCTCACCGCCCCCTACTACTCCCACCACTGGCCAGGCCATCCCTCTACTCACCCACACCCCTTGTTATTCTGCGGCGATGGTAGCCTCATACCGCAGCGAACCAGTGAACCCTCGTACTCCTCTATGCGTGGGCATCCATTGCCGCGTCTTCCCTAGCTCCGCGTCGTCCCCTTCCTAGGCCTCGCCGTCGTCCACCGCCCTGCTACTCTCGGCGCGGCGTGGTCAACGTGGTCAAGGAACGACTTCCATCGGACGTGGACTGTACGTGGAGAGGCTGACAGATGGGTCCACGGCCGCTGCAAGGAAGTGCCTCCTTATTACGTGCAAAATAATTATTCCTCCACCTGACAGCGGGGACCCACCGGACGGGCCACCGTATTTCGTGAAAAAAACATTTCCCCCCTGACTGCCGGGACCCACCAGCTACACCTTCGCACGCAAGGAAGTGCGTCCGGGCAAAAAAAACAAAATGATTCGCCCCCCTGACCTGCTGGGACCCACCAGCTACATCTTCGCATGCAAGGAAGTGCCTGACAGTCGGGACCCACCTGGTCCAAGCGTACGTAGC
Source organism: Triticum dicoccoides (assembly GCF_002162155.2). NCBI lineage: Eukaryota > Viridiplantae > Streptophyta > Magnoliopsida > Poales > Poaceae > Triticum > Triticum dicoccoides. The sequence goes on from NC_041380.1 coordinate 270,306,713, forward strand.
ATTGTCATTCTGGTCGCGAACGTGTACGTACATACTGGTCGATGTAGAGGCGTGCTCCTGTCATAGTAGAGGCGCACACGTGTCGTAGTAGAGGCGCGTACGTACATGTACACGTGCGTACAACGGCCAGGGTCCAAGAAAGAAAATACGGCCACGTATGTGTACATACGGGCGGGGTCTCGAACGCCTACTCGCGCATACATACGGCCATGGCTCGTGTACATGGCTGGGTCGGAACTGATAAACATCGTCGTCGTTCTGTTCATGGGGAGGCAACGGAATGCGTCGTGTTCATGGGAAGGCAACGGAATGCGTCGTGTTCATCGGGAGGCAACAGAATGCATCGTGTTCATCAGGAGGCAACGGAACGCCTGGGAGCCAACCGGCTCGGTCGGAACAGAATGCGTAGTCGTGTTATTGGGAGGGCTTGGACGGAACAGGCGATGGAAACGAGGCCTGGCGTACCGCAGAACGGAGGAAACGGACCTCCTACGGTCAAAACGGGGGTCCTGTTGATCGGGAGGGGTGTGGCGTACCGCAAAACGGAGGAAACGGACCTCCTACGGTCGAAATGGGGGTCATGTTGATCAGGAGGGGTGTGGCGTACCGCAAAACGGACGAAACGGACCTCCTACGGTCAAAACGGGGGTCCTGTTCATCGGGAGGGGTGTGGCGTACCCCAAAACGGGACTCCACGGGATACTGTTCATCTCCACCGTCGACCTCCTCCAGCCTCCACGGGCTACCATCGACCTCCTCCAGCCTCCACGGGCTCCTGTTCATCCAGCCTCCACCGCGCGCTACTCCACCGGCTACTGTTCAACCACCCCTCCACCGTCTACTGTTCATCCAGCCCTCCACACCACGGGGTCCTGTTCAACCACCCCTCCACGGGCACCCCTCCACTGTCTACTGTTCATCCAGCCCTCCACCACACCACGGGGTCCTGTTCATCCAGAGGCAATGCCACCGCTCACTGTTCATCCAACCCCCCTCGCAACGCTCACTATTCATCCAATCGATCGGCTTCAGTTAGCAGAAGTAGCGAAGATCGCTCGATCGGGTTCAGTAAACAGCCATCGATCGATGGCTCGGGTTCAGTAACGCGTAGCCTGCAGTGTAATCGCTCGGGTTTAGTTAGAGCCCAACGCCTCGCTCGGGTTCAGTTAGAGCCAATGCCTCGCACACACACACGTACGTGTACGAGATAAACGCGCATCGCTCGGCCCCGACCTCCCACAGTAACCGGGAACTCCCCAAAATTTTCCTCGCCCTCGCTTCTACCATGGTTTTTTCCGTCATGGACGGCCCAAAGAATGTCATGCAGCTGCGTCTCCGGCCCGCCCAGGACGAAAAGCCCATTTTCTGTCATGATTTCTTGTCATAGAAGTAGGAGCCCACCACATCTATGATGATACCGGGTTTTGTCACAACTATCGTCATAGAAGTGTCATATGTATGACAGAAAAAAATTCGTTCAGCCCAAAATGTCACGGATGTGTCTTTTTTTGTAGTGTATGTTATGTTTCTTCTCGTTACTTTAACTCTTCAGTACGCCATACTAGTATTTCTTACAGTTCATCTTTTTGTTGGTATAATACTACAACTACCACTCATTTTCTTCACATTATATACGTACAATATATATGGCCAACATCATATAGCCAGCAGTTTAGTTGTCAAAGAATTTCAGGGGCTTAGTTTTGTCAAAGAATTTCAGGGTGCCTAGTTTTATTTGATGGGTGTGTTGTGCTGGACACCATTATTGTGACTCAAATCTCTTTTGCCATGTTATAATGACATAAATACCAATGGACCAACATGCCAGCTCTCCCTTTACCTCACTACAGTAAAATAAAGTGTGGGGCTACTTGATCCCAACAAGTTCTTATTTTCCTGTAAAATTGTTCGCTTGGTTACTCCTGACAAGCGGGGCCACACTTATCATTGCGAGAATCGGCTTATTTTTGTCATGTAACTTGGTCAACGGGTTTGACGTGAATATCACAATGTCTAATGGTATTTTTGAGCAAACATCTAACTTAACGACGGCACTTTTGAGATATCTAATTGCAATTTTGAGCAGGCATCTCACGGATCGATGGTATTTTTGAGTAGCTGTAACTTCTAGTGGCAAAACTAAGTAGTTATACACAAACTAGTGGCATAAATAATAAGAACCCAAGAATTAAATAGGTATGCTAATTTCTTTAATATAATTTAGCACCCCATTTAAGCACGTACTAGCTTTTCTAATAGTACTATATGCATAATTTGGCGACGAGCGCTCTCTATATGTACCACCTTTTTTCTTTAATTTCATCTTGTTAGTTTTGCTCCATGGCACAATCCATCAATCCTACTACCGTACAAAAGTATACATTCTTTAAAAGGCTAGAGGGCGGGGCAGTCTAGCTAGGTCGGTTTCAAGAGAGGCGAGGGCCTTTGTGATTTGACGGCTCATTACTGCTGGAAGGCGGGGCCTTGTGATTTGACTACTCGCATAAATGTGCCGACGACCTAAGGAGGAGCAAAGAACCGTGCGGTATACTCAAGTTTTCCACTGGAGTACAACGGAGGACCACGAACCACGGCAGCCAAGTGCCATATCTCTACTCTCTACTCTTATTATATATTACTAGCAAGATGCATTGTTCTAATGGCGATAAAGAATGATATAATTTGCTAGTCATCTCATTTTTAGCATTGTTCTATTCATGCCTCACAGAGAACATGACACGTGCAGCGAAACACCCGAAGCAAAAGAAGAAACACATGAGCAAAAGAAGAAGGAAGATTATCACCCCCCCCCCCCAAAAAAAGGAAGACACACACAAGTTTGGGGCGCTGCTCTCACTATATGAAGGGTTGCTGGCCGTGGAGTCGTAACTGCTACTTCATCGCCTCCATGACCTCCATCTCCATGCGCGTCTCCTCCGCCATCTTCTTCATTGTGTCCATGATGCGGGATTTCTCGACGCGAGTCTTCATCATCTGTTCCACGGTCGCATTACGTACCTTGACAGCAGTCGGGTGCTCGATGCGGAGCTTCACCAACTCCTCCTTCTGTTCCATGACGAGGGCCTGCAACATCTTCATCGAGGAACTACTATTCTCATGCAGCTTCTTCCAGCCGGCGTTCTCCTCCTTCAGCAGGTCGAGCTCGTGGCAGAGCTTCGCCTTGTCCTCCTAAAGTTGCAGAATTTCGCCGGTCGCCTTCTGTCGGATGTGGGGTTCCGGCAAACCCTTAAGGTTTGAACACTAGGGTGCGTGCAAAGTCTTTCCCTCCTACCAATCTACGCCCTAGCTCGCTAAGATGTCGTGGACGAACTCGACGAACTCGCAACATAAAAAGATACGAGGTTTATACTGGTTTGGGCCACCATTGTGGTGTAATACCCTACTCTAGTGTGGTGGTGGTGGATTGCCTCTAGGGCTGATGATGAATAGTACAGGAAAGAACAGCCTCCTGAAGTTGAGGTGTTCTTGTGAGTGGGCTGTCGATCGGGTTGGATTGAGCTAAGGTGAGATGAGATGATGATCCGATCCCCCCTCTATGGTGGCTATCTCTACTTATATAGGCCCTGGTCCTCTTCCCAAATATCGAGCGCGAAGTGAGCCAACAATGGCGGGCTAATTTGAAGGGGGCGGCTAGTACAAGTTATCCTGACAAAAGTGGTCTTCGCCTACGAAAAGCTCTGGTGGTGACGCCGTCTTGGGCTCCATGATGACCTCCGTCTTGTCGTCCTCCTGGTATTTGTCTCTTTGCACCAATATAGCAACCTTTGCCTGATGCCTCGGTACTCTTCGCCGGCGCTCGCCTCCTTAGCACCAAAGAGGAAACAAGGATGCTGTGTGCGCTGGTGCCCGCCTGGTGTCGTGCGTCATGGCTCGCGTCACGAGGGCCTCGTGAGGTTTGCTCCGCCTTGATATCCCCGCTCCTCGTGAGCCTGGCTAGCTGGGCAACTCTCGAGGAGGCCTTGCATCGTCCGCCTCGCAAGGGTCTTGGGCGCTTTGCTGGTGAAGATGGGTCATACAACCTGCTGGCTCAGCCACGCCGCGGGCCGCAGGCAGGAAAGTCTGGGGACCGCCGTTCCCAGAACACCAACAGTAGCCCCTGGGCCCAAGGTGCGCTCGGGCTTGGCTTCGCGGCAAAGCCAAGGTCCAGGTTTGGAGCGCCGTGGCCCCCAAAAGCATGTGGCCTTGATTGACGCATGGCGGTTGATTGGACATGGGCGTCTCAGCTTCCCCATGCTGCCTCGGCAACTTCTTGACCTGAAAAAAGGCTGGCGCGGGCAGCACTTGCCTTCGTTGCTTCTTCCTTGCCTCGCTCCAGATCCCCTTTCTCGCTCTTCGCCACCGCTACCTCCAGATCTGCCCCAGCCTTGCTCCGCATCTGCCGCTCATGGCGCCGTGCAAGGTCAAGACTTCCTCGACACCGGCTTGGTACGAGCCCGCTCTTGAGGCGCCCACTGATACGTCTCCGTCGTATCTATAATTTTTGATTGTTCCATGCCAATATTCTACAACTTCCATATACTTTTTGGCAACTTTTTATACTATTTTTGGGACTAACATATTGATCCAGTGCCCAGTGCCAGTTCATGTCTGTTGCATGTTTTTGGTTTCGCAGAATATCCATACCAAACGGAGTCCAAATGGGATAAAAACAGACGGAGATACTTTTTGGAATATTTGGAAAATTCCGGAAGAAAAATCCACGCAAGACGGTGCCCGAGGTGGCCACGTGGCAGGGGGCGCGCCTAGCCCCCTGGGCATGCCCCTACCCTCGTGAGCCACCCGTAAGGCCGTTGACGCTCTTCTTTTGCCGCAAGAAAGCTAATTTTCGGAGAGAGAAAATCATGGCGAAGGTTTCAGGCTAATCAGAGTTACAGATCTCCATATATACACGACACGGAGAAACAGAGCCAGAAGAGAACGCAGAAACAGAGAGAGACGGAGAGACAGATCCAATCTCGGAGGGTCTCTCGCCCCCCCATGCCATGGAGGCCAAGGACCAGAGGGGAAACCCTTCTCCCACCTAGGGACGAGGTCAAGGAAGAAGAAGAAGAAGGGGGGCCCTCTCCCCCTTGCTTCCGGTGGCGCCGGAGTGCCACCGGGGGCCATCATCACCACCGTCATCTTCACCAACAACTTCACCGCCATCACCACCAACTCTTCCCCCCCTCTATGCAGCGGTGTAACCTCTCTCCTACCCACTGTAATCTCTACTTAAACATGGTGCTCAACGCTATATATTATTTCCCTATGATGTATGGCTATCCTATGATGTTTGAGTAGATCCGTTTTGTCCTAATGGCTATTTGATGATCAACATTGGTTTGAGTTGCGTGTTTTATTATTGGTGATGTTCTATGGTGCTCTCCGTGTCACGCAAGCGTGAGGGATCCCCGCTGTAGGGTGTTGCAATATGTTTATGATTTGCTTATGGTGGGTGGCGTGAGTGAACAGAAGCACATACCCGAGTAAGTAGGTTGTTTGCGTATGGGATAAAGAGGACTTGATGCTTTAATGTTATGGTTGGATTTTACCTTAATGATCTTTAGTAGTTGCGGATGCTTGCTAGAGTTCCAATCATAAGTGCATATGATCCAAGTAGAGAAATTATGTTAGCTTATGCCTCTCCCTCAAATAAAATTGTAATAATGATTACCAGTCTAGTTATTGATTGCCTAGGGACAAATAACTTTCTCGTAACAACAAGCTCTTTAACCTAACTTAGTTGTGTCTTTATCTAAACAGCCCCTACTTTTTATTTACGTAATCTTTATTATCTTGCGAACCTATCCAACAACACCTACAAAGTACTTCTAGTTTCATACTTGTTCTAGGTAAAGCGAACGTCAAGCGTGCGTAGAGTTGTTTCGGTGGTCGATAGAACTTGAGGGAATATTTGTTCTGCCTTTAGCTCCTCGTTGGGTTCGACACTCTTACTTATCGAAAACTGTTTCGATCCCCTATACTTGTGGGTTATCACCCAACGTCACAGAGAAGAGCCCCGCCTCTGTGTGCCTGCTGACAGTGGGAGAGAGCAACGAGTGGGGGAAGATGGAGCTCCGGCTTGCGTCCGACGAGTCGGAGCCTGAGGGGATTACCTTCTTCCCCTTCTTCTAGAGCAGCGTCGCTGTTGGGTTGGTTCCTCCCTTCTCTGATTTCTTTTATGAAGTCCTCGACCACTACGGGCTACAGGCGTTGCACCTCCATCCCAACTTTGTCCTCCTCCTGTCCATCTTTACCTACTACTGTGAAGCGTACCTGGGCGTGATGCCGTCCGTGGCGCTCCTGCGCCATTTCTTGTTCCTCCGCGTCAGTGGTGAGCACGCCTCTGGGTGTGCTAATTTCGTTGCCTGCAGCAAGGCCAACTCGATCTTGAGCACCGGGAAGAGAGCCGACAACATTCGATCCAAGTGGGTCACGATGGACGCCAGGCACGCCCATACATGCCTGGTGTTACCGATGGAGGCGCCCCGGCAGGGCAAGGGGTGGCCCAAGGCGGAGCTTGCCGATGAGCGGGCATCCTTAGTGTTGGGGCAGATGATGACCGACCTGAAGCCAGGAAACACGAGGGCGGCCAAGATAATGGGGGTGATGCTTCTGAGGGAGTTCTTGACGCTGCGGGTTGCCCCACTCCAGGCTCGCGCGTGCCCCCTCTAGGAGCTCGAAGAAGAGGAAAACAAGACCTGCCTGAGGCCAGGGGACCTGCCTGGCGATGAACTGGATGCCGTCATGCGCCTCATAGTCGGGGACAACCTGGAGTACCCGCCTAGCGCCTTCGTTCCCCTGGCGGAGGCAGAAGCTCGCGTCCTGTCTTCAGCCGCACTGACTCGCGTCTTCAGCCATCTGCACCTCCGCGACCCCAGCGCTCGCCTTGACAAGCTGCTGGAGCGATGGTGACACCCAGGGGTGACCTGCGACTATTCTTATTGTTTCGTTCCCGTGAGATGTATCAGGCCTTGTGGAGGCGTTTAGACTTTTCATTTGGTATTGTGAGAACAATATGCTTGTAATATTTGCCTCGAGATTTTGTGATTTCCTTCCTATTTGCTTTGCGTTCTGCGTCGGCAGAGCCCGGCCCCGTGCATACCTCAACCGCCATTGGGCCGACCGGAGACCAGGACGGACCAAGGAGTGAGGGGCTACGTGACTAGTTAGGCTCTTGAGTCACGATGCTCAAGAGTCCCCCTTGACGCGCAAATAGCATATAGGGAGAGTTCGTGAGGATATATTAATGTTCTACTTCGGTAGAGCCCGGCCACGCGCATACCTCCACCGCCATTGGGCCGACCGGAGACCAGGACGGACCAAGGAATGAGGGGCTACGTGACCAGTTAGGCTCCTGTGTCACGATGCTCAGGAGTCCCCCTTGACGTGCAAACAATTTCCATACTTGCACTCGTCGAGGCCTCGGGAGGGGCGCGTGACGCCCAGGTCAGGGGACCTGGTTGGGTGGCGTGCGCTTGGGCGTGACCCGAGCGCAGCCCCCGTGCCCAGCCCCCTCGTGCGGCTCTCCCGAGGGGAGGTGTTGTGGCGAGGCTGGGCGCTGAGCTCTGGGCTCCCTGAGGTTGGTACGACCGTGGGGCCGCCCTTAGTTGTTTATCACCAGCGCTGTAGGATCGAAAGTATGTCCAGAGGGGGGGTGATTAGACTACTTGACCAAATAAAAATCTAGCCTTTTCCCAATTTTAGTTCTTGGCAGATTTTAGCTATCTTAGCACAAGTCAAGCAATCTCCACGCAATTCAAGCAAGCATGCAAAAGAGTATATGAGCAGCGGAAAGTAAAGCATGCAACTTGCAAGAATGTAAAGGGAAGGGTTTGGAGGATTCAAACGCAATTGGAGACACGGATGTTTTTGTCGTGGTTCCGATAGGTGGTGCTATCGTACATCCACGTTGATGGAGACTTCAACCCACGGAGGGTAACGGTTGCGCGAGTCCACGAAGGGTCCACGAAGAAGCAACCTTGTCTATTCCATCACGGCCGTCGCCCACGAAGGACTTGCCTCACTAGCGGTAGATCTTCACGAAGTAGGCGATCTCCTTGCCCTTACAAACTCCTTGGTTCAACTCCACAATCTTGTCGGAGGCTCCCAAGTGACACCTAGCCAATCTAGGAGACACCACTCTCCAAGAAGTAACAAATGGTGTGTTGATGATGAACTCCTTGCTCTTGTGCTTCAAATGATAGTCTCCCCAACACTCAACTCTCTCTCACAGGATTTGGATTTGGTGGAAAGAAGATTTGAGTGGAAAGCAACTTGGTGAAGGCTAGAGATCAAGATTCATATGGTTGGAATGGAATATCTTGACCTCAACACAAGTGTAGGTGGTTCTCTCTCAGAAAATGTGTATTGGAAGTGTAGGTATGTTCTGATGGCTCTCTCCACGAATGAAGAGTGGGTGGAGGGGTATATATAGCCTCCACACAAAATCTAACCGTTACACACAATTTGCCAAACTCGGTGGGACCGAATGGTTAAACTCGGTCGGACCGATTCAGCAAACTTATTGACCGTTAGGATTTTCGGTGGGACTGAGATGCAACTCGGTAGGACCGATATGGTTAGGATTAGGGCATAACGTAATCTCGGTGTGACCGATTACACAAACTCGGTGGGACCGATTTTGGTAATAAGCTAACCAGAGAGTTGGTTAGGTAAACTCGGTGGGACCGATTCGCTCATCTCGGTGAGACCAAAATGTTACAAAAGGGAAACAGAGAGTTTACATTGCAATCTCGGTGGGACCGATCGCTCATCTCGATAAGATCGAAACGTTACGAAGGGAAACAGAGATATTACAATCCCATCTCGGTGAGACCGATTTGCCTAGGGTTTGTGGCAGTGGCTATGACATCTGAAACTCGGTGGCGCCGGATAGAAAGAATCGGTGGGGCCGAGTTTGACTTTTGGTTTAGGTCATATGTGGATGTGGGAAGGTAGTTGAGGATTTTGGAGCATATCACTAAGCATTTTGAGCAAGCAAGCCATTAAGCAACACCTCATCCCTCCTTGATAGTATTGGCTTTTCCTATAGACTCAATGTGATCTTGGATCACTAAAATATAAAATGTAGAGTCTTGAGCTTCAAGCTTGAGCCAAACTTTTTGTCCTTAGAATTTTGAGGGATCCACTTTCCTCATCCATGCCATGCCATTCATTGAGCTTTTCCTGAAATATTAATCTTGGAATAATGTTAGCTCAATGCGCTATATGTTGTTAGGAATTACCAAAACCACCCAGGGATGGTTGCACTTTCAAGCGCGGAGCATAGTGCTTCCGCTTGTGCACGGGCATAGCCACTCCTCGGCAGTGTCGTCAGCCAGCGCGGAGCATGGTGCTTCCACTTGGGCGTGGGATGGAGGCCCCTCCGGGAGGATCCCCCGGGGCGTATACAGCCCCACCCTGACACGTGGCTTGGACGGCAGGGCTGCGAGGTGTATTTGGGCACTCGTGAGCCAGCGCGGGACTCACGAGGCCCTACCTCAAGGCGGGTTGCGCCTGATCTTGAGTCTTGGTGACTATATGTCCCTGCAAGACGGTTAGATGCAAGCACTCTTCGTCCTCAGGTCCTGGCCCTCGAGCGAGCTCAGCCGCCGCTGGTATGCCGGGTCGCGATGCCATGGTCAAGGCCAGGGGGTGAGGGCTGGAGAGCCAGTAAGAGCTCCTGAGTCGCGATGCTCAGGAGTCCCGCTTTTAACGTGCAAGCTAATTGCATAGGATGAACAGACCCGTGGTGGGCAGCAATCGAGCAGGTGACAGCAGTTGGCAGGTTAAGCATGGAGAGCAGATCAACTTGGATAAATGCAGGAAGATGCATGCCACCGGGTCCGGCCCAAGCGGCTTGGGGATGATGCAGCCCGAGGGGCGCCCCCAACAAGGTAAGCTAGAGACATAAACAAAAGGGATACATGCCGCAGGGACGGACCCACGCGGCCTGGGAATAATGCAGCCCGAGGGGCGCTCCCAGCTAAACGAGCTTGTAAGATGTCACCTGGTTCTATAGACGAAGTAGAGTTGGTGCAGCTGACGGCGTGCATTGAAGAAATGACTCCAGATGAGCTGCCAGAACCCTGAGCCTCGGGAGGCTCTAGGGGCTCGGGAGGTTCCCTGAAGACCGTCTCCATCTCCTCCAGAACGGCGTGGTACCAGGCTTCCTGAGCCGCCAGGATACATCGCATGTTGCACTGATAGGCCGACGCCACGCTCGACAAGCCAAAGGGCATATGAACGTAGTTGTGCGGCGGGCCCTTGCAGCGGCCCACATTCGAAGGCCAGAAACGCTCCTGCAATGCGGCCCTGTTGAGCCCTGGGACGTCGATGCAGACACGCAGCCCAGCATCCTCGCCAGGATGCGGAGCTGCACCCCGTGGGCGGCTGTCGGCGCACATGGCTCTTGCTTCTTGCAGTTCCTGGGTGGTCTTGGTGATGAACTCCTGAGTGGTGGGCACTCCTTGCCCCGTGCTCTCCTGAGGGTCACGTGTTGCGAAGCACGCCTCCAAGGGGTGCCCAAGCGCCTCCCTCGTGAGGTTGGCAAGGTCTGAGGCCCTCCAGAAGAGAGCCCCGAGCCCTGCCTGAGGAGGGTGCCGGGCCTGCCTTCCTATGTGACGGAGGGAGGCGTGCCTGGAGCGGGCGCTAGTCCTGACGTGGCTTCTGCCGCGACGCCGTCCTCCTGAGATCCTGCAGGCGTGGCTGCTTCTTCTTGGGGATGGCCTCTAGAGGGCCTTCATTTCTGCTGTTGGGGTCGTCGATTGCTGCGGCTTGAAAGGCGCACTCGAGGGAGCACACCGCATCCCTCTGTTCACACGGGACCGTGATGATTCCTCCGCTTCCTGGCATCTTGAAAACGGTGTAGTCGTGATGTGTGACTGCCATGAACTTGTCCAGGGCTGGATACCCGAGGATGGCGTTGTACGGTAGGCGGATGTGCGCGACGTCAAAGTCGATGAGCTCTGTGCGGTAGTTCTTGCGCTCCCCAAATGTGACAGGCAGGCGAACCTGCCCTATCGGCGTGGTGGAGCCGTCGGTCACTCCTGAGAAAGGCTTGGTGGGCTGGAGCTGCTCATATGGCACTTGGAGGTTGTCGAACGTTTCGACGGACAGGACGTTGAGCCCTGCGCCGCCATCGATGAGGGTCTTGGTGACCTGCACATTGCTGATGACTGGGGAACGCAGCATAGGGAGGGTGACAATGGTGGCTGCGCACTTGAGCTGATCCGCCGAGTTGAAAGTGATGGCGCATTGGGACCACCTAAGTGGGCACGTGGCCTCGAGTTTGGGGAGCGTTGCGTTCACCTCGCGAGTGAAATGTTTGAAGATGCGCTGAGAGGCTGGGGCCTGGGCGCCGCCCAAGATGCGGGAGATCGTGCGCGGCTCCTGGAAGCCCCCAGCCCCCTCGTCCTGGTGGAGGTCGTCGTTCCTTCTTGGTGGCGGCAACGGGGAAGACCGGCGTTACCCTGGGGGCGATCCTCATGTGGTGGGTCCCTCCAGGCGCCCTCGCGAGGTTGGTCCTGCCAGCGGTCGTCACGAGGTTGGTCGCGCCACTCCTGGCGCGGGCCACGGTCGTCCCAGCGTCTGCCTCCACGTCCTCCTCCGCGGCCTTAGCCCTGGTCGTTGCGCTCGGGGCATCGACCGTAGAGTCCTTCTCATATGGCTCTGAGCTCTTGACAGTCGCTAGTGTTGTGGGTGTTCAGGTTGTGGAAGGCGCAGAATGGTCGGTCGTTCTTGGATGACTCGGGCTGATCTCTGCCCCGCTTGATGTCGGGCTCCGCTGCGAGCACAGCTACCTCCTTGCGCTTCACGTCTTTGGCCTTGGCCTTCTTCACCTCCGCACCCACGACTGGCAGCTCAAGGAGAGAGAGGCGTCCCTCCTCAGCTCTTGCGCACTTGGTCGCCAGGTTGAACAGCTCCTGAGATGTGCAGAGCTCCTCGTGGATGGCGAGCTCTTCCTTCATCTTGACGTCGCGGACGCCGTCGGAAACGCAGAGATGATGGCCTCATCCGTGACCTTGGGGATCTTGAGGCGGGTGTTGTTGAAGCGCTAGATGTACTTCTGGAGGGTCTCTCCTGGTTGTTGCCTGATGCGGCATAGATCACCCGCGGCCGATGGGCGGTCGCGAGTGCCCTGGAAGTTGGCGACGAAGCGGTCGCGCAACTCGTCCCAGGAGGAGATCGAGTCGTGCTGCAGATTCAGGAGCCAAGAGCAAGCTCCATCCTTGAGAGCCATGGGAAACCAGTTCGCCATGACCTTTTTGTCGCCGTTGGCCGCTTCGATGCTCAGCTCATAGAGCTGTAGGAACTCCGCGGGTCGGCGGTACCATCGTAGCGAGGAGGCAGATCCGGCTTGAACTTGCCTGGCCAGGCGACGCTACGCAGCTCGGGGGTGAAGGCGCGGCAGCCAGCCATGGTAGCCGAGGCCCGCTTCGGAGCTGGACCTTGGTCTTGACGAGGTCCGCGCTGCGCCGTTGCGGGTGGTGCGCGGTCTTGACGAGGTGGCGCGGGGAGCGCAGGTGCAGCTTCTCGCGACCGCGGAATTTCTTGGCAGCTTCTCTCTTCGCGCGCGGGCGCCGGGTGTGGCAGATCACGTCGTGGAGCCGCGTGCCTTGGTGCCAAGGCGATGTCTTGGGGCTGAGGTGGTGGAGGCGCTCCATGAGCCCCGTCGCCCGCGGCTGGTTGAGGGAGAGGCAGAGAGTGGGACGGCGCCGGAGAGCCCCCCGCGGCGACGCGTTCGAGCCACTCCTCGTAGAGGTCGTCGACGGGGCGGTAGCGCAGGAGCTCGTTCGCTGCGAGGAGCGCGGCCCATGCCTCCATGGGAGCGCGGTGCACGTGAGACGAAGAACCAGCAGGGGTCAGCGATGGAGTGGCGGTGCGGCCGTCCTACCGCACCGAAGGATGCAGCGAGGACGCCTACTGCTCGTTCCCCGCCGGGCCAGTGGCAGCGTTGGCGGCGGGGGACAAACGTCCGTTTGTTAGCCTGTTCGTCAGTTTTTCTTTTTCTCAGACTTTTTCGCGGTTATCTTCGATCGCGATTTCTGATCCGGTTTTCGTTTTAGTTTATCTTTTCGCTCGTTTATCGGAATCAGGCGATTCAAGCGCCTAGATCTTCGTCTCAAAGCCCTTTTTCCGTTTAACCAACTTGAACAAGATTTTCGTATTGTAAAATTTTACTTTAGTACAAATTAGTAATCAGATCTTGTTTCTTCCGCAGTTTGAGTTTCGTTGCTCCGTTTGATTTGATTCTTTTTACAAACCGGAGTTCTTAAGTTGAACTTTCTGGTTAGACCTTCTTATTCGTGTTTTAACCGTGCATCTTTACTTGATTTCTTATGTATGCTATTGTTTGTTTGCGATAGAACACCCGGAGTGCGAAGCGTGCTACTACGAGTCTCTAGGTTTTGCAGATCATCAGCAAGGCAAGTAACACTTTGATCATACCCCTTTATCACCCAGTTTTTATGCATTAGTTCCATTCCTCAAACATTGCATGATTAGGTTGTGATATAACATGTGGGTTTGGGAAGTAGTTGATGAGGGAGAACCTATTGCCCTGTTATTATCAAACCCTTGGGAGTTACTTCTACGTATTGCTTATATTGCTATGCTATGCTATGCTCGTAGACGTGGTTTGGGTGAGTGAATCCATGACAGATGTGAGATAGTTAATTAATGGTTCAACCTAAGGTGGCAACTATAATACACATCTAGGTGGATTGCTTGTCGGGCACCTGGAGAATCCAGTGTTGTCCTAGGATATCCCGGAGTACTCGTGTGATAATCTTAAGGTCCGCCACCCAGGCTCAAAGGGAACTGAGATATTTCATGCTAGAAACTTCCGTGTGCAGCCACAAGCTATTATTAGCTCTAGCATAGTTGAGTAAGTTGCATGACCTCTTCCAGTGGTAGGCAAGCAGATGTAGAGGGTTGTAGGTTGGTACTGTCTACCCGGGGTTAGAGTTAATGCTTCTGAAAGACTGTGTCTCGGTCATCCGCTTCTCAAACACCATGTAGTGCGAGAAATCCAACGGAGGAGATCAAGTCTTGTGGGGAAAAGTGTGCAAATCTCTATAGAGTGTACAATCTAATCATGGTTAGCCGTGTCCCTGGTTAAGGACATCTTGAGTATCTAGTTCTTGGATTATCATATGTATCTCATCACTCTAATTTAATATTGTTGGGTTGATAATTACTTTTAATTGGGATTGAGTTGGAGGAACCTTCTCAATGATGTTTCAACTACCATGATAGTTAAATAAAATATATTCCTTTGTTGTAGGGAAAAATTAGCTTTTCGCAAAACTATAACCATAGAGCCTTTCCACCAGCCAAATATGCATGTAGTGATAGCATTACTCTTGCTTTACTGTGTTATATTGCCAGCATATTCCATGTGCTGACCCGTTTTCGGGATGCAATGTATTATGTTGCAGACTTTTCAGACGAGGAGTAAGGTTCGTTAGGTCGTTGCCGTGTAGCTCAGTTATGCCGTTGGAGTTGATAGACTCACTTTATCTTCCAAGCCTTCCGCTGTTATGGTATTAGATGGCCTTATGCCATATTTATTGTAATAAGTTCTCTTTTGAGACATTCGATGTAATAAGTGTGTGATTGCTACTCTATTATAAATCCTTCGAGTATTGTGTGTGTCGGCATTACCGATCCAGGGATGACACTGAAGCACAGAGACTTGACCGTTTGAGGTCGGGTCGCTACAGTACCGGCGAAAGTTGTGCGATACTAGAGAGGCTAGCAATGGTGGAAGGGTGAGAGTGCGTATAATCCAGGGACTCAACATTAGTCATAAAGAACTCACATACTTATTGCAAAAATCCATTAGTTATCGAAACAAAGTATTACGCGCATGCTCCTAGGGGAATAGATTGGTAGGAAAAGACCATCGCTTGTCCTCGACCGCCACTCATAAGGAAGACAATCAAAAAATAAATCATGCTCCGACTTCATCACATAACGGTTCACCATACGTGCATGTTATGGGAATCACAAACTTCAACACAAGTATTTCTCAAATTCACAACTACTCAACTAGCATGACTCTAATATCACCATCTTTATATCTCAAAACAATCATCAAGTATCAAACTTCTCATAGTATTCAATGCACTTTATATCAAAGTTTTTATTATACCTAAAAGCAAATTACCATGCTGTTCTAAAGACTCTCAAAATAATATAAGTGAAGCACGCGAGTTCATCTATTTCTCCAAAATAAAACCACCGCCGTGCTCTAAAATGATATAAGTGAAGCACTAGAGCAAATGACAAACTACTCCGAAAGATATAAGTGAAGATCAATGAGTAATCGAATAATTATGCAACTATGTGAAGACTCTCTAACATTTAATAATTTTAGATCTTGGTATTTTATTCAAACAGCAAGCAAAAATAAATAAAATAAAATTACCAAGCAAAACACATATCGTGTGGTGAATAAAAATATAGCTCCAAGTAAAGTTACCGATGAACGAAGACGAAAGAGGGGATGCCTTTCGGGGAATCCTCAAGCTTAGGCTCTTGGTTGTCCTTGAATATTACCTTGGGGTGCCTTGGGCATCCCCAAGATTAGGCTCTTGCCACTCCTTATTCCATAGTCCATCGAATCTTTACCCAAAACTTGAAAACTTCACAACACAAAACTTAACAAAAAAACTCGTAAGCTCCGTTAGTATAAGAAAATAAATCACCACTTAGGTACTGTTGTGAACTCATTATTTATTTATATTGGTGTAATATCTACTATATTTCAACTTCTCTATGGTTCATACCCTTCGATACTACTCATAGATTCATCAAAATAAGCAAACAACACATATAAAACAGAATCTGTCAAAAACCCAATAAAAATGGCAGAAAATCTCGTGAGCGCTAAAGTTTCTGTTTTTTACAGCAAGATTAAAAAGACTTTCCCCAAGTCTTCCCAAAGGTTCTAGTTGGCACAAACACTAATTAAAGCATAAAACCACATATAAACAGAGGCTAGATGAATTATTATTACTAAACAGGAGCAAAAAGCAAGGAACAAAAATAAAATTGGGTTGCCTCCCAACAAGCGCTATCGTTTAACGCCCCTAGCTAGGCATGATGATTTCAATGATGCTCAGATAAAAGATAAGAATTGTAACATAAAGAGAGCATCATGAAGAATATGACTAGCACATTTAAGTCTAACCCACTTCCTATGCATAGGGATTTTGTGAGCAAACGACTTGTGGGAAGCATAATCAACTAGCATAGGAGGGCAAAACAAGCATAACTTCAAAACTTTAAGCGCATAGAGAGGAAACTTGATATTATTGAAATTCCTACAAGAATATGTTCCTCCCTCATAGTAATTTTCAGTAGCATCATGAATGAATTCAACAATATAACCAGCACCTAAAGCATTTTTTTATGATCTACAAGCATAGAAATTTTATTACTCTCCTCATAAGCAAAATTCTTCTCATTCGGAATAGTGGAAGTATCATAAGAGACTATAATACTATAAATTGTTTCCACATTAAAAGAGTAATGCTCAGAAAAAGGGTAATCATAATCATGACAAGTTTTATAAATATAATCATCACTACTCTTTATAGCATAAGTGTCATCACAATAATCATCATAAGTAGCAACTTTATTCTCATCATAATCAATTGATACCTCTTCCAAGATAGTGGAATCATTACTAAATAAGGTCATGACCTCTCCAAATCCACTTTCATAATTTTCGCAATAAGATTCAACACCCTCCAAAATAGTGAGATCATTACTTCCTAAAGCTGACACTCTTCCAAACCCACTTTCATCAATATAATCATCATAAGTAGGAGGCATACTATCATCGTAATAAATTTTCATATCAAAACTTGGGAGACTACAAATATCATCTTCATTAAACATAGCATCCCCAAGCTTGGGACAAACGTTAATTGCAGCAAATATATTTTCAAACTTGTCATTCTCATCAGACATAGCATCCCCAAGCTTGGGCCTTTTCATATCATAAGCATAATCAATCTCATCATTAATAGTATGGATAGCACCAATAGTATAACAATTATCATCATCACAATGAGTAGTAGGAGCAACATCATTTGGGAGAGATACATTTTTACCTTTGCTTCTCTGTATTTTCTTTTTCTTCTTCACCTCATGTGTGGGTTCAATCCTCTTTTTGGAGCTCCTTATTGACGAGATTGGTTGAATAGAAGGCTCATCTTCGTTACCTGATTCATCATAAGAAATAATAGGAGGATATTGGGAAGTCTCTTCCCTTTCATTAGTATTCTCTTCATCCTCCATTTGTTTTCTTTTCTTTATGTAATTGGCAATATAAGGATTTTCAATGCAATACACCGGACAATACATAAAAATTTCTTCTAGATCAATATCGAGAAATTCTCAAGGTTATACTCTGAAATATGCTTAGTTATACGTTTCATTTCTTCATAACCCAAAAGAAAACTAAGTTCATTATGATGTGCAAGGGAAATCAAATCATCACAATTTTTGGACACGATACGATCATGAAACAATTTGCATTTGAGATTTAAATGACCATGTTCATTACAAAGTTCACAAGTATGGTGAAGAAATTTTAAATTTTCAGCACAAACATCTAGCCTCTCTTGCAACCACTTAGTTTCCAAATACTTATGCCTCTTGCAAAATCTGTTTTCCCTAATTGGTGTGTACTTGCAAACTCTATGCACTCCACAAAAGTTGACATGCTTATAAGAGACATTTTCATCATGACTAGTGAAATCATCATTAGTACTATGGATATTCAAGGAGTTCATAGTAACAACATTGCAATCATGCTCATCATTCAAAGATCTAGTGTCAAACATTTTATAGACTTCTTCTTCTAACACTTGAGCACAATTTTCCTTTCCATCATTCTCACGAAACATATTAAAAAGATGAAGTGTATGAGACAAACTCAGTTCCATTTTTTATAGTTTTCTTTTATAAACTAAACTAGTGCTAAAACAAGAAACAAAAAGATTCGATTGCAAGATCTAAAGATATACTTCAAGCACTAACCTCCCCGGCAACGGCGCCAGAAAAGAGCTTGATGTCTACTACACAACCTTCTTCTTGTAGATGTTGTTGGGCCTCCAAGTGCAGAGGTTTGTAGGACAGTAGCAAATTTCCCTCAAGTAGATGACCTAAGGTTTATCAATCCGCGGGAGGCGTAGGATGAAGATGGTCTCTCTCAAGCAACCCTGCAACCAAATAACAAAGAGTCTCTTGTGTCCCCAACACACCCAATACAATGGTAAATTGTATAGGTGCACTAGTTCGACGAAGATATGGTGATACTAGTGCAATATGGATAGTAGATAATGGTTTTTGTAATACGAAAATATAGAAACAACAAGGTAACTAATGATAAAAGTGAGCACAAACGGTATTGCAATGCGTTGAAACAAGGCCTAGGGTTCATACTTTCACTAATGCAAGTTCTCTCAACAATAATAACATAATTGGATCATATAACTATCCCTCAACATGCAACAAAGAGTCACTGCAAAGTCACTAATAGCGGAGAACAAACAAAGAGATTATGGTAGGGTACGAAACCACCTCAAAGTTATCCTTTCTGATCGATCTATTCAAGAGTCCGTAGTAAAATAACGTGAAGCTATTCTTTCTGTTCAATCTATCATAGAGTTCGTACTAGAATAACACCTTAAGACACAAATCAACCAAAACCCTAATGTCACCTAGATACTCCAATGTCACCTCAAGTATCCGTGGGTATGATTATACGATATGCATCACACAATCTCAGATTCATCTATTCAACCAACACAAAGAACTTCAAAGAGTGCCCCAAAGTTTCTACCGGAGAGTCAAGACGAAAACGTGTGCCAACACCTATGCATAAGTTCACGAGGTCACGGAACTCGCAAGTTGATCACCGAAACATACATCAAGTGGATCACGTGATATCCCATCGTCAACACAGATAAGCACATGCAAGACATACATCAAGTGTTCTCAAATCCTTAAAGACTCAATCCGATAAGATAACTTCAAAGGGAAAACTCAATCCATTACAAGAGAGTAGAGGGGGGAGAAACATCATAACATACAACTATAATAGCAAAGCTCGCGATACATCAAGATCGTACCACCTCAAGAACACGAGAGAGAGAGAGAGAGAGAGAGATCAAACACATAGCTACTGATACATACCCTCATCCCCGAGGGTGAACTACTCCCTCCTCGTCATGGAGAGCGCCGGGATGATGAAGATGGCCACCGGAGAGGGATTCCCCCCTCCAGCAGGGTGCCAGAACGGGTCTAGATTGGTTCTCGGTGGCTACGGAGGCTTCTGGCAGCGGAACTCCTGATCTATTCTGTTCCCCGATGTTTTTAGGGTATATAGACATATATAGGCAAAAGAAGTCGGTCAGGGGAGCCATGAGGGGCCCACGAGGGTGGGGGCACGCCCAGGGGGCAGGCGCGTCTCCCTGCCTCGTGGCCACCTCGAAGCTTCCCTGATGTCTACTCCAAGTCTCCTGGATTGCTTCCGTTCCAAAAATAACTCTCCCGAAGGTTTCATTCCATTTGGACTCCGTTTGATATTTCTTTTTTCAAAACACTTAAATAGGCAAGAAAATAGCAATTTGGGGTTGGGCCTTCGGTTAATAGGTTAGTCCCAAAAATAATATAGAAGTGTATAATAAAGCCCATAAACATCCAAAACAGATAATATAATAGCATGGAACAATCAAAAATTATAGATACGTTGGAGATGTATCAGACCACTTCAGAAGATAGAGAGAAAATGAAGGTCATTCCCTATGCTTCAGCCATAGGTTCTATCATGTATGCAATGTTGTGTACCAGACCTGATGTGTGCCTTGCTATTAGTTTAGCAGGGAGGTACCAAAGTAATCCAGGAATGGATCACTGGACAATGGTCAAGAATATCCTGAAATACCTGAAAAGGACTAAGGATATGTTTCTCATTTATGGGGGTGACAAAGAGCTCGTCGTAAATGGTTACGTCGATGCAAGCTTTGACACTGATCTGGATGACTCTAAGTCACAAACCGGATACGTATTTTTATTGAATGGTGGAGATGTCAGTTGATGCAGTTCTAAGCAAAGTGTCGTGGCGGGATCTACGTGCGAAGCGGAGTACATAGCTGCTTCAGAAGCAGAAAATGAAGGAGTCTGGACGAAGGAGTTCATATCCGATCTAGTTGTCATACCTAGTGCATTGGGTCCAATGAAAATCTTTTGTGACAACACTGGTGCAATTGCCTTGGCAAAGGAATCCAGATTTCATAAGAGAACCAAGCACATCAAGAGATCATAAGAGAACCAAGCACATCAAGAGACGCTTCAATTCCATCCGCGATCTAGTCAAGGAGGGAGACATAGAGATTTGCAAGATACATACAGATCTGAATGTTGCAGACCCATTGACAAAGCCTCTCTCACGAGCAAAACATGATCAGCACCAAGACTCCATGGGTGTTAGAATCATTACTATGTAATCTAGATTATTGACTCTAGTGCAAGTGGGAGACTGAAGGAAATATGCCCTAGAGGCAATAATAAAATTTCTTATTTATATTTCCTTATATCATGATAAATGTTTTTTATTCATGCTATAATTGTATTAACCACAAACTTAGTACATGTGTGAATACATAGACAAAATGAGTGTCACTAGTATGCCTCTACTTGACTAGCTCGTTAATCAAAGATGGTTAAGTTTCCTAGCCATGGACAAGAGTTGTCATTTGATGAACGGGATCACATCATTAGAGAATGATGTGATTGACTTGACCCATCCGTTAGCTTAGCAGTATGATCGTTTAGTTTATTGCTATTGCTTTCTCCATAACTTATACATGTTCCTATAACTATGAGATTATGCAACTCCCGAATACCAGAGGAACACCTAGTGTGCTATCAAATGTCACAACGTAACTGGGTGACTATAAAGATGCTCTACAGATGTCTCCAATGGTGTTTGTTGAGTTGGAATAGATCGAGATTAGGATTTGTCACTCCATGTATCGGAGAGGTATCTCTGGGCCCTCTCGATAATGCACATCACTATAAGCCTTGCAAGCAATGTAACTAATGAGTTATTTACGGATGATGCACTATAGAATGAGTAAAGAGACTTGCCGGTAATGAGATTGAACTAGGTATTGAGATACCGAAGATTGAATCTCGGGCAAGTAACATACCGATGACAAAGGGAACAATGTATGGTGTTCTGCAGTTTGACCAATAAAGATCTTCGTAGAATATGTAGGAACCAATATGAGCATCCAGGTTCCGCTATTGGTTATTGATTGGAGATGAGTCTAGATCATGTTTACATAGTTCTCTAACCCGTAGGGTCCGCACGCTTAACTTTCGATGACGATCTGTATTATGAGTTTATGTGTTTTGATGTACCGAAGGCAGTTCGGAGTCCCAGATGTGATCACGGACATGAAGAGGAGTCTCGAAATGGTCGAGACATAAAGATCAATATATTGGAAGGTTGTGTTTGGACACCGGAATGGTTCCGGATGAGTTCGGGCATTTTCCGGAGTACCGGGAGGTTACCGGAACCCCCCGGGGAGCCAATGGGCCTTATTGGGCCTTAGTGGGAGAAAGGAGGAGGAGGCCAAGGTGTACCCTCCAAGCCCAATCTGAATTTGGAGGGGGCGGCCCCCTTTCCTTCTCTACTTCTCCCTCTTCCTTCTTCTCCTACTCCAACTAGGGAAAGGGGGGAAACCTACTCCAACTAGGAGTAGGAATCCCCCTTGGGCGCGCCATAGAGAGGGTCAGCCCTCCCCTCCTCCACTCCTTTATATACGGGGGAGGGGGCAGCCTATATACACACAAGTTGATTTTGTAGCCGTGTGTGGTGCCCCCCTCCGCAGAATTCCACCTCGGTCATATCGTTGTAGTGCTTAGGCGAAGCCCTGCGTTGATAACTTCATCATCACCATCATCACGCCGTCGTGCTGACGAAACTCTCCCTCGGCCTCAGCTGGATCAAGAGTACGAGGGACGTCACCGAGCTGAACGTGTGCAGATCGTGGAGGTGTCGTGCGTTCGGTACTTGATCAGTTGGATCGCGAAGACGTTCGACTACATCAATCGCGTTTCATAACGCTTCCGCTTTCGGTCTATGAGGGTACATAGACATACTCTCCCCCTCTCATTGTTGTGCATCTCCTAGATAGATCTTGCATGATTGTAGGAATTTTTTTGAAATACTGCGTTCCCCAACAATGGAAACCTAGAATATTGTTTCTTGAGCTCTTGTGAAGTGGTTTCAGTGCTGGACTTGTTTTGCTGTGGCGTTTATTTGCACTGGTTGCCAACTTTGACAACCAGTGTATGTAATATGCTGCTTTGTTCCCCATATTTGCACTGGTGGCGAACTTTGATGCCCAATGGATGTAATATGTGTAATAGCCGTGATGGCCTAGCTTAAGTTTCTTGCTTATCTATTTCCTTGTTGTCTTGTTTATTTGTTTGCTTGTAGTCAGTGCAGTTCTTTTTCTGTGGTTTGCTAGTGGCTGCAATAACCTATTTTTTAAAACTAGGCCACAATAACCATGGGATACATTCTACTGTAGTGACCATGGGCCTCCTACAGACCATAGAAACAATGGGCCTTCTACGGGTCGTAGAATCAATGGGACTTCTATGGGCCATATGATCGATTGGCCAAACATGAGCCAATAACGGACCGCATTATGGGTCGTGAACGGGCTAGAGTTCGAATCATCCGTTCATGGGCCTACAATAATGGGTCGTCGCTAATCGATCGTATTTGATGACGCTATGAAAACGACCCAACGGATTAACGGGCCACAAACGGGCCAACTTTAACCACAGGCTGAATTTGGCCCACAACCGGAACAGGACAGTAACAGACCGTAAGTAATGGAATACTGCAAATCAGCCCAAGAATAATGGGCCCTGAGAAGGCCGAAAGATAACACGGGCTGGAAATGACCCAATGGAATAATGGGCCGTTAATGGGTATAAAGCGATACACTATTCATTATGGGCCAGTTTCACCACGGGTCGTTAATGGGCTAAGAGTTACAAAGGGCTTCATATGGGCCGAAAGACATCATGGGCCATACATGGGCTAGAAGTTACAATGGGCTGGAATCATATTGGATGGCCCAGATGACGCCACTGGGCCTAATTCGGATAGGCCATAATGGGTCGTGAGTTAGCGGGCTGTAAATGGGCTATATGTGAACATGCCGTTAACAGGCTTTCCGTGGGCCGGCCCGCTACCTTTTGACTAAGTTAAATGGGCCGGCCTTTTCACTGGAATAAGCCTCTGTTGGGCCATGCCACGTGTCAACGTATGATAGGCGCCTCCTGTCCAATGAGTGGATGACATCTGTCCCAACCCTAAGACGACACGTGGATCCTCCAGCGAATGAGAATTTGACACGTGGAAAATCCCCATTGGTCGGGGTTGTTAACGGGTTATCAGATCCAAACCAGAACCCGATAGCTTAACGGCGACCCGTTACAGTGGATGCCACATGTCAGTTACCCTTGACGAAAACACTTCTATGACGCGCCATTTATCGTCATGGAAGTGGACACTTCCGTGATGATAATTTTGGTATTGTCATGGAACACTTCTACGACAGCACAGGTATGACTATCTTGATTCTGTCATAAAATCTTCATGGATGTACATGCATGATAGAAAATGTGACCTACTGTGACAAAGACGTATCATCACAGAAGTGTATTTTTTTGTAGTGTTGGATGGTTTGAAATGACAAAATCTTCAGATCTGCACCGCCACACCTCAACTCTTGGATCTTCTATCTCAAGGAATGCCTTCAGGAAGTCAAACTAAGAGCTAAGCAATCCAAGGCAAAACAAATTGAAAGTTGGATAGTACAACACTTATAATTTGATGACTACATTGCCTAGAACTAGAATTGGATGATTTCCCAGTTGTAAACTAGCTTGTTCTATGGTTCAGGTTTCAAAAAAAATTGATCCATGGACGCAATATAACTTCTTACATCATGCAAGGGTTTTACCTCATCACCATACATTTGATTAGTTGTATTTTGTTGCTAATCAAAGTGGTCGATGTATAACTATCGCCCTAAGCAAAGACATAGCCGATATATAATTATCGCCCTAAGCACATATAAATGGACGATGGAGTGTTGACATCGTCCTTAGACAAATGACTTGCAAGTTATTTTTTGGCGTGCAAGCTTTACTGATAAACAGGGGCGCATGTGTTCACACCAGATTGTGGCAAGCATAAAACCCATTTAAGATGGCCTTAGATGAAAAAAGTTTCAGCAGAAAAGTTCTTCATCTTGTCAAAGCAGACAATTTTTATATAAAAAGTGTCTTAGTCTGAGGTCGTATGCAAAAGTTACAGCCAAAACCGTGCGCTGCAACAGTCTTTGGCCGGATCATCCGGGACGGGGTCCAGATCATCCGGCCGGAGACCGCACGAATGACCCATAAAATAGAAGGTTTACGACGAAGCCAGATGATCTGGGTCTACTCCCGGATGATCCGGGTGGAGGCCGGACAATCTGGGCAAGAGTCCGGATGTCCGAACGATTTTTCTGCTGCAGACTAAAGAAAACAGCCCGAAACACTCTCAAGATGGCCTCAGATCGAAAAGTGTTCAACATGAAAGTTGTGCACCTCGTTGAAGCAGTTGATTTTAATATAAAAACAGTCATAATCCAAGATCATATGCAAAAGTTAAAGCCCATTCAATGTGTCGTTGTCATAAATCTGGGCTTGGTCGGATCATCCGGGCCTAGAGCCCGACATCCGGGCTGGAGGTCATGAGAGGTTCGGATTTGGCTAATTTTGATGATTTGGATGGATTTTTTATATTGAAAGTTCATTCGCCTCTTATATAGACAAGAGGTGAAGGCCGATTGAACAACAACACACAATCGAACAATCATCTACCACTTTTTCCTTTACTTTTATCTCTCTCCCTTGCTCTTCTTCCTCATTCTTCGTATGTACTTCTTCATTGCAGGGAAGTGAAACTCAGGGCCCTAGGGCAATCAGGTCGACCTAGGGCAGCCCATAGCCGCCGCGTCCAGATGGGGTCCCTCCCGGCGCGTGGGGTTTCGGGTGCTCAAAAGTGCCCGCCGGATTGCTTGCGTATCGCGCTTACGGACGGGTCTCCTTCAATGTGAGCTGCGGTGCATCACCCTTGATGTTGGAGGTACACGATGATGTGTTCGTGTGCGAACACTCCCCCCCTCTCCCTGCCCAACCGGCGCCATCGCATCCAGTTGCAGCGGCGCAAGCTCGGCGGCGACCTAGAGCAGCCGCGACGTGAGCTATAGCGACTGGAACAACGCAACACCGGCGTAACTCTCCCGCGAAGGTAGATCAATAAATCCTTCCTACTCTTCTTGGTTCCCCTTTATTCTCCTAAGTTCCTAGGGTTAGGGTTCTTGATTTGAGGAAATTGGTGATACAGGATGATTTTTCACCCCCGTTGATGATGCAAAAGTTGTTGTGCTTCGGGTTGTGTGTTTTCTCATGCGAATTAGGGCAGCCATGTGTTCCCAGGGACATTGCTCCATGGTTCTTGATTATTTGATGTTTGCTACATGCTCAACTATCTATTTAGTGTGTGCTTCCCATTCTTTTTAGAGGAATTAGGGGCATGGGCTGATTGAACACGGCACTGTGCATGCACCAAAAGCTTCAATCTTTTTTTCTTGTTTAAGCTTTGCTTTGAACTATTTGACATGATGGATTCTTTGCTTCACTAGCACATCGAGTAGTGTTTGTATCAAAATGAGGGTGTCTTTGAACCCTATAATTTATTGAGAATATAGTACACATAATAGACTAGTAGATGGGTGGGTTTCTTTGACAAGTGACCAATGAACAAGACTTGTTTTCAAAATTGTCAGTTCTATCTTTTTTATTTATTTTCCTCAAGCGCCCCTATTTATCATACTGATCTTAGAAGTTCCAATCAGTCAGAGCTAGCAGTATAAATATTATTACACAAACTACTATTTTGGATGAAGTGTTGTTGATATGCTATGCTATTCTTGTCAGCAGATGCTCTACTTAATTGCATTCGTTCATATGTGCTCTGAATATGATGATTAGAACTGAATCTAGTGTTTCTGCTGACACTACCACACCACAGTAGTAGAAAGGGCGTATATTTGGGTACATGTTCGAGAAAGAAAGAGTTTCAGCAGCTTTGGCATCTCCCACCTTATGGTCTATTGTTTCTTTGATCCAATGTTTTGTGTGATGTTTAACTCCAGGTGGCTAATGATTTTTCTTAACTGAAAACAAATGTGTTTTGGTTTAGATAATTACTCATTCAGATGGGTTTTGGTTTAGTTAATTACTGAGAAGTATGTGTAGCTGCATCAGCTAAGAAATGTGTTTTTTGTATATCAGTGGTGTTAACTAGTGATTGTCCTATGTACCAATGTATGTATATCAGTGGTGTTTTTGATTTAGCAACTGAGAAATGTAGAGGTGTTCATTGTCCTATGTATCAATCAATCGTATTGTTATACCTCGATAAATAAATATACCAGTGGTAGATTATATAAATTGTTCTCTTCATGGTGTGTGATCATCATCTATTCTTGATTATCCAAATCTACATAGTGTAGTTTGTGTATATAACGGAACTCTAGCTAAATCCGCAATTTCTCTCCATTTCTTGCCCTCGTTGTTGATGATAATAAACAAAGTTCTATAACTACTGCAACCTGTTAAGTGTTGTTCCTTTTAACTATGGTTGTTGGTGCCTCTGATGTTGTTGCTACTGTTTGATAACTAAGAAAAGACTCCTTTTTATGTGCCTGGATCAATGCACATGTTTTTTTGTTTTTACCATATAGTTGTGATCTTCTTGGTGGATATGTATGCGGTGTTGCTTCCCATTTGATCCATAAAATTTTCAAATCAATGCATGTTTGTGAGTATGAGGTCACGGGTTTGAATCCTAGAAACAACCTCTTGCATAAATGTAGGAAAAAGTTGCGTACTATAGACCCAAAGTGGCCGGGCCCTTCTCCGGACCCTACGCAAGCGGGAGCTACATGCACGAGGCTACCATTTTTAATGCATGATTATTTTGTGCTCTTTCTTTGCTAGCTGGTAAATATATTTCTTGTCAGTATTTCTTTGCTCACTCGATTGTTGATTGCCAAAAATAAGACATCTCATATTTATTTCTTTGTTCATGTATACTTCTCATATTAATCATTTGTTGTGGACTAACTGTCTTTATTGCCAATGCAGTGCATCAATCACTACAGAAACGACGTCGATGAGATAAATTATATAATGTTTGCATTATATCTTCAACAATTTTGTAGACATACTAAACCATATTTATCAGTCTTAAGAAGTTGCTCCCCACTACTTCTATTCTCTTACCATACACACTATCCACATCAAAGGTGTGCCACGTCATTATTCAGTTTTCAAAAGTA
Source organism: Triticum dicoccoides (assembly GCF_002162155.2). Classification (NCBI taxonomy): domain Eukaryota; kingdom Viridiplantae; phylum Streptophyta; class Magnoliopsida; order Poales; family Poaceae; genus Triticum; species Triticum dicoccoides. Next base: position 270,334,222 of record NC_041380.1, read on the forward strand.
GTCAATCAGTCTTCCACCTTAGCAAATCTGCCACCTCAGTAAAAAATATTTTTTTAACGAAGTTATCTTGTGATTTTAATCTCTAGTGGCTCCAATTGGTCTTCTAAACCGATGAAATAGCCCATCTATTAATAGGAGCCGAGACGCTTGCTAATCTTCTCCCATGATTCTGTAACTCTTCCCACCAATCTATCCCCGGCCTTGTTTGCATCTTTCCCACTACCATGACCATCCCTTTGTTGGGGAACGCAGTATTTCAAAAAAAGTTCCTACGATCACGCAAGATCTATCTAGAAGATGCATAGCAACGAGAGGGGAGAGTGTGTCCACATACCCTCATAGACTGAAAGCGGAAGCGTTTAGTAACGCGGTTCATGTAGTCGAACGTCTTCGCGATTCAACCAATCCTAGCACCGAACGTAGGGCACCTCCATGTTCAGCTCGATGATGTCCCTCGAGCTCTTGATCCAGTTGAGGACAAGGGAGAGTTTCATCAGCATGACGATGTATTGACGGTGATGATGAAGTTACCAGTGCAGGGCTTCGCCTAAGCACTACAACGATATGACCGAGGTGTGTAACTGTGGAGGGGGGCACCGCACACGGCTAAGAGAAGACTTGGTGTGCCTATGGGGTGCCCCCCTCCCATCTATATAAAGGAGGGTGAGAGGAGGCCGGCCCTAGAGGGGGCACGCCAAGGGGGAAGTCCTACTTGGACTCCCGGTCTAAGTAGGATTCGGCGCCCCCTTTCCTATTCCAACTAGGAGAAGGAGGGAAGGAGGAAGAGGGGAGAAGGAAGGAGGGGAGCACCGCCCCCTCCTAGTACAATTCGGACTAACCCTTGGGGGGTGGCCACCCATGAGGCCCTTCTCTCCTTTCC